>NC_091079.1:75968846-76276538 GCF_032405125.1 Capricornis sumatraensis
CTACCAGCATTTATGTTTTGAAAGAAAAACGCTGATCCTATTACTCCTTGCCTTAAAAACCTAGTCATAGCTTAAAAGACAAAATCCAAACTTTAATATAAAGCTTCACTATCTGGCCACAATCTGTTTTTATTTTACCTATAAACTCCTGTTTTTCTTTACAGGTCAGATTCAAAAGTCAACCCTTTTGTTCCATTTTCCTGATGCTCCAGGGAGCATCAATCTTTTTTTCCTTTGCATTCCCTCAGAACTCTTTGTATACTTCTCTCTGCATCATTCCGTATGATAGCCACTAGTTGCATGTAACTGTTGTACACTTGAAATGTGTCTGGTACAAATTGAGATGTGCTGCAAATGTGAAATTCATATCTCATTCAGAGACTTAGTACAACGATATATAAACTATACTATCTATAATTTATATGCTTGTGAAATGATAATATTCAGGATGTTAGTTTAAATTATATATTAAAATTAATTTCACTTGTTTAATTTTTGCTTTTTAAATGTGAGCTGCTAAAATCTTTAAAATTGCATATGTGGCGTCTCATTTGTGACTTGCAATTGATTTCTGTCGGACAATTCTACCTTAGAGCATTACATTTCTTTGATTACATCTCTGTTAATCACATCATTTTTTTATTCTTCTGAAAGCTGAGTTTTTGAAGAGAAGTTATATTTGATTTCTAAGACCCAGAAGGATTATGCTGCTGCGCTGCTACTGCTAAGTCGCTTCAGTCCTGTGAGACTCTGTGCGACCCCATAAATGGCAGCCCACCAGGCTCCCCCATCCCTGGAATTCTCCAGGCAAGAGTACTGGAGTGGGTTGCCATTGCCTTCTCTGGTAGGATTATGACTAGATGCTTAAAAGTTAGCTGAAAGTTTCTGATTGTTGCTTGTTTTCAGACTTTTATCTATAGACAGATTGCCTGTAGCATAAACATAAACATAATTTGAAAATGAATCAGCATAGGAGGTCCACAGTATACATTTAGGGAACTGAAGTACTTTGGCAAAGTCACTCACAATTTTAGTTAATCACATATTTGTGTTACTAGTTCAACCTGTTTCCTAAAAGTAGTGCATTTAGGAACAAGTTACAAATTAAAATATTGTATTGTTTTGATAAAGATTAATAGTTTTACATACATTTATAGTGAAATTCTTTGATTTTTTCCAAAGACAAGTTTCTCTCTGACTTCTACTTTGTAAGTAAAATCTTATTATAATGAATTTTATTTTAAAACATGTATTAAGAGAAACATACTCTATTATTCCTTTTACTCTACTGTGAAATAATTAGAATATAATAATATATGTGCATGCATGCATGCTCAGTCATGTCCGACTTCAGTCATGTCCGACTCTTTGTGACACCATGGACTGTAGCCCACCAGACTGCTCTGTCTGTGAGATTCTCCAGGCAATAATACTGGAGTGGGTACCCATTCCCTTCTCCAGGGGATCTTCTTGATCCAGGGATCGAACCCAGATCTTGTTCATTGCAGGTGGATTCTTATACTGCTGAGCCACCGGGAAAGCCCATAATAATATATAACTTTATGTAAACTGAAAATTGTAAATTTTTAATGAATCCTCAGGACCCAAGAACATTTCCAAGGGATAAAAGTAAGGGTAAATAAGTTTCTTCTCTTTGCTTTTATTCTTTCTCTCTCCCCATTGTATACAAATATATCTATTCTGATTTTGGAAATAATATTAGAATGAATAATGCACAGAGCAATGAGATTCTGATGAGATCAGGATACCCCTAAATGAATAATGCAGTGAATAAAACAGTAAAATGCTTCCTGAAGCTCTGTGCTCTGATATGCTAGGGGATGTGATGCAACTCACATAGAGAGAACACTGTTATAGAAAAAGCAGAGTTAGAGGGTGCAAATTAGGGCGTAGATGTTTCCTCAGGGTCCTGTTCAGGGTGAAGTGCATTGATTTTAATGACCAGTTCTAGATGTCTAGACAGAAATACTCCTGCAGGGAAGAAGAATAACATCTCAAGATATGTTAATTTGATGTAAATCTCTCTTTGTCATGCTGAATGTTCCCTTCATAGTTTACTCAACAGGGTTTTGGTTTGTTATTTGGTCACAGGAGTGCTCTGCCCTTCAGAAAAGGAGTGGAAGCATAATTTATCTTCCAAGATAAATTAATAACCATTCTCTGAACTACAAATAATTATCTTATGTGTTTTGACAGGGTAAATAATTCTTCTCTCTCATAATTGTTGTAAAGTGATAAAACTGATGCCTGAGTCTGAGACTCAAGAGAGTCTCTGCTAAAACTCAAATATTTAGGAAACTCTATGTAAGCATGATCTTTGGTCTATGTGTGTCTCTCTGTTCCCTATCAGATTGACTTAACCAAATTTAAAGGAGTCTTCTAAGCATTGTTGATGATAGTGTCATAAGATGTTACCTATATATGCAAAATCTTCATATATGTGAGTGTGTGTGTGTGTGTGTGTGTAAACACACACATACAGAGCTGTTTCATTTCGCTGAGGAAAAACACCTTACGCTAGAGTGTTGACCTCACTTGGGTGCTCAGTAATATTGTTTAACACTTGAACTAAGTGACAGAAATAGAGGAAGGTTGGCCTGTTACCTTGACATATAAATGTATGCTTGAAAAGTGAGTAATTTGCTGTGTCCTCATTAACTGTGTGAAATTGTGAAAGATAAAGATACCCAAGGTTCAGTTTGATCTTAAAAATCTGCCGTTTTCCATAGGTGGTGGTTGTTCAGTCACTCAGTCGTGTCCGACTCTTTGTGACCTCATGGACTGCCGCATGCCAGGCCTCCCTGTCCATCACCAACTCCCCAAATTTGCTCAAACTCATGTCCATCGAGTCAGTGATGCCATCCAACCATCTCATCCTCTGTCGTCCCCTTCTCCTCCTGGCCTTCAATCTTTCCCAGTATCAGGGTCTTTTCTAATGAGTCGGCTCTTTGCATCAGGTGGCCAAAGTATTAGAGCTTCAACTTCATTTTCCATAGGTATCCTAAGCCAAAGTAAGGTGTACTTTCAGAACTTTCAGTGTTGCTAAATGTCTTGCTCAATACTTAATAGTTTGAGGTTTGGGAGTTTTATGTTTGGCATTAGGCACCAGTGCCAGTGATTCACACATGATAAACCCCTGCATAACCTACAGACATGTTGAGCCAGATTCTCTCTTCATGGAGATTTTCTGAGAGCAATTTAGAAAATTTTGGAAGCACATTGACTCCATGGGAACTATTAATGCATTTGCCATCGCGGGAACTATTAATTCATTTGCCATCAAGTGTACTAAATCATGCCCAAATAGTCTGAAACTGTACTTACAATTTGAAGACTTTAACCATAGATTATTTTATATTCATCTGCATGATAACTTACATTTTTAACAATAATATTGATGACCCAGTCTCATTTTGTCTTTTTGATTAGAATAGTGTGCTAATCTACTTTCAAAAATCCAGCCGCTTCAATAAATGACGCTGGGAAAACTGGATAGCTACATGTAAAAGAATGAAATTAGAACACTTCCTAATATCATGCACAAAGATAAACTCAAAATGGATTAAATGTAAGACCAGAAACTGTAAAACTCTTAAAGGAAAACATAGGCAGAACATTGGATGACATAAATCAAGATTCCCTCTATGACCCACCTCCTACAGTAATGGAAATAAAAACAAAAGTAAACAAGTGGGACCTGATTAAACTTAAAAGCTTTTACACAGCAAAGGAAACTATAAGCTAGGTGAAAAGACAACCCTCAGAATGGGAGAAAATAATAGCAAATAAAACAATTGACAAAGGATTAGCTTCCAAAACATACAAGGAACTCATATAACTCAATGCTAGAAAAACAAACAATGCAATCAAAAAGTGAGAAAAAGACCTAAACAGACATTTCTCCAAAGAAGACATACAGATCGCTAACAAACACATGAAAAGATGCTCAACATCACTCATTATTAGAGAAATGCAAATCAAAACCACAATGAGATATCACCTCACACCGGTCAGAATGGCCATCCTCAAAAAGTCTACAAACAATAAATGATGGAGAGGGTGTGGAGAAAGGGGAACACTCTTGTAGTGTTGGTGGGAATGTAAATTGATAACGGCAACTATGGAAGACGTTATGGAGATTCCTTAAAAAACTAGGAATAAAACTACTATATGACCCAGCAATCCCACTCCTAGGCATATACCCTGAGAAAACCAAAATTGAAAAAGATACATGTATCCCATTGTTCATTGCAGCACTATTTACAATAGCTAGAACATGGAAGCAACCTAAACGCCCATTGACAGATGAATGGATAAAAAAGTTGTGGTACATATACCCAATGGAATATTACTCAGCCATAAAAAGGAATGCATTTGAGTCTGTTCTGATGAGGTGGATGAACCTAGAACCTTTTATACAGAGTGAAGTGAGTCAGAAAGAGAAAGATGAGTATCGTATTCTAATGCACATACATGTAATCTAGAAAAATGGTACTGAAGAATTTATTTACAGGGAAACAATGGAGAAACAGACATAAGAATAGACTTATGGACATGGGGACAGGGGAGGAGAGGGTGAGGTGTATGGAAAGAGTAACATGGAAACTTACACTACCATATTTAAAATAGATAGCCAACAGGAATTTGCTGTATGGCTCAGGAAACACAAACAGGGGCTCTGTAACAACCTAGAGGGGTGGGATAAGGAGGGAGATGGGAGGGAGGTTCAAAAGGAGGGGATCTATGTATACCTATGACTGACTCATGTTGAGATTTGACAGAAAACAACAAAATTCTGTAAAGCAATTATCCTTTGATTAAAAAAATATGAAAAAATATCTCACTGCTCCTACTACATTATAAAGTATATGATGGGTGCTTAAGTACTGAGAATTTTCAGTTTCAAGGAAATTTTAATCCAAGAATCAGAATTTATAATCCAAGGAAAATGTTAAAGATAGTTTAGTTCAACCATCTTATTTTACGTGCCCCTAGAAGTTAATTCAGAGAAGGCAATCGCACCCCACTCCAGTACTCCTGCCTGGAGAATCCCATGGACGGAGGAGCCTGGTGGGCTGCAGTCCATGGGGTCGCTGAGGGTCGGACACAACTGAGCGACTTCACTTTGACTTTTCACTTCCATGCATTGGAGAGGGAAATGGCAACCCACTCTAGTGTTTTTGCCTGGAGAATCCCAGGGATGGGGGAGCCTGGTGGGCTGCCGTCTATGGGGTCGCACAGACTTGGACACGACTGAAGTGACTTAGCTTAGAAGTTAATTAACTTCGTCAAAGATCGATCAATAACAGAGCTAGAGCCAGGACTGAAACCCAGGTCTCCTAAATTATAGTCCCTGTCTTTTACTCTATAAACTTTTGTCTTAAAAATTTGAACCAAAGAGATTCATTGGAGTGGGGAAAAGATGTTGAGCTAAGTACTGTTCCAGACCTTCAGGATGGCCAGCGAATTTCCCCTGCCCTCAGAAAGCTTATGGTCTAAAGAGGGAGAAAGCTAAGTAAATCAGTGAGAGCAATTACCTTATTTCATATTCTGATAGAAGTATATAAAGTAGAAAAAAGGATAAAAAATAGTCTATTATGCTGGTAGGTGATTGGAACATGCTTAATAGAGAATGATTCGAGGATTTTGCAAGAAAGACTGGGCTAGGCATTCCACATTAGGGGAAGAATATTTAATTCTAATTTCTGACATGTAGACATTGTGCAGATGTTACCAGAAATATGAGTATAGCTGAAAGAATGTTTTCTTATTTGCCCTATATGGAAAAAATGTGGCACCTTCTTACAGATGCTTAACAGGCTCGATTACTAATACTCATGAGACATAGGGGTGTTTAGGCAAAGTTTCAGCAATACTTCTATACTCCACGTGTGTGTGTTGAAATGCAATTATTACCAGCTTTCAAACCAACAGGCTGAAGCAGTTATATTTGGGGATAGAGAACTAAATAAACTAGATAAGTAGTGAGGGTAATCATTTAAAATATGTAGTTTTCCCAAGAGTTAGCATTTTCTTACAGAAGGATATTGTTTTTCAGAAGAGAAGCAGCTCACATTATTTGACAATATTTTAAAGGATTTGCCTTGCTGGTTCTTAAACTTTCTTGACAAATATGTTACCCGGTAATGAGATATAGTGGCAGGCATGGTATCCATAACGACTTAAACATAAATTGGAATAGGAAGAAAAGTACAACCTAAAAGTGGGTTAGATGGTAACATTAAAAAAAAAAAAAAAGTGCACTACCAGTTGGTTTTTATTGGTCTATACTATCTTTCTTTGCCAAAATATATTCTTTTTTCCTTTCATATTACATTTTGGCTCATTTATATTGCCAGAGATACTAAGCATGCGATTACATTTTGTGGAGTTGCATCAGGATCTCTTTTGAAGATGTGTGTATGTCTGTGTGTATGCACGTGAAACATGCAGATACTGAAATATATTTTTAATTCTCCTTGGTTTGTAGATTGTACATGATACCTAATTCTAAAAGGCGATGGAAGTCCTCTTTTAACAGGAGCAAAGATCCGACTTTTGTTAGGGTTGTGGGTTTGATGAGAGCTGAACCAAGCACTGAACCATGTAAGATTTCATTTTGTCATCACTACCTGACTCTGAGGTCATGGCTCTCATTTCAGATTTGACAGATAAGAAAACCAAGGTTAAACTGTACACAATTTAGTGACCAAGCAGAGATTCAAATAAAGATCTGTCCAGCTCTTGAGTTAACTGTCCATTCTACTATGCTCTATCACGTTACAGAAGGTCTGAAGTGAATGGGAGAAACTTCTGTGGATAAAAAACCAAACCAAGAGAGCAAGTTGCTTGTGCCAATTCATAGAAGGAATGATCAGGGTATAAAGAAACACAGAGGGAACCTGGTAGCTTTTTTAAACAATGAAAGGATAATCAGGCCAAAGGACCTATTATGAGTGATTTACATAATCCCTAAGGATAGATGTAAGTTGCAGGGAAACGTCATTGTGTGAAAGAATTTTTCCGAATAGATAATGATAGACTGCAGTTGCTTCGAAGCTACTCAGTTTTCTGTCAGTGGACACATTAAGTCATATGATGTGTAACTATTTCATAGTCTATTACCAAAAACAATCAGATGTAAAATTTTCAGTTTGATGAAGTTGCCTTTTTAAAAAATTCTGACTGCTGTCAGTTGAGTAAACTATGCAGTTAGGTTAAATACCAAAGAAAGTGATTGAGTGTTTTTCCAAATAAACAACTGAAAGCTGATAGCCTAGACTATAGCCATGCTGGGGTTTCCGCTAGATATTTTTTCCTCCCACTTTGGTTTTCCTTGAGTGTATAAAAGGTGACTTGGAAAGCATACCTCTTTTTTCTAGTTTTGAGTATCATATTTTACATGACAAGTTAAGCATATAATATGGCTGAAATCAACTTAAGTAAACTCATATGTCTAACTGAAGTTTATAAAACATCCTACATATACAGGTAGGACTTCCCTGGTGGCTCAGATGGTAAAGCATCTGTCTACAATGCAGGAGACCTGGGTTTGATCCCTGGGTCAGGAAGATTCCCTGGAGAAGGAAATGGCAACCCACTCCAATACTCTTGCCTGGAGAATCCCATGGACAGAGGAGCTTGGTGCAGGCTACTGTCCATGGGGTTGCAAAGAGTCGGGCACGACTGAGCAACTTCACTTTCACTTTCACATATATAGGTATATAGATTATTCTGACTTCAACTAAATTGAGAAAGTGTTTCTGAATGTGAATGTTTTGGTACCATCAGCTTATTGGTTTTAAAGAACATATTAAGTTTTGTAGAAAACCATTGATTTCCTAGTTATTGTATTGTATATGGCTTTGGGTGAGTCATTTAAGTATATATACCTTCAGTTCTGTTCAGTTGCTCAGACATGTCCGACTCTTTGTGACCCATGAATAGCAGCACGCCAGGCCTCCCTGTCCATCACCAACTCGCGAAGTTTACTCTAACTCCTGTCCAACAAGTCGGTGATGCCATCCAGCCATCTCATCCTCTGTCGTCTCCTTTTCCTCCTGACCCCAATCCCTCCCAGCATCAGGGTCTTTTCCAGTGAGTCAACTCTTTGTATGAGGTGACCAAAGTATTGGAGTTTCAGCTTCAGCATCAGTCCTTCCAGTGAACACCCAGGACTGATTTCCTTTAGGATGAACTGGTTGGATCTCCTTACAGTCCAAGGGACTCTCAAGAGTATTCTCCACCACAGTTCAAAAGCATCAATTCTTCGGCCCTCAGCTTTCTTCACAGTCCAACTCTCACATCCATACATGACCACTGGAAAAACAATAGCCTTGACTAGACAGACCTTTCTTGGCAAAGTAATGTCTCTGCTTTTGAATATGCTATCTAGGTTGGTCACAAGCTTTTCTTCCAAGGAGTAAGTGTCTTTTAATTTCATGGCTGCAATCACCATCTGCAGTGATTTTGGAGCCCAAAAAAATAAGTCTGACACTGTTTCTACTGTTTCCCCATCTATTTCCCATGAAGTGATGGGACCGGATGCCATAATCTTCGTTTTCTGAATGTGAGCTTTAAGACAACTTTTTCACTTTTCTCTTTCACTTTCATCAAGAGGCTTTTTAGTTCCTCTTCACTTTCTGCCATAAAGGTGGTATCATCTGCATATCTGAGATTATTGATATTTCTCCCGGCAATCTTGATTCCAGCTTGTGTTTCTTCCAGCCCAGCGTTTCTCATGATGTACTCTGCATAGAAGTTAAATAAGCAGGGTGACAATATGCAGCCTTGACGTTCTCCTTTTCCTATTTGGAACCAGTCTGTTGTTCCATGTCCAGTTCTAACTGTTGCTTCCTGACCTGCATATAGGTTTTTCAAGAGGCAGGTCAAGTGGTCTGGTTTTCCCATCTCTTTCAGAATTTTCCAGAGATTGCTGTGGTCCACACAGTCAAAGGCTTTGACATACAATAAAGCAGAAGTCCATGTTTTTCTGGAACTCTCTTGTTTTTTTGATGATCCAGCAGATGTTGGCAATTTGATCTCTGGTTCCTCTGCTTTTTCTAAAACCAGCTTGAACATCTGGAAGTTCACGGTTCACGTATTGTTGAATCCTGGCTTGTAGAATTTTGAGCATTACTTTACTAGCATGTGAGATGAGTGCAGTTGTGTGGTCGTTTGAGCAATCTTTGGCATTGCCTTTCTTTGGGATTGGAATGAAAACTGACCTTTTCCAGTCCTGTGGCCACTGCTGAGTTTTCCAAATTTGCTGGCATATTGAGTGTAGCACTTTCACAGCATCGTCTTTCAGGATTTGAAAGAACTCAACTGGAATTCCATCACCTCCACTAGCTTTGTTTGTAGTGATGCTTTCTAAGGCCCACTTGACTTCACATTCCAGGATGTCTGGCTCTAGGTGAGTGATCACACCCATCATGATTATCTAGGTCATGAAGATCTTTTTTGTCAGTTCTTCTGTGTATTCCTGCCACCTCTTCTTAATATCTTCTGCTTCTGTTAGATCCAGACCATTTCTGTCCTTTATCGAGCCCATCTTTGCATGAAATATTCCCTTAGTATTTATCTCTGTTTTTCTTGAAGAGATCTCTAGTCTTTTCCATTCTGTTGTTTTCCTCTATTTCTTTGCATTGATCACTGAAGAAGGCTTTCTTCTCTCTGCTTGCTATTCTTTGGAACTCTGCATTCAGATGCTTATATCTTTCTTTCTCTCCTTTGCTTTTCGCTTCTCTTCTTTTCATAGCTATTGAATATGTCGAGGCCTCCTCAGACAGCCATTTTGCCTTTTTGCATTTCTTCTCCATGGGGATGGTCTTGATCCCTGTCTCCTGTACAATGCCATGAACCTCAGTCCATAGTTCATCAGGCACTCTGTCTGTCAGATCTAGACCCTTAAATCTATTTCTCACTTCCACTGTATAATCATAAGGGATTTGATTTAGGTCATACCTGAATGGTCTAGTGGTTTTCCCTACTTTCTTCAATTTCAGTCTGAATTTGGCAATATATACCTTGGCTTAGCACAAATATGAGTAAATTACAGTCATAAAAAGATTGAGAATTTATAAATAGAAATGCATGTCAATATAGAATTTTAAAGCATCCCATATTTGCACTCATCTGTATCTCCATATTTGAACCTATTCAATGAATGAACAAATAGAAACTTACTTCTCAATAACCTTGAGCATTTCAATTCACACCTCTGAGCTTCTTCCTGTCTATACTAGGAAGGAATTGAATCTGAAATATTTCAAGTGTTTTGCTAGTGTAAATGGGTAAGTTTGTAAATTTGGTAATGTATCAGCTCCCAGAGAGAATCCAGAAATACTTAAAAATCAAGTGTGATTAAAATAGGAAATGTTTTCCATAATCTTCTGTGGTTTGAAGCTCATGTGCTCTCTGCAAATCAGGATACTTGAGACCCAGTTTTCATTAACCACCCACCTCTATGCAGACAATTTCCAGATCTTCCTCTTCTGCCCTGACCTTTATATTCTCCCCAGTCACAGATTTCATCCTGTTTATGAAACATCTTTACTTAGATGTTCTGCCATCACCTAAATCTAAACATGAAAAAAAAAAAAAAAAAGGAATTCATGGTGTCCCTTTAGCCTATCTATTCTGCTTTTCCTGTTCTTCATTTTCAGGCAGAGACCCTGGGTTTCCCCTGCCCAGTCCCAGTCATTCACATCTGGAGGCTAGCCTCACATTCTGATTCCTACTCAATGATTTTTCATTTCTGTTTTTCACATTTTCACAGTCTCATCCTTGTCTATGCCTTGTACTTCCAGACTTATTTTAGGGGCTTCCAAGCGAACCTACCTGTCTGTATTCTTTTCTTATTTTCATGGACTCTATGAAAGTTGTAGAATTCTTTCATTCAAATGCCTTTTGAGCAGCAAGACAAACTTCATTCCTGACTTTAATAATTTAGCAGCTGGTATGTGGCTTTAGGGTGGTACTTATTTTTATATATAAATTCCAGGCATAAATGTTTACTTATGTAAGTTCTATCTTTCATACTAAATTAGGAGTTTGTTTAAGATTAGAACCGGGTCCTTCCCTCTCCTTTCTTTTTTCCCTATAGATTTTATCGAATAGCCACTTGTGTAAGACATTCTACCAAGCACTTTGGCAGATACAAATATGGATGGAACATGACTTTTATCCTTAGAAAGAGAACTCCCACTTCATAAAGTAAAGGAAACTAAAATTTATTGAGTACATTTATGTTACTGGGTTTAGGTCAAGGCATAAATTATCTTACTGAGTCTTCTTGAAAACTTTCTTCCAGCTTTATTGATATATATTTGATATGTAACATTGTGTAAGTTTAAGGTGTATAGCATAATCATTTGATATATTGCAAAATGACTATCTCAATAAGATTAGTTAACATATCCATCACCTCACATAGTTTTGTGTGTGTGTGTGTGTGTGTGTGTGTGTGTGTGTGTGGTGAGAATTTTTAAGATCTACTCTTTTAACAACTTTCGAATACATAGTATATGGCATTGTTAACTATCCTCTTCTTAAAACTTTGTACAGGTAAATTATTATTCCCATGTTATAGATGAAGACCAGGTTAGAAGAGGTTGAATCACCTCTAAGTTTGTTGTGGCTTCCCCGGTGGCTCATACGTAAAGAATCTGCCTGCCAAGGCAGGAGACAGGGGCTAGATTCCTGAATCTGGAAGATCCCCTGGAGAAGGAAATGGCAAACCATTCCAGTACTCTTGCCTGGAAAATCCCATGGACAGAGGAGCCTGGTGGGCTACAGTCCATGGGGTCACAAAGAGTTGGACACAACTTAGCAACTAAACAACAAAAAAGGTTTATTGACTGTGAAACCCCATTTCTTCCACTGGCCTGTACTGGAATCTATATTTAGTAGTTCCTAAATTAATGGCATTAATTCTGGTATTATAACAGCCTGTTTTCCAAATGGTTGCATGCAAGTTTAAGTAATTAATATGCATCTAGACTTTCGGTTTCTTTTCTCATAAATAAGTGGTGCTGTGGTTACTGACATAAACAAGTTTATTATTTAGGTCATAAACACTATTGTAAACAGTATTCCATGGAATACGAAAGACCTATGTATCTGAGAAACTATATAATAATATGGTGTTATATTTAGATCTCAAAAAATTGTATTTAATTTTTAAAATTCATTTAAAAATGTACATTTGTTACTTAATTATGTATCATATGCTACCTTTTAATAAAAAGATGTAGCATATAGCTGTTCTCTCAGATGAATTATTTTGTTAATCCTGTCCTTCTATAAACCTTGGTAGGGCTTTTTTAGGATGCCCATTATTAAACCAAATAAGGCTATTTTTTCCCTCCAAGACCACACACTACATAAAATAGAGTTGTATCTGGAGTGATTTTGTCAACAGTCATCAAAAGAACATCAGATAATTTCTGTGATAGCTGTGGCTCAAAATCTCTATCAGGTTGAGAGGTAAATAGTAAAGATAAACATGTGTTTTTTTCCCTGCCTGCCAATTCACTGCCTTTCAAGATTACTTAATTAACAATTACAGTGTATGATAAAAGTTCTTAAGTTCCCTTGCTTACAGTAAAATCACTGCCTCTCTACTGCAAACCTATTTTGTGAGAACATGATATTTAAAAATTTTGCATAGAAATTATCAAATTATTTCTGATAAGTATTTTAAATGTTTGTATAAAGCTAAACAATCTTTATCAGGAAAAACCTCTGCAGTTATTTAAAATGAGATTAAGACAAACTCCCTCCAAAGATAAATAAAGGTAGAGATAATAAAGATTAGGATAGTGACAAAGAAGAAATGAATAAGCAGGAAGGTGGAGGAAAAGGAAGGGAAAGGAAAAATAATAATGAAGCTAAAATATGAGTTTCCACATGGATCATTATTGACAGAAGTTTGTGTGATTCCTTGTCTGTTCCTGCATTGTGAAAGATACATAAGTTTCCTTCTTCCCTAGGCTTAGATAGCATTATGGATGGTTAAGATTTTCTGTACCTATCAAGTTCTTAAGAGTAACTGAGTTAGGTAAGGTTTGAAGACTAAACTCTATACAGTAGTTACCAGCACAGGATTTTCCTGACACCAGAGAGAAATAATCATCTAGTTCTGGCAGGTCAAAGCACACTGGAGAGAAATGCCCTCCAGCAATTCCCCCCCCCCCCCCCCCCCCCGCCATAGAGCCTGATGTCTGGTAAGTAAACTTCAGTCTCCAGTACTGTCAGTCCTTTGCTTTTCAGAAACACTTAATTCAACTAATTTTTTTTTAGTCCTAGATAAAAGGATACCTGCCTGTCCTCTTAGTGCCTGCTCTAGTCCGTCTGCCATCATCTACTATGCTTGGTGATTTATCTCTTCCATAGCTTGTCAATTAAAAGTGCTTACAAAGACAAAATCTGCAGTAATGTTTCTAGCATGTTTAATAGAGTTTGGTTAAGTAAACATCCTCAACCAAAGCAGCAAGAGATCTTAAAATAAACAGAGCTACTGTGCCAAGTTCACAATTACTTACATATTTAGTGCTCTGCCCATCTTCTAAGCACAGTCATTAAAACCAGATTTGTGTACTTAATGTAATTGTCTTGAAACCATAGCTGTTTAAATACTATAGGGCATTTACATACTTGAACCTTTTTTATTCTCTTTACTCCTTCAGTTTTAAAATAAAAACTGGAATTTGTTTCACAACACTTATTTCAAGGTAGCTAGTAACGACTTTCTCTAGAACAAGCCAGACCAAATTACTGATCCTGCTGCTTCTGCTAAGTCACTTCAGTCGTGTCTGACTTTGTGCGACCCCATAGACGGCAGCCCACCAGGCTCCCCCGTCCCTGGGATTCTCCAGGCAAGAACACTGGAGTGGGTTGCCATTTCCTTCTCCAATGCATGAAAGTGAAAAGTGAAAGGGAAGTCACTCAGTCCAACTCCTAGCGACCCATGGACTGCAGCCTACCAGGCTCCTCCGTCCAATGGGATTTTCCACTGATCCTAGTGGAGTCAACTATTCACTGGGGGAGACACACTGTTGTTCAGATTCTCCAAACCAAGTGTTCTTTGGGAGAATACTGAGAAGTTTCAAATCCCAAATTAGAAGGGTAACATGGTTAGTTTCTTAAAAGCCCAGTTAAAATGACAACCAAAAAATATCAGTAGAAAATGTAGCAATATAAGCAGTATTAGATAAATATATAAATTTTGAAGAAAGTCTGCCCTGGAGATATAATCTTACCTCACTGGCTCTCAATTTCTGGCCTGGGAAATAGTGGTGATGGTGAGAAATGTAGCTATATTGGAAGGTGATTTTTTAAGTTAAAGATAATAGTAAAATGAAGTTATTCACATATTCATGTTCAATAAATGTTAGCTATTATAGTGTTCAAATATATTAGAATATAATTCCAATATTTTATTTCCATCATTGTTCATATTCATGCAACTAAATTGTTGATTTTCAAATATTTCTGCCATATATTTATCTAGGAATTTATATTCATCTGTTAACTATAGTGGCTTGTTCTTGCTCCAGTATGAACACTTTAAGCTAAGACATTCCATTGAAGGAGTGGATGATAGACATAAAATGAACACAGAATCTGAGGAGCTGTCCTCATGGGTCAGTGTTGAGTTCTATTTTGTTTAACTATATCATTAGTGAACTGAGGAAAGGAAGTAAGTAGCATGAGAAACGTATCTGCAGATGATAAATGAAGATGAACTTCAAATTCCCAGGAGAGGAGAATATAAATAGATTCTCAGAAAGTTCTGAAATTGGTAGCAAAGAAAGAAATGTAGACCTAAATAACAATCTTCCATATAAGCACATGAGCATTTTAATAATGTGAGACCCAGAAAGAGGAAAGAGCTAAGCTGATAGATAGTACAAATAGTACAACTTGCCAATGGCGCGGAAGCCCAAAAGAACATAGTATGCATTCTCTAATGTTAAATGCAATCTACCTTTCTCATTTCTTAAATGTATCAATATTTCCCTTGTAGCTCAGTCGGTAAAGAATTTGCCTGCAGTTCAGGGACTCAGGTTCAATTCCTGATTGGGAAAATTCCCTGGAGAAGGAAATGGCAACCCACTCCAGTATTCTTGCCTGGAGAATTCCATGAACAGAGGAGCCTAGCAGGCTACAGTCCATGGAGTTACAAAAGAGTCGGACACGAATGAGCGACTAGCACACAAACGTAATTATGAAATTGAGGAGATTACAGTCTAGCATAGTGTCGAGAAGGTCTTAGGTTTGAGACACAGCATTGATATGAGTTGTGTGGTCTTCTGCTTCTGTAAAATAAAGAGAATTATATTACATACTTTATAGGGTTTTGATGATAAAATGAGTGTAGCATGAGATTGTAAATTTCATGAGATCAGTAGTGGTGGTGGTTTGCTCACAGTTGTGTCTCCATCATCTGTTGTGATGCCTGACATGTGATGGGTAATGAACACAAGTATTTTGAGATATAATATTGAATCACAGTGTTGTTTGGATAGTTAGGTAATATATATGAGAAACTATCTTGAGCTTTTATTTATTTACTTGACTATTTAACTGCCTCCTTTCCTAGGATGCCAGCTCCATGCGAGCAAGAAAATGGCTTTCTTATTCCTTGCTATATTCCCAGTGTCTAGAACTTTGGCATTCAAGTGTGGTTTTCCAGCCAGTGCATGGATCACCTGGAAGTTTGTTGAAATGGTAGAATTATGGACCCAGATCCAGACCTGCTGAATTAGAATCTGCATTTACTAGCCACTGATAATTCTTAAACACATTCAATTCAAGAAGCACTGGTTTATCCTGTCCCTAGTATTTTCTCTATAGACTGTTATTGGATAAATGACTGCAAATTATATATTAGATTTAGCAGATTTAGCATGTATAAAATTTACATTTAGCAGATTTAAAATTCTTACTACATGTACACATAATGTTCTTAATAACTTCAATGAGGTATAATTTACATACCATAAAATTCACCCATTTAAAATATAAATCCAATGACTTTTAGTAAATTTACAGAGTACTGCAACCAGTCCTGCAATCTAATTTGAGGAAATTTCCATGATTCTAAAAAAAAGTTCCCATCTGCAGTCATTCCCCATTTCCAACCTCAATCCCAAAACCAACTACTATAATAATATTGTTTTAATATCCACCCACCCATTTTCTATTTTAGATAGAGAATAACTAAATGGAGAACAAATAAATCTCTTCCATTCATACTTCAGTAAATAAGAATGATTCTTGAATGAGTTTCACTGTGATTTAACTTGCCATTAACCACATCTAAATGGAATTGATAAACAACTAAGAATTCAAATGTGGTTCAAGACAGATGTTTACCACTTTCAGGGAACAAAACATTTTCAAATAGTTTTTTTTTTCCCCTAAACTTACTGAGCACACATTTACAAGCAAACATTATCAGTCTAACAAAAACAGAAGCCAAAAGATTTTAGTCTTCTTTAATAAGCTAATTACAAATCATTGCTTATCCAATCAGGGCCAGTCCCTAAGCCAGTTTACAAGCTTTAACTTAAGATGCTATTTGATGTTTTGCATTTCTTTAGAAATTTGTGTTAGCTGACACTGACCTTCTTTGGAAAAGTCTCTTTACTCATTCATGCCCTCTACTGAATTCAGGTCCTTAAGTTCTTTCCCATGGACTTTTGAGCAGGCCAGTAAATGATCTCATTCGCCCCAATACTCTGTACTTATTTATCTCTTGTATTCTGTCCTCCCAACTCCAAGAGGAGGTATTTCAAGTCCTTCTGCTTCAAAAACTTACATGATTCAAAACTACCCACAAAATGAAGTCCAAACTCTCTCTCATACATTTAGTCCAGCCTGTTTTCCCTGTCTCATTGCTTGCCACACTCACATTCCCATAGGCCTATTAAGCATGCTAGACTTTTCTCTATTCTCAAAACTTGCCAATCACATCACATTTCCTCTTTATCTTTGCTAAGGCTGTTCCCTCCCTGTTGAATATTATCCCTTTTTCTCAATTCTTAGGCATTGGAATCATATTATTTTGTTGTTGTTCAGTCACTAAGTCATGTCTGACTCTGCAACCCCATATTTAGACAACAGCAAATACTTCTGTAACCCATTTTTAAATATTCAGTCCTTTACTCAATCAGAATTTCCTCTTTCCTTTGTGTTAACTTATTATTGTATTTTAACTCAAATTTATTATATAGAATGGTGAACACTATGCCATAGTTAATTATGTATTCTACCACATTTCATAGTATCTGGAATATAGTAGGAGCTTAATAAACAATATATGAATTTACGGATGGTTGAGGAATCTTTGAAATCTTGCCTTTGAAGATTGTTGGAGCTCGGCTAGTTATGACCTCTGAATGAGACATATACTTCCAACTTCTCAACTGAGAGTACTTTGTGCCTTTTGTGTATGTCCCTTTGGTACAAAAGTATTTTTTGAAACTTTTAAATTTCCTGTTTGAGATAAGGGAAAGCATTAACAAGATGGGATTTTTGTAGAATTGGTCCTAGATCCCTGGTTTATGATGGAAGTTAATATCCTGTTTCATCCATTTAAAATCACAGGCTCGAAAGGAATTGAAAGACCATTTTTTTCAAGCCATTAATTTTCCAGAAAAGGGAAATATTGTTCAGTGTCTTTATTTGTACAGTTTTCTTTTTCATCTCACATGGTTGAGATTTGGGTTTTGTTTTCAATCCTTTATTCAATATTTCTCTGTTTAATTTATTTTTAATTGAAGGATAATTGATTCACAATATTATGTTGGTTTCTGCCATAACAATGTTTATCAGCTATAAGCATACATATCTCTTTATTAATGACTTCATTACATGTTCTGCTTTGAAATGTCCTTTCTCTACACGGGATTTTGAAAGCAACAAAACTATTTCATAAAAAAAGATTGGTTTCCTGGGGCATAACTCACCACTCTAATCCACTTGCAATAGAATGTTCCTTTCTGAACATTATTTGCCACTCAGTAGCCATTAGGTTGGAGAAGGCAATGGCACCCAACTCCAGTACTCTTGCCTAGAATATCCAGTGGGCAGAGGAGCCTAGTAGACTGCCATCTATGGGGTCGCACAGAGTCGGACACGACTGAAGCGACTTAGCAGAAGCAGCAGCACCCATTAGGTACTGTGTGAATGCTGGAGTGGATAGCCTTTCCCATCTCCAGGAATGAAAATGAATTCAGTTCAGTTCAGTTTGGTCGCTCAGTCATGTCTGACTCTTGGCGACACCATGAATTGCAGCACGCCAGGACTCCCTGTCCATCACCATCTCCAGGAGTTCACTCAAACTCACGTTGATTAAGTTGATGATTACATCCAGCCATCTCATCCTCTGTTGTCCCCTTCTCCTCCTGCCCCCAATCCCTCCCAGCATCAGAGTCTTTTCCAATGAGTCAACTCTTCACATGAGGTGGCCAAAGTACTGGAGCTTCAGCTTTAGCATCATTCCTTCCAGACAACACCCTGATCTCCTTCAGAATGGACTGGTTGGATCTCCTTGCAGTCCAGGGGACTCTCAAGAGTCTTCTCCAACACCACAGTTCAAAAGCATCAATTCTTCAGCTCACAGCTTTCTTCACAGTCCAACTCTGTCATCCATACATGACCACTGACCACTGGAAAAACCATAGCCTTGACTAGACAGACTTTTCTTGGCAAAGTAATGTCTCTGCTTTTGAATATGCTATCTAGGTTGGTCATAACTTTCCTTCCAAGGAGTAAGCATCTTTTAATTTCATGGCTGCAGTCACCATCTGCAGTGATTTTGGAGCCCAAAAAGATAAAGTCTAACACTGTTTCCACTGTTTCCCCATCTATTTCCCATGAAATGATGGGACCAGATGCTATGATCTTCGTTTTCTGAATGTGGAGTTTTAAGCCAACTTTTTCACTTTTCTCTTTCAATTTCATCAAGAGGCTTTTTAGTTCCTCTTTACTTTCTGCCATAAGGGTGGTATCATCTGCATATCTGAGGTTATTGATGTTTCTCCCGGCAATCTTGATGCCAGCCTGTGCTTCTTCCAGCCCAGTGTTTCTCATGATGTACTCTGCATAGAAGTTAAATAAGCAGGGTGACAATATACAGCCTTGACGTACTCCTTTTCCTATTGGGAACCAGACTGTTGTTCCATGTCCAGTTCTAACTGTTGCTTCCTGACCTGCATATAGGTTGCTCAAGAGGCAGGTCATCTCTTGAAGAATTTTCCCATCTCTTTCAGAATTTTCCACAGTTTATTGTGATCCACACAGTCAAAGGCTTTGGCATAGTCAATAAAGCAGAAGTAGATGTTGTTCTGGAACTCTCTGGCTTTTTCCATGATCCAGTGGATGTTGGCAATTTGATCTCTGGCTCCTCTGCCTTTTCTAAAACCAGCTTGAACATCAGGGAGTTCACGGTTCACGTATTGCTGAAGCCTGACTTGAAGAATTTTGAGCATTACTTTACTAGCATGTGAGATGAGTGCATGTGCAGTCGTTTGAGCATTCTTTGTCATTGCCTTTCTTTGGAATTGGAATGAAAATAGACGTTTTCCAGTCCTGTGGCCACTGCTGAGTTTTCCAAATTTGCTGGCCTATTGAGTGCAGCACTTTCACAGCATCATCTTTCAGGATTTGAAATAGCTCAGCTGGCATTCCATCACCTCCACTAGCTTTGTTTGTAGTGATGCCTTCTAAAGCCCACCTGACTTCACATTCTAGGATGTCTGGCTCTAGATTAGTGATCACATCATCATGATTATCTGGGTCATGAAGATCTTTTTTGTACAGTTCTTCTGTGTATTCTTGCCACCTCTTCTTAATATCTTCTGCTTCTGTTAGGTCCATACCATTTCTGTCCTTTATCGAGCCCAGGCTGTGCTTTGCTGGAGCAGCCGTGAGGAGATATCCCACCCCCAAGGTAAGAGAAACCCAAGTAAGATGATAGGTGTTGCAAGAGGGCATCAGAGGGCAGACACATGAAACCATACTCACAGAAAACTAGTCAATCTAATTACACTAGGTCCACAGCCTTGTCTGACTCAATGAAACCAAGCCATGTCTGCGGGGCAACCCAAGACGGGCAGGTCATGGTGGAGAGGTCTGACAGAATGTGGTCCACTGCAGAAGGGAATGGCAAGCCACTTCAGTATTCTTGCCTTGAGAACCCCATGAACAGTATGAATTTAACTCATATGACCATTATATCTACTACTGCGGGCAAGAATTCCTTAGAAGAAATGGAGTAGCCATCATAGTCAACAAAAGAATCCAAAATGCAGTATTTGGATGCAATCTCAAAAACAACAGAATGAACCCTGTTTGTTTCCAAGGCAAACCATTCAAAATCACAGTAATCCAAGTCTATGCTCTGACTAGTAATGCTGAAGAAGTTGAAGTTGAATGGTACTGTGAAGACCTACAATATCTTCTAGAACTAATACCCAAAAAAGATGTCCTTTTCATCATAGGGGACTGGAATGCAAAAGTAGGAAGTCAAGAGGTACCTGAAGTAACAGGCATATTTGCTTAGGAATACAAAACAAAGTAAGGCAAAGGCTAATAGAAGTTTGCCAAGAGAACGCACTGATCAGAGCAAACACCCTCTTCCAACAACACAAGAGAAGACTCTACACATGGACATCAGCAGATGGTCAATATTGAAATCAGATTGATTATATTTTTTGCAGCCAAAGATGGAGAAGCTCAGTAGAGTCATCAAAAACAAGACCGGGAGCTGACTGTGGCTCAGACCATGAATTCCTTATTCCCAAATTCAGACTAGATTGAAGAAAGTAGGGAAAACCACTAGACCATTGAGGTATGACCTAAATCAAATCCTTTGAAATTATACACTGGAAGTGACAAATAGATTCAAGGGGTTAGATCTGATAGAGAGAGTGCCTGAAGAACTATGGACAATGGTTTGTGACACTGTACAGGAGGCAGGGATCAAGACCATCCCCAAGGAAAAGAAATGCACAAAGGCAAAATGGTTAACTGAGGAGGCCTTACAAATAGCTGAGAAAAGAAGGGAAGTGAAAGGTAAAAGAGAAAATGAAAGATATACCCATTTGAATGCAGAGTGGGAAGAATAGCAAGGAGAGATAAGAAAGCCTTCCTCAGTGATCAATGCAAAGAAATAGAGGATAACAATAGAATGGGAGAGTCTAGAAACCTCTTCAAGAAAATTAGAGATACTAAGGGAACATTTCCCATATTCAGATCACAATAAACTGTGGAAAATTCTGAAAGAGATGGGAATACTAGACCACCTGACCTGCCTCTTGAGAAACCTATATGCAGGTCAGGAAGCAACAATTAGAACTGGATATGGAACAACAGTCTGGTTCCAAATAGGAAAAGGAGTACATCAAGGCGGTATATTGTCACCTGCTTATTTAACTTATATGCAGAGTGCATCATGAGAAACGCTGGACTGGAAGAAACACAAGCTGGAATCAAGATTGCCAGGAGAAATATCAATCACCTCAGATATGCAGATGACACCACCCTTATGGCAGAAAGTAAAGAGGAACTAAAAAGCCTCTTGATGAAAGTGAAAGTGGAGAGCGAAAAAGTTGGCCTAAAGCTCAACATTCAGAAAACGAAGATCATGGCATCCGGTCCCATCACTTCATGGGAAATAGATGGGGAAACAGTGGAAACTGTGTCAGACTTTATTTTGGGGGCTCCAAAATCACTGCAGATGGTGACTGCAGCCATGAAATTAAAAGACGCTTACTCCTTGGAAGAAAAGTTATGACCAACCTAGATAGTATATTCAAAAGCAGAGACATTACTTTGCCGACTAAGGTCCGTCTAGTCAAGGCTATGGTTTTTCCAGTGGTCATGTATGGATGTGAGAGTTGGACTGTGAAGAAAGCCGAGCGCCAAAGAATTGATGCTTTTGAACTGTGCTGTTGGAGAAGACTCTTGAGAGTCCCTTGGACTGCAAGGAGATCCAACCAATCCATTCTGAAGGAGATCAGCCCTGGGATTTCTTTGGAAGGAATGATGCTAAAGCTGAAGCTCCAGTACTTTGGCCACCTCTTGCGAAGAGTTGACTCATTGGAAAAGACTCTGATGCTGGGAGGGATTGGGGGCAGGAGGAGAAGGGGACGACAGAGGATGAGATGGCTGGATGGCATCACGACCTCGATGGACATGAGTCTGAGTGAACTCCGGGAGTTGGTGATGGACAGGGAGTCCTGGCGTGCTGCAATTCATGGAGTCGCAAAGAGTCAGACACAACTGAGCGACTGAACTGAACTGAAGGGAACATTTCATGCAAAGATGGGCACAATAAAGGACAGAAATGGTATGGACCTAACAGAAGTAGAAGATAGTAAGAAGTGGCTAGAATATACAGAAGGACTATACAAAGAATATCTTCATGACCCAGATTATCATGACAGTGTGATCACTCACCTAGAGTCAGACATCCTGGAATATGAAGTCAAGTGGGCCTTGGGAAGCATCACTATGAACAACGCTAGTGGAGGTGATGGAATTGCAGTGGAGCTCTTTGAAATCCTAAAAGATAATGCTGTGAAAGTGCGGCACTCAATATGCCAGCAAATATGGAAAACTCAGCACTGGCCATAGGACTGGAAAAGGTCGGTTTTCATTCCAATCCCAAAGAAAGTCAATGCCAAAGAACGCTCAAACTACTGCACAATTGCACTCATCTCACACGCTAGTAAAGTAATGCTCAAAATTCTCCAAGCTAGGCTTCAACAGTATGTGAACCATGAATTTCCAGATGTTCAAGCTGGTTTTAGAAAAGGCAGAGGAATCAGAGATCAAATTGCCAACATCCGTTGAATCATTGAAAAAGCAAGAGAGTTGCAGAAAAACATCAACTTCTGATTTATTGACTATGCCAAAGCCTTTGACTGTGGACCACAACAATCTCTGGAAAATTCATAGAGATGGGAATACCAGACCACCTGACCTGCCTCTTGAGAAATATGTATGCAGGTCAGGGAGCAACTGTTAGAACTGGACATGAAACAACAGACTCATTCCAAATAGGGAACGTAGTATGTCAAGGTTGTATATTGTCACCCTACTTATGTAACTTATATGCACAGTACATCATGGGAAATGCTTGGCTGGAAGAAGCACATGCTGGAATCAAGATTGCCAGGAGAAATATCAATAACCTCAGATATGCTGATGACACCACCCTTAGGGCAGAAAACAAAGAAGAACTGAAGAGCCTCTTGATCAAAGTGAAAGAGGAGACTGAAAATGTTGGCTTAAAACCCAACATTCAGAAAACTAAAATCATGGTATCCGGTCCCATCACTTACTGGCAAATAGATGGGAAAACAATGGAAACAGTGAGATAATTTATCTTATGGGGCTCCAAAATCACTGCAGTTGGTAACTGTAGCCATGAAATTCAAAGACATTCGCTCCTTGGAAGAAAAGTTATGACCAACCTAGACAGCATATTATAAAGCAGAGACATTACTTTGCCAACAAAGGTCTGTCTAGTCAAAGATATGGTTTTTTCAGTAGTCATGTATGGATGTGAGAGTTGGACTATAAAGAAAGCTGAGTGCCGAAGAATTGATGCTTTTGAACTGTGGTCTTGGAGAAGACCCTTGAGAGGCCCTTGGACTTCAAGGAGATCCAACCAGTCCATCCTAAAAGAAATCAGTCCTGTATATTCATTGCAAGGGCTGATGCTGAAGCTGAAACTCCAGTACTTTGGTGACCTGATTGGAAGAACTGACTCATTTGAAAAGACCCTGATGCTGGGGAATATTGAGGGTGGGAAGAGAAGGGGATGAGATGTTTGGATGGCATCACCAACTCAATGGACTTGAGTTTGAGTAAACTCCGGCTATTGGTGATGGACAGGGAAGCCTGCTGTGCTGTAGTCCATGAAGTCGCATAGAGTCAGATATGACTGAGCTATTGAACTGAACTGAGTAAGTGGAGAAAAGCCACGTCAAGGGGCAAATGTAATGTGTAGTCCTGCCTGACCCCTGAAAATTTAGCTACTTAACAAATTGACTTTCAAAATATAGATTCTTCAATCTGAAATGTTTGGATCCCTTTTCTTTTATTTGCTTGCTGGTTCTACCCCTTCAAGCAGCCTAGTATCCTCCAAGTTCTGTTATGCCTTGCTTGGTCTCTGTTTTCCAAATTCCAGTGTCCTATCTTAGGAGCTGCATCTTCTCCATAAATGATCTTGGGGATAATAATTCATTTCTTTTTCCCTTCTTGTTGGGAGTAGATACTGACACCTACCCATAGGAATGGGCTTACCAGGTGGTGCTAATGGTGAAGAACCTGCCTGCCAATGCAAGAGACTTAAGAGACACAGGTTTGATCCCTGGTTCAAGAAGATCCCCTGGAGGAAAGCATGGCAACCCACTCCCATATTCTTGCCTTGAGAATCCCCATGGACAGAGGAGCCTGGCAAACTGCAGTCTATAGGCTCGCAAAGAGTCAGACATGCATGCACACCCATAGAAATTTTCCCTTTCCATAGACCACACCTGGGTGCCATACTGAAAGACAGTCTACAATAAGTAAACTTTCATATAGTTTCAAACATACAGTAGCAGAGAGCTCTTTCCTTAGTGCTTACAGTTGTTTTAGAAAATCTTACCTGGGCAAAGGAAGCATGAAATAGTAAAACTTAATGGACCAGAAGATCCAAAAAGATACAGAATACTGGATATTGACTTGAAGGACAGGCCTGTGTGACCACAGGTTCTGCATAGATAGGAACATCTTTAGGATGATGTATGCAAGTGAAGGGAGAAAGAAGTACCCCAACACACAGCCAGTACAGATGAGGAGGTTCTGCAGACATTAGGATCTGCTTCACAAATGGCTCACAGTTGGTTCTCTGATGCTCAAGTTTAGATTATAGTCCAACTGGGCAGAATGTCTGGTAGGGTATTTAGAGTCTTAACAACGTCATGGTACTGGAATCCTTACAGGATCATACATTCTGCTGTAGAAAATTCAAAACAAAGTTCAGCCCTTGGCCTTAGACAAACTGCCTCTCAAATCCCCATTCCTCCAGAACACACACAGAAGTACCATTCACAGTTCTAGGAACCAGAGACCAATCTGTTCTCTTTGGTTTTAACTGTGTTATTGACTAAAGCAGAACTCACTCCATTAAAGAACTCACAAAGTTCACTATGTGCAGTGAAGTGAAAGTTGCTCAGTCATGTCCAACTCTTTGCTACCCCATGGACTATACAGTCCATGGAATTCTCCAGGTCAGAATACTGGAGTGGGTAGCCTTTCCCTTCTCTAGCACATCTTCCTGACCCAGGAATTGAACCGGGGTCTCCTGCAGTGCAGTCAGATTCTTTATCAACTGAGCCATCAGGGAAACCCATATTCAGGGTTTTTATCTAGATGAGGAAAAAAGGATTGTATGGATAGCAGAGTTTGGACCCACACTCTTTTTCCATATTGGAATCTTGTGTTCTGTGAGAAGTTGAACTTACTTGATTTTAATTTTTAAATTTTCTTAAATATGGGGTGTCATTTTTCTCTACTTGTTTCCACCCACTCCATGAACTTTGGTTGACACAGTTCCTATATGAAAAGGGTAGTGTTTGTTTTTCTTATTAAGCCTCTTAATGCTATAAGGGTCTTGGTATAAAAGAGAAAAGCCTTGTCATTTGTTATTTTCTACTCTTTTTCCCCTCTCCTTTTTGAGTGCTGTGTTTCTTTTAAGGACAAGGACAAAAATCCCCAAAATGGAAAGCATATGCATAGAAGCAGGCCTTTGAAGTATCTTTCTTCCTAGAAGCCCAAAGTCCAAGAAAGTGAAAAGAAGGAGGAATAGCGCATAAGGGGAGGAAAACCACAGACTTAATAGGCATATTGTAGGATTATATGGAGAGGGATTCTCAGACCTGCCACCTCAAGTCACCTTTTCTTTATATTTGAATAAATTTTCTCTAACATGCAGCTATTTCTTGAAACTGCAACATAGTGCTGAGAACTCACACAGTCTTGGGCCCCATCCACTTCCATTACTTAAGAACGCTTGTTAATCATCTAGGGAGTCCTCATCCTCTGAAAGCTTTTCCAGGACTCAGTTGTCCCACTGTCCACTGTACTTTGGACAGATGTGTCAGTGAAGGCAGATTTACCTCAAAGCTAATGGGGGCGTGAGCTTCAGGCCCTCTCATCTGTACACGCCTCAGTGTCCTCAGAATTGCTGTAGAGAGTTCTGTGTGGGAAGGGAGGCCAGTTGCATTTCAGAAGCAGCCTTATGTAAGCAAAGTATTGTAAATTACCAAAGATACAAACCTGCAAGGGTCCTGTAACTTGTATTTTTCCTTCTTGTTCAAAATAATCATATTTGTACCTGGTTGTGCCTTCATAATCTTTAATTCTTTTTCTAAGGGGATTCCCAAATAGTATAAGCTTCAGCCATCACAAAATCTGGAGCTCTCCTGATTGTTCTACTGGAAATTGAAGAAACTTGACCTAAGCTTATTTGGAAGGGATAGCCAGATTGCTTCCAGGAACAACAATGGACACCAGCTCTTGGTGTGCTCTGGATGAAAGTTGGGGACCCATTTCAACTCCTTTTGCCTTGGCTTTGTTATTCATATAATGGGAAAATAATTGTAGTCTCCCATTCCCAAACTTCAAGATCCAAAAGCGAGGAAACCTTGGTTGGGACAATCCCATGATAGGCCTCTGATGGACTCATCTTAAGACTGATGCATCCAGGGATTTAAGTTCTGTGACAGGAAACCCTCAGAAGAGCCAATGGAAAGGGTAACGGAGATAATGGATGTGGAGAGGCAGTGTGATGTCATCTATGGAAGCAAGTAAAACATGTTGGGAAGATATTTACTAAATCATCTCTACTTTAATTGAGTTTCTTTACATGTATGTCTTGTCCATAAAAATATGGATTTTGTAAAATGGATAACGTTTTTCATTTATCTCATTATCCTCAGTATCTTCTATAATGTCTTGACCAGAGTGGTCTGGCTAAATTAATAAATCAGGAAATGAAAAGAAAAATATCATTGTAGCATCCTCCTGTGATAGAATATAGCCGTTATATTGTTAACAGAGCCTGAATTTTATACTAGAAATCAGATACCAAACAATATTCATATTCCCTTAATGTGATTTTTGCAATAAATGGAAAATAACGTAAATGGTCTTTCTAATGTGTCAGAAATATTTTATTTCAATATATGACCAATATGCAAATTGTTTTAATTTTGTTAATTTCCTCACAGGGTTCTAAGAAACACTATGATTCCAAATAAAATGCCTAAATCCTTAGTAGTCATCATTATGTTCATACATAATCAAGAATGCACACAGAATATTATTTTACTCAATAGCTGTGATGGCTGCCCAGTGTTTTCCAGTTATGTTTAGCATTGAATCCTCCCTAGGAAAACATTATGCTCAGGTCCTGTGCAGTCTTAGGTGGGGAATAATGTGGCCATTACATTTTTTTTTTTTTCTGCAATTGCCCAAAGACAGTTTTTATTAGCTAATCATATTACTGATGAATTAACCTCTTAATTAGCCTTCCTGGGACTGTAATGTTTTCAAATATTTATTAATATTACAGTTAAAGACTCCTGAATGTGTGTGTGTATGTGTGTGTGTATGTGTGTGTGTGTGTTAGTCACTTAGTTGTGTCCACCTCTTTGCAGTCCTATGGACTGTAGCCCACCAATCTCCTCTGTCCATGGGATTCTCCAGGCAAGAATATAGGAGTGCATCATCATACACCTCTCCAGGGGATCTTCCCAACCAGGGATTGAACCCAGGTCTTCCACATTGCGGGCAGATTCTTTACCATCTGAGCCACCAAGGAGGCCCAGGGAAAGACTCCTGAGTGTAGTGTCTTGGAAATTACACATGCCTAAGATTCAGCAATAATAATTTGACAAATTCTTAAAAGTGTTATTTTAATCAAGCTTTACCATCATTTCCTGACTCAAAGGGTTTATCATATAAAATCCCCAAGAAATCCACTCAAGTTACAGGTGTTCTCTTGGCCCAAATATGTAGTTCATCCAGTTCCAACATTTCAAAGAGTTAACCATGTTTATAGACAATCATTATTTTATTATTGTTATATTTTCCATAGTAGAATCTAATTATTTTTAACATGAGAAGAGGAAAAGGTACTTAAAACCATTTTCCTTCTCTATTTTAACAACTGCATTGAGTAATAATGTACAGTGAAAGAATGATTACAAATATATTAACAACTAACATTTATTAAGCAATGTTTCCTGTATGTCTTGGCTTAGTCTTCCTAGGAAACAAACTCAGAGTTTCTGTGTAATTTGTGGGGAAGGGGAGCGCTGCTCTCAGGAGCAATGCCTGTAAAGGAGAGAAGGAAGCTGAACTGAGCAAAGGTAGAAATTAAACTATGATGTCGTTGAAACTGAGATTTCATCTGATCCCACAAGAGCTCTGGAGCTGGAATTTCTTTCTTGAGGGCCCCTGGTCATTGTATTTCAACCAGACGATCCAAAGAGCAAGGGGCATAATCTTGGGCAGGACAGCACCCTTCAGCTGACAGTTTACAGAAGGGTGCAGCTGAGGGTCATCAACAGCCAGGACTGCCTGCACCTGGAGGTGTGGAGGCACCCTTCTTATCCACTATAATGACGTATTATCTTACATATTGTCTTACATCACCAGTGTTATGTGAAAACTGTTTATCAGTAGGCTCAGAATGGGGAGCAGATAAAGGCAGCCTTGATTTGTTGTCTTTGTCAATTACCACGGTGTCAATACTCCCACCCATGGCCAATTTCAAGTTAACAACTTGATAGTGAACAGAGTTAAGAAGTGGGCACAATCAGTCCACAATCAGCTCCTAGAAATATGAACAGGCTCCAGAACATCTCTTAATCATCAACTCTTTGATAAAAAAATAGTATTAACCCCATTTGTGAAATGGGAGAGCATATAAGAAACACATTACTCAGCAGGTTAATAGTAGTTATTCTGAAGGATATGGCTTTATAGAGTTACTTTCACTTCCTCTCTACCATCTTAATTTTAGAAAGACAATATGTTATCCAATATTATGAAAGGAAAAAAAAGAAACACATTGCTTAATTCTTCTATGTATTCAACTTGCAGATTTCCTTGCAAAATAAATACTAACTGTAGAGTTTTTTTTCCACAGTTGCATTGAAACATCCCTATTTGTACATATTCAGTTTCTTATGTATATGTATTTGAGTAAAACTATGTTTTAAAAATTTTCCAAAAAATAATATCTAAATACTGATTTGGTGAGTTACTATAGTGATTTCTTTTAGGTTAAGTAAAAAGTTTAAATTAGACTGAGTGCTAAGGAAACTCTAAATGTAAAATTTATATCATAAAGTCTAGGCCTTTTTGTATTCCAAGTGTGACATGTAGGGATCTCTGAATATTTGAGACTAAAGGCAAAGTAATAAATGCAGGTGACTGTGTATGAAATCTTTTGTAAGAAGCTACTGGAGACATCTGGAAAAGTGAATCAAGATTTTCAGTCTGGATGAGAAAACAAGATTAGTATCAGCTGTGTTTGGAATTTAACTATAATAAGTTTAATGGATCCTAGAAACATGTTCATTCTTTTGTATGGGATTATTTTTAAGAAGCTAAAATGAGTTTTTAGGGCGATGAAAATACTCTTATGATACTATAATGATAGATGTAGTTATACATTTGTCTAAGCTCACAAAATGTACAACTGGAAGAGTGAACCTAAACATACAACTATGGACTTTGGGTGATAATGATGTGCTAATGCAGGTTAATCAATTGTAGTAAATTTACTTCTCTGGTCATGGATATTGATGATGGAGGAGTCATGCATTTGGGGGGTGGGTAGGGAACATGTAGGAAATCGTTTTACCTTCCTTTCATCTTTTGTGTGAATCTAAAAGTGTTCTATTCTAAATAAAATCTTTAAAGAAATCAAAGCTAAGTTTATGTTTTATGAACATTGTGGAGCAACTACAACGTAGTATAAAGAGCCTGCATTGTATAGAGGAGAGATTTGGGTTGGAGTTTTAACTGCATGTCCTTGGGCAAACGTTCAGTTTCTCTGATCCCCAGTTTTCTCATCTGTATAAGAGAATGTATCAATAATACCTCTCTTGCAGGTTGTTGACAAGTTTTAATGGGACATCTGATTGCTCACTGTACAAGGGCATAATAAGTTATAGCTGATGTAATTAATGTTAGAAGCTGAGCATTTGGAACTGAGTTATCTTCAGACAAAAACAATTGTTTGATGTTTCTTGGCATTTTCCTTAAAAGTTAGAATAAATTATTTTCATTTGTAAATAGAAGATATCAATAAGCTCAAGGAGTATGTATGTACTTGCTCCCTATAGATAACTCTGAATGAATGAATTCTAATAGGTATTTAAAGTGAAACTCATTAAAATTCTAATCAGCAGCCCACAAATGGAACACAAACGATGAATGGAAGCCAGTACAAATAAGAAATGTCCCAGAAAAAAAATAAGATAACTGAGATAAAATATATGAATTATCATGCTTATGAACAACATGTAAGAAAGCTATTTTAATTGGTATCACAGCAAATGCTCAAATTATAATGAAATGACAAGCTTAACCATTTCTCACTTGCTTTCCTGAAACTAACCTCCTTCCTATCTAAAGTAATCCACATGCAATATTGTGTTTCTTGTGAAACCCTGAGCTGCAGATAGACTCCATTCACTGGGAGAACTCATTAAGCAAACAATTCAAAGAGCGGCTTTGCTTTTGTACCAGGCCTTATATTGACAGATGCTAACCTTACCAGCAAGACTCCTCTTTTGTAATCTTGGGATGGGGAAGGAGGTTTTCTTTCCTTTTGTAGCTTAGAGGAGGACTGACAGAGACACTGAAGTCTCATTTCTCTTACTCTTCAGCATGGCTTATGGATACTTGTAAGTGGCACAGAAAAAGTAGACTTTACTATCTTTTTATTTTTTTTCCAGTTTTACTTTGTTTTGACTTGTGTCTTAGTCATATTTTATGTCCTCACAGAGGCTGTGGGCCATTTTTAATAGGCTTGGAGAGAAATGTTACTTAACTTTTTTATATTGGCGTGTTTTCATGCAAAGTGTGAGTAATACTGTTTCCATTGTTATTTGACAAAAGAATAAAAGAGAATTTTTCACTCACAATGAAAAAATGCTGACAGATGCTAGATAAGTAACGGATATACCCTTTACCTTTTCGCTTTCTGAGATTCTGTATATGTAATAGAAATTTTTAAAATTGTATCCATAATATCTAGTATCATGTTGTCCCTGTCAAAGTAAAATATTGTCTTGCCATTTTTATAAGAATCAATAATATAAAAGTGTCAGAATTTATGACTATCTTTAGAAAAATTCCAACTGGAAGACGTATTCTGATGGAATTTAAAGAATTAAACATCCAAGGATTACTTTTTCACACATGTTCTAATTTATGTATTAATCAACAAATACAAGTGTTAGAAGAAATAGTTATGAATAAATGTAATTTCTATATGAGATAAATTCTTTTAATGATTGGTGCTGTGGGGACTTGGTACATATCTATTTGTGTTTACATTGATGGGCATGTTTTCAGAACTAAAAAGTGTTTGGACAATAAAAACTTTCATTTTTAATTTTTTAAACTACTTGTGTGTTCTTATGTAGTGAAAGGAAATTTCTCAACCAAATATCTAGAGATTCTTTCTCCATAGACCATATATAAATGATGATCTAAGTGACAGATTGATAACAAAAGTTTGGGGGCAATTCCCAATTCCTCCAGGGTTGACAAGAAGAGTATTATATAACTGAAAGGGTGTGAAACCTGAGGCTGTTCTTCTCCACCTGGTTGGGAATTATATACATCTTTAACAACATAGTCTACCAAATTTAGGAATGAAAAAGTCAGTTAAATAAAGGAGACAGTAAAGACTCACAGCAAATCTGTGATGGTTGCTTGGATACTAGCAATCATAGTTTTAAATCTTGGTGATTCCTTCTCAGAATAAAATCATGGTACCTTTTTTTAAAGAACTCATGGGCTATTTCATTTATAGTTCATGATTAGTACAGTCAGGCATTAAAACCTTTTTTTTTTTTTACATTTGAACTGCAGCTGAGCCCAAGTGTATTTCCTTGTTGAACAGAGGTATCATGTCTAATGTTAGCAGTCACACTAGCAAATCCTTCTTTTTTTTACCTGCAAATAATTATAGACAGTTTCAGAGAGCAAGTTAGATGAATAATCAAGTAATTGCTTATCGAATAAACTACTAGGAGCTATGAACAGTGATCAGTGCAGTTGATTCACTTGTGATATACTGATAGGCATTCTGTGAAAGCTTCATGGTTAATGGCTCTTGGATTCTGAGTCAGATAAACTCAAATTAAAATCTTGGCTCCTGTACTTACCTTCTTTAAGTTTAAAATTCTTTATCTATAAAATGGGTATATATTAACTCCTGGGGTTATTGTGGAGAATAAATGAAGTCATGAATGTAAAGTGCTTAGTAGTGGTTGACATAGAATAGAGGTGCAATACAATATAATGGCTACTAAGAAACATTATCTTGTGAGACCCTGTGAAATTAGTTAAACCTAGATACCTGATCTTTTCCACTCAAAAGCTTTGAAATAGCCCAAAGCTTTGACTGGATTCAAGTTTATCCTCTTTCGTCAATTTCATGTCTTTCTCTCTCTCTACGTGTACATGATAGGATGAAGAGGGGTCATGATTGATTTTAGACCTAGAAAATATATTATTGATAAATTTATGAACTCATTTTTGGCTTAGGATACTTATTAACTTTCTATGTCAGAAGAGAAGTGAAAGATAGATATTTGCATTTTGTACAAATAACCGACTCCATCAAGTAATTCCAGAGGCAAGATCTTCTTCCCTTCATTTGAAAGGATGGTTATCTTCAGGCAGTTTTACAACTTTGCCTGAATAGAAAAAAATAATCTCTATTAATTCAGGAACTCTAAAGTAAAAGCTAGAACTCTGAAGAAAGGGCTTTATGGCTGGTGACAGTCCAATATTTTATCCTTGTCTGGTTTCAGCTGGCTCTCATTTATGTGAACCAAGTACAAGCTTTCAGATTGGATCCAAAATTCCTACTTTGTGTGACCCAGATGTTGTTTCACCTTTTTCTCCTTTGTTATTTACATATGAATGGCTACTTTACTTACACCTTCAAAAGTCATTAGCCCTTTTAATTTCACCGTCTTTCTTACTGGATTTTTCAAGTAGTATTGCATACATCAACAAACATGGCACTACATTCTTACAGTTTTCTTCAAATAGCTAAATAGAGAAGCATGAAAATTGTCAATCCAGATTAGCAAGTGTCCCATCAAATCTGTTGGTTCATCCCAAGCCAATACTAAATTCAACTGAATGTCATGTAATTACTAAGCAACTTGGTATCATCACAAACAAAAGAGCAGAAATACCCATGTGCCCACTTTTTTTAAACTTTTCTCATCAATATATTTTGATGTTGTCTAAAGAAAAGCAGTTTACAGCTTTTGGCTTGAAAAGATTATGTTATGCTCAGCTAAATAAATGGTCATGGAAAGTGATAAAATTGCAGGAGGGCTGTTGTCTAGAGAAGATAAAGTAAATCACCGCCTTACATCGGAGTTGATTTAATAATCTTCACTGCATAGTTTGTCTGAAGTTCTCTAGATTAAAAAAAAAGGCTAAACCTTCTTTCTTACATGAAAAGCAAATATCTGCTTCCTACACATCTCACATAAAGAGGAAAAATTTGTATTACAGTACTTCAGTCCCTTGAAGACACTGCATAGTGGTAATTTTTAGTGAATGATGTGAGGCCATAGCATGTTACCGAAGGTAAACATCTACATGCCAGTTTATAGAGACAGAATAATTATTTGTTTAATGTATTCATTATTTTTACAGGACTCGAGAAAATCCTGTCCTCAGAGGCACTCCTTTCCCACTGTAGAATTACATAATTTAAAATTGCTGCTGCTGCTGTTTGTGTTTAAGTAGTTTGGGATTGAAACCAACTGATAAATTCATAGTCACAAAATATTTCTGCCCCGTCTTGTAACTTTCTTCTTTCTGTTGAAGAGAGAAAATAGCATACCTTTCAGATATGTCCTCATCAGATCTGATTCCTCCAGATGAATTTGCCACTTTATTTAATAAGAAGCTAAGATTTGCTCTTGCTGCCAGCAGCCTCCTATTATCTTAGCTGCTTCTAGGATGTTCATGATCTAGTTGAGGGAAATGCAACATTTAAATGTGGACAGTTACCAAGTTCTCTTCCCAGGAATGAAAATAATGGGGGAAGGAGACTGATCTAGAGAGTTTTCTTGATTGAAGAAACTTGAATTAGAGTGCTGTGGTTGGAAGCTGCCCTTCCAAAAAGAAGCAAGTTGGCAAATGCTAATACTGCTCTTTCTAGAGGCCTTCATGAATATATGATATTCCTGGTGTTGTATCGTGTAACGACAGTGGTGCTGGCCTTTAACTAGCCTTTCCATCCATTCTACCTGACATCCTTATGTTATGTTTTATTCTACTAGAAGTACAACTCTTTTATGACTTTCTGTTCAAAAACATCTATTATGATTATGGCATGATTATAAATTAAGCAATATTCCTCACTCCTTCATTAGCGCCCTTTGTAATATGGTGACCACTCACCTGTCCATTCTTTCTTTACTTGGTTTCTGTTCTTGCTGTGTGTACCAGGAAATGTGAGTACTTACTATGTCTTAAGCATAGTCCTCATTTCCCCTCTCATAGTACATCGAAAGTCCTCTTTTCTGTGTCTACGTACTGTCAAGATGTTTTTCAGATGCCATCTTCACCTTATATATTTTCTGACTCCCTCAGACCAAGGAGATCTTTCTCTCATTTAGCTTTTTATTTCTTTCGTGACATCGGTCATAGGAATCTTGAGTCAGATTTTCATATTTTCTAGTCACATTCCTTTTCCTCCTGAACTATTTAGCTCTTTAAAAATTGAGATTATATCTCTTTTATTTATTTATTATCTCATTGGTTAGTACACAGTTACACACAATTGTTCAATAGCTCTATTACGATTCCATTATAAGGGGAAGCCTGCCATGGCCATCTAGTACTGTGTTTATAGAAGGATTGACTTTAAAGCATGCAAAGGATTTTTGATGTGTTAAAATAGGCTGAATTATTGATGCAACATAACATGGGAGCAGACGAGTTTCTTTCTATTGTTTGTCCAAAAAGCACTAAGTCATGACCTTTTACTGGATCACCTTCACCTTATCAGTGGCATATACTATTGCTTCCACTGAGCAAGATTTTAACTTTCCGTTAAAGCAAAGCATGGACACTTTCAGACTTAAATTACATCATGTAACAGGACACAAGAGATACTTGATATCCATTTGAGTGAGGTTTTAATGGGTAAAGTAAACCTCTTCTTGCAATGGGGAATACCTTAATAAACTCACACACTTGGTTCAACATGCAGAGCTCTATGATGGGAAACTTGAGTATGGTCTTTGAAAGGTTTCAGGTCCATTTTGTAAAATTATCAATGGTTTTCACTTAGACTGGAATGTCCCTAAAAGAAATCTTAGTTAACTCTAAACAAAAACCTAGATAATGTTAGAGGTTATTGGACTCTTTCATTCTATACTGTTCGAAATGAATAGTCTTGCACTAAAGTTTTACTCTGAGAAAGCACTTCCACTTGGACATGACCTCTTCTGTAGAACATGTCCACACATATTTTACCATATAATCGTGGAGAACAGAATCATGGATGAGCAACAAATTTTAGCACTACTGCTTCTGTACAAGATTTTTTTTAAATTATGCTGATTTAGAATGATACGGCAACCCATGGTCCTTATCAGGGCAGTGAAAACTGGATTTGACAACCACCCAGTTCAGCAGCCACTCAGTTACAGTTACAGCAAGCAGTATATTTTAGTCCTACACCCTGGTATAGCCTATGATTATCTGCTTAGTATGTTCAGAGCTGTTTCTAATACTAATATTATAACCAACTTGACAAAATTTAAAGAGAGGCAGCTCTGTGCAAAATGCCCATCGTACTCTTCTTTCTTTACACCTCCTCTCATATCCAGTGGCTGTTCATAGGTTTCTCTTCCATTAGTAGGCAATTGGGATATCCAAAAAATTTAAAGACTTAAGTTCATATTTGTAGTTGAATTATGCTTCACTTGGAATTTAGTGCTTAGCCAGACAGTTGAAGGTAAGAAGCATTATACTAGATCTCAGAAGTTGATGTTAAAATAATATTATGGTTGTCAGGTTTGGATGAAACTACTAGTTTTCTACCCTAATGGCTGCTTTATGTAAGTTAGAACTCTCACTTTTTGTGGAGAGTAGGGGCTGGGTCTATGAAAGTGTAAGTGTTACTCCCTCAGTGGTGTCCAACTCTTTGAGACCCCATGGACTGTAGCCAGCCAGGCTTCTCTGTCCATGGAATTCTCTAGGCAAGAATGCTGGAGTGGGTGGCAATTCCCTTTTTCAGGGGATCTTCCCCAACCAGGGACCTAACCCAGGGTCTCATGCACTGCAGGTGGTTTCTTTACCATCTGAGCCACCTATAGCTGCCTCATAAGAAAATATACAAAACAAAACAAAAAATACATTTTTCTAGTCTCTTTTCCAAACAAGTGAAGCCAACAGAATTCTGTTGAAAGGGATGCTGGCAGAAACATAAAGTAGCAGCTTCTAGGAATTTCCTTTAAAGACATGTGCTTTCTATTTCTTCTTGTCTTCTTGCTCCATCTTATTCTTGGAATTTTTATGTGGTAGCCAGAATTCTAGTTAGGACCTTGAAAAAGAATTTATTTCCTGGTGTGACCAGGAAGAAAACTGGAAACAATCTGGATTCTTAGGACTTTGATGAGCAGAGCTTTCTTTACAGATCTAAGCAGCTGTACCTAGACTTTTATTTGCCAAAGAAATAACTTTCTGTGTTGATTATGTCCCCATTATTTTTTATCTCTGTTACCATTAGTCATATTGAGGTCCCACAGAACAGTATGGCACTTAGAGAATTACTAGTGAATCATAGAATAATGAAACTTAAAAGGATCTTAGACTTTGTCTCTCTGGTTTGTCATTGTATTCCCAGCACCTAGAAACAGTGTCTGGAGCAATCAGGTATAAAGATATTGAATGAATACATTGCTGAATAGTCTGCGAACAAAATTTTTTGTTTCTCCCCCTTATTGGAGAGTTCTATTTCTTATTTCTATTTCATGTCTTACGTCACTGGCCAGAGTATCTAAGACAGTGTGGATTTTGGTTTTCACTTTTCTGTTTACAAAATGGATTTCTAGTATAGTCACCTTTTGAGGAGAGTGTTGGTGCTCGAGCTGAATGTTTCCTGAATGCGGTTTTTCTGTAATTTTACAAGATTGTATCAGATTTTTAAAGTTCAAAGGCTTCCTAAAATCCTATGATGATCAATTCTTCATCTTAGTTATATCTATTTCTAAATTGAAATTTTTCCATTCTTACAGATCACCCCCCTGCTATGTACACATGCATGTGTGCTAAGTTGCTTCAGTTGTGTCCAACTTTTTGAGACCCTTTGGACTGTAGTCCACAAGGCTCCTCTGTCCATGGGATTCTCTAGGCAAGAATACTGGGGTTGGTGCCATTTCTTTCCCTAGGGGATCTTCCCAACTCAGGGATCAAACCCACATCTCTTATGTTTCCTGCAGTGGCAGGCAAGTTCTTTACCACGCACCATCTGGGAAGCACCACCCCCCCATCCCCGGCCCCAAATATACTTTCTATATTTAGAGAAGCAAATTGTTCTTTAGTCAATAAAAATCAGTTCTGACTCACATTTATTATTCATAGCCTGAAAAATCTTCAAATAGAAAAGAAAATTTAAAAAACATTTTAACGCAGAGATTAAAAAAGAAAATTGTTTAAAGAAGATGATGGTTCTCTTGGAAAATTGCCTTTGATGCAAATACAAGAAATACAAGCAAAGTAGTAACTTCCCAAAGAAATAATTTTTCAGTGAAATCATCTCTATGGTATGTTTATTAATGCATATGATTAGTTAATATTAATTATGGAAAATTCATATAATTAATGCAGTGGTTTGTTACAAGATATTAATAAGACCAATTGAAATATTTAAAAAGGATTTGTTTTATTATTTTAATCATATTGCTAGTTAATGTCTCTAGTGGTATAGAGCAGAGGTCTGAGTTGTTAGTCACAGCTTCCTTTTCAATTTTGAGAATTTAAGGAAGCTATGATCAAGATTATCTATTAACATAGTTACCAATTGTGTAAATACTTTTGGCACATTATACCTCAAATTAATGTTGTTCTCATTTATAGATTAATTTATGTAATCTATAAATGCAAAGTAGAAAATAAAATCACAAATAATTTCTAAAACTGACTCCTAAGGTGTTAAAATGTTTATTTTATCACATTTTAGGATTTGTATCCCTTCCTCTGTATACCCTAATACATGATTTTTTCATGAATTTAAAAAGTTGATTTATTAGTAGTGACTGCAGTGAGAATTTCTGTTACATAACAGTTGTCAGACAGAATGGTTTAAGACCAATTTCTCTAAAACAGATTCTGTTCATTATTTACATAAAAACAGGTTCTGTTCATTATTTCCTTAAAGTTAATGCATTATCTCTCTTGTTCATATATTAGGTAGGTTTATTTAGTACCTTACTACATACTGCAACTAACCCTCCTGAAGGTTGTGCTTCCATCAGTATTGTTTATAATTAGGTATTTTGTTGCTAGAGTATTGAGAGATTTCTGTAGTCATGAGAGAGAAATCAGGTTTTAAAAATTTACAGCAAACTGTATCACAGCCCTGGCCTTCTTACTATCCAATCATAGCAGAAAAAGTTTAGTTAAATTTCTATAATATTAAAGAAGTGTTGTCTAAGTTGGTTTTTATCTGCTGTTAATCTGTAATACAAATGACTGAACTCTTAGTCCATTCCAAAGGTGATAACTTTAACTTCTCTACTCTTTGATTTTTATCAAAAAGTGGATTGAATGAAACAGTGTGAATGGGAAATAATTGGACACATAGTTCATTTATTCCTTTAGCCAGTCTCCTTTTTAACCTGAATTTTAATCTGCTTTTTAGTCGGAATCAAAATGAATTTCCAGAAGCTGTTTACTTAGATTCCATTGTTTTGGGGACCTCACTTATCTTCCCACCAGATCCCAAAGAACTGTCTCTATTGAGCATTCCCCCTTCAAGGTCTGTTGAGGGTTCTTTGATGTCACAATTAATGCTGTTAAAGGTATTCTCATAAATCTTACACCGATGTATCAAGAGCCTTTTGGACATCATAATCAGATGAAAGAGTTTCAAGTGCCATAATCTCAACACAATCACTGTTATTCCTGAATTTACTTTAACTACTAAACCTGCTTATCTTCCTGTGTTCCCTTTCCCAATAACTAGAGTAACTATACAATTTGCCACATCAGTCAATCACTAATCTTTATCATTCCATCTGTGAGATATCTCTAAAATACACCCACCTTTCAGAAGCCTCACTGCCTTAACTTAGTATCACTGATAAGTTTCTTTTTGCCCCAAGTTCCAGTATGGCTCACCAAGACACTGTCACTGATGCTGTTTAACACTTATAATTTTGTTCATAATGGGTTTTTAAAAATTATTTTTGGTTAAAAATATTTTGTTAAAATATTTTAGCATTAATATCAACACTAATATTTTAATATCAGTTTTATAGAAACTTAAATATTATGTGTTATTTATCTTGGTTTTGGAGTTTGGGGTTAAATTTCATGCCTGAGGCAAGTACCTCACTCCCTTAAGTCCCAACAGTGTTACCCATATCCCCATTTCTTGGCTTTCCTAGTTTTCTTTTTCACCTGTATGTATGTGAAGTCACTCAGTCGTGTCTGACTCTTTGCGACCCCATGGACTGTAGCCTACCACACTCCTTCGTCCATGGGATTTTTCAGGCAAGAGTACTGGAGTTGGTTGCCATTTCCTTCTCCAGAGGATCTTCCTGACCCAGGGATCAAACCCGGGTCTCCCGCACTGTAGGCTTTACTGTCTGAGCCACCAGGGGAACAAATATGTGCAAAGGATTAGAGGATGGGAGGCAGGGGGAGCAGAGGGATCAGGACTTTGCCTTCCAGTCTAAAGCTGTTACAAGGGAGGTGGGGAGGAAGACTTAATACCAAGTAAAATTTAAATTGTTAGTAATTACCTTGGACTAATCACTCAATTTCTGATTAAGATCATATTTGCAATTTAAAGTAACTGCAGGCTGAATTACCTGAGAGGTAATGGAATAGTGGGCTTCCCTGGTAGCTTAGCTGGTAAAGAATCTGCTTGCAATGCAGGACACCCCAGTTTGATTCCTAGGTCAGGAAGATCCCCTGGAGAAGGGATAAGCTACCCACTCCAGTATTCTTGCCTGGAGAACTCTCATGGACAAAGGAACCTGGCAGGATATTGTCCATAAGGTTGCAAAGAGTCAGACATGACTGAGCAACTACGCACAGCACAATGGAATGGTATTGGGCCCACTACTATTTCATCTAGGGCTGAGTGAACTTTCCTTCTTCAACTAAATAAGAGGAAAGATCAAAACAGAAAAATTCTGATGTTCCTAGTTATGTCACAAGCCAGGCTTGTTTTACATATTGACCAGGTCAATTTATTTGATTGCTTTATCTCCTCATTAAGAAGGTTTACTTTTAAAATCTAGAATGGTACCCAGTGCATGGTGCGTGCGTGCTAACTTGGTTCAGTTGTGTCCGACTGTGTGTGATGCTGTGGATTGTAGCCTGCCAGGTTCTTCTGTCTGTGGGATTCTCCAGGCAAGAATACAGGAGTGGATTGCCGTGTACACCTCCAGATCTTCCCAACCCAGGGATTGAACCCACATCTCTTAAGTCTCCTGCATTGGCAGGCAGGTTCTTTACCAGTAGCGCCACATGGGAAGCCTGCCCAATGCATGGTAGGAGCTTGATATTTGGCATTTGCTTATTCATTTATTCAATAAATATTTATAAAAATTTATGAGCTATCTACTTTTCCATCTGCTGGGAACAGAGAGTAATCAAAGCAGGCAAACCACAGAGAAGCATTCCTGTGTGTGCAATAAAGATTTAAATAAAAGAGTCAACCACAATTCTCAGTGTTTCTCATTGAAGGTTTACTTGAGTAATTTCTTTATAAATGCACATCAGAGTCTATCTTGTTTGTTCTGAGCAACAGTTTTGTGAATTTCGTTCTGAATCCAGTAACATCTTTGTTTCTTTTTAATACATTTCTGATTTTGTTTGGGAATCCACCTTCCCTTAAGAAGGGAAACTCCTATTGCCAGAAATTTGACCTGATTAGTTCTAATGGAAGTATATATCCCTCACCCCCACCCCCAATTTGATTGGGATATAATGCTAATGAAAGCATTTCTAATCTTGTTGACTATGGTTGATTTCGGTGTGGCCATGCAATTTAGGCCGATTTTATCTGAGATGTTTTCCAAGGGCTTTTGGAAAATTTTTCCCGTATTGAAAACCTTATCAGTGATTCTCAACTGTTGGCAGTTGACCTCCCAGGGGACATTTGGCAATGTCTGGAGACATTTTTGATTGTCACAACTTGGGGAATGCTATTGGCATCTAGTGGGAAGAGGTAAAGGATGAAGGTCAGCATCTTACAAGGCTGAGTACAGCATAATAAAGATGTGGTCCAAATGTCACTGGAGTTAATTGTGTCGAGGTGGAGAAATCCTGATCCAAAACACACAGGGAAGGATGTAGCCTGATGATTTCCTACTACCAGACAGCCATGGGAAGACTAGCTTTAGGATGAAGCCCAATACCATAGATGTTAGAAAGAAGAGAAGGATCATGGGTTCTTAATTACATCTCCAATTGATATTTATATTTATATTTAATATCAACTGATATTAAAGCTGATCTTGGCTTTGAATTATTTCAGCCAACATATTCCCTAATTGCTTCTGCCAATTTGAGCTAGATAATTTTTTCATAGCCATTAAAAAACATTCTAGCCTATTTAAGCTGGTACATTCTTTTTTATTCAGTTCAGTTCAGTCACTCAGTCGTGTCCAACTCTTTGCCACCCCATGAATCGCAGCACGCCAGGCCTCCCTGTCCATCACCAACTCCTGGAGTTCACTCAGACTCACGTCCATCGAGTCAATGATGCCATCCAGCCATCTCATCCTCTGTTATCCCCTTCTCCTCCTGCCCCCAGTCCCTCCCAGCATCAGAGTCTTTTCCAATGAGTCAACTCTTCTCATGAGGTGGCCAAAGTACTGGAGTTTCAGCTTCAGCATCATTCCCTTCAAAGAAATCCCAGGGCTGATCTCCTTCAGAATGGACTGGTTGGATCTCCATTAGGCAGTGGTAATCAAATCAGTTGCTGATTTCATTTTGCTTTGGTTTTCAATCAAAAGATTGCTTAAATTTTAATAACCATAAGATTTTCTTTTACCTGAATTTTCTATATAGTCTTTTATTTTAGTTTGATTCATATATTTTATACTGAATATGTGTAGTACACATTTTTAAAAGTGTAAATTTTATTGAAGATATAGGTTAGATAATACATTGTTGTTGCTGTTTGGCCACTATGTCATGTCCAACTCTTTGCAACCCCATGGACTGTAGCATGCGAGGCTTCCCTGTCCTTCACTATCTCCCAGACTTTGCTTAAACTCATGTCCTTTGAGTTGGTGATGCTAATCATCTAACCATCTTATCCTCTGCCACCCCCTTTTCTTCCTGCCCTCAATCTTTCCCAGAATCACGATCTATTCCAGTGAATCAGCTCTTCACATCAGGTGGCCAAAGTATTAGAGTTTCAGCTTCAGCATCAGTCCTTTTGATGAATATTCAGGGTTGATTTCCTTTAGGATTGCCTAGTTTGATTTCTTTGCTGTCCTAGGGACTCTCAAGAGCTTTGTCCAGCACCACAATTCAAAAGCATCAGTTCTTTGGCATTCAGCCTTCTTTATGGTCCAGCTCTCATATCCATACATGACTACTGGAATAACCATAGCTTTGACTATATAGACCTTTGTCAGCAAAGTGATATCTCTGCTTTTTAGTACACTATCTTCGTTTGTCATAGCTTTTCTATGGTGACCCACAAACTGATGAACAATAATACCAAATAAGTTCTCACACTGTTGCAAAGATTCTAGGCCCTACATCAGTCATCCCAACCTGAGGATCCAGCAAAGGGATGGGGAATTCTCAGGGAATCTGACTTTGAAGAACAGCGGGATTTTATTACAGAACTCCCACAGGACTGGGGGAAACAGAGACTCTTGGAGGGCACAAACAACATCGTGAGATAATACATAATAAGGACTAAAGAGATACATGTTGAATTTTGAATAATTGTATATACCAATTTTTTCTCAGTTTTTATATGATATATTTAATTGGTTTTTATGATCTTTGAAAATTGTACAGCAGTACTTGAAATAAATTGGAGACAACATGGGAGTCAAAATTCCATCTGTAAGCACTGGTTTAAGAGATTGAAGGGCTTCCCAAGTGGTGCTAGTGGTAAAGAACCAGCCTGCCAATGCAGGAGGCATAAGAGATGTGGGTTCAATCCCTGGGTCAAAAAGATCCCCTGGAGAAGGGATAGACCTCTAGAATTCTTGCCTGGGCCTGGGAGGCTACAGTCCATAGTATCACAGAGTCAGACATGACTGAAGCGACTTAAAACAGCAAGGGATTGAAATCTGTCGATTAACTTCCTTTTTTTTTTTTCTTTTTCCTGCAGATGATAATGTCTAATCATTCTCTTCTTAGGCAGAAACAAATGTGGAGAATTACATCAGTTCTCTTATATCATGAATGTTGTAAAATAGATCTTTAAATATTTACAGAATAATTGAACCAGCCCTTAAGGATTTTTGAGCTTTTAACCTTCGTTTACCAACTTTATATTCACTAATTTCCTTCAGATTCTTTGAAACAGATTTGTTTCTCCCACTATATCTCTAAAATAAGAATAATTATGAAGTGAAAGTGTTAGTCACTCAGTCGTGTCCAGCTCTTTGTGACGCCATGGGCTGTAGCCTGCTGGGTTCCTCTGTCCATGGGATTTTCCAGGCAAGAATTCTTGAGTGGGTTGCCATTTGGTTTTCCAAGGGAGCTTCCTGACCCAGGAATCAAACCCAGCTCTCCCACATTGCAGGCAGATTCTTTAACATAGAGACCTACAAAAATGTAATATGAAAGTTAGTAGGCACAAACAACTATATAATATTTTATAAAGCTGAAAAGCTTAATAATAGATAAAAGAGATAAATGATAACTGGGTAAAGTGTTTTAGAAACAGAACTATAGTTTAATAAAGTCTCAGTGGGGGGAAAAAAAAGACATCACCTTGACTAATATATAATTAGCCAACTTAGAGTTAAATTTATTTTCTACTGTCAATGTATTTGTACTGGGGCTTCACTGGTGGCTCAGGGGTTAAAAAAAGAAATGTGTTTTGCAGTGCAGGAGACACAGGTTCAATCCTTGGGTCAGAAAGATGCCCTGGAGAAGAAAATGGCAACCTGCTCCAGTATTCTTGCCTGGAAAATCCCATGGACAGAGGAGCCTGACAGACTACAGTCCATGGGGTCGCAAAGAGTCAGACACAACTTAGCAACTAAACAACAAAAATATATTTGTACTATCAGGAGAAACCACCACATTTCTTCTTTGTTCATTTTGTCAAATCTCTTGCTAGTCTCATACATAATCTGAAGGTTACTGGGATGTGTAATTAACATAGCATTAGAAGATTTTAGTTAATCTCTTTTTTCAAAGTTTCCTTTTTTCTATATAATTCTCAGATTCAAATATGCACCTAACTTTTTTAGATAAGATGGATTCACTATCAAAACAATTAAGGCCCTGTTGCTAAATGAGAGAAAGAAAGGTTCAGAGGTTTTAGATATTTATATGTCACTTGCAGACTCTGGGGATAAAAAAGGTTCTTTTGGCACAGTGCCTTGTGTAGAAGAAAGCAGAGCATGGGAGGGAGGGAATTCCAGAGCCTTAGGACCCTGACCTAGGGACTTTCTCTTCAATTTCTAGACCATCAATCCTGAGATCTGCCAATTGCCATGAGTCAGTGGTGGGGGAGGAAGGTACGGGGTTAGAATGTCAAAAGACTTCCTGGCAGGGTGAGTCCTGGAGCCTTGAAGTTGAAGGTAACATTTCCAAATACTTTCAGAGTTGTTGGAAGTGTCAGGAACCAATGATTTGTGAGCTCTATCCTTACTCATGCTTCACCCCTCTAACCTTTGTCCAGGGCTGGCCTACACAAATGCTGTAAGCAGCTGCCAGAGAAGTGTGATTTGAAGGGCATCAAAAGGCCCTCTTGGCCCTAATTCTTTTCCCCTGGCTCTGTCATAATGTCCCCATTTCCTAGCAGAGCATCTGGCTCAAAAGATATTGGATGGATGTATGGATAAATGGATGGATGGCTGAATAGATGGATGAATGAGTGGATTTATTCAGCACATATATATCAGTAGTTACTGTATGCCAGGTATTATACAAAACCCAGAATATCTAACAATAAGTATGATCAGTATGTTTCTACTTTTCACAAGACTCAAAGTCTAGTTAGATGAAAAGAACATAAAATAAGTATAATTTTAAGCGAGGGTTCAGAAAATTTAGAAGGAAATAAAAAGGGTGCTAAGGGAAAAGGACATGAGAAGGCATTTCAGATACGAAAAATAACCCTGTTTGAAATGTGAAGATATTGGCAGGAAGGAATGTTGTAAGTCATTGCCCCTGGATATGTGCTTGGGGAGCTTTGCCCATGAAAGAGTAAAAGCAAAGCACTAAGAGCATCAGGAACTCTTGATATGAGGAAACCGTTTCGAGGAAGGGGAAACCGAGTCCCCAGACTGAGCTGAGTGGAGCCTGGAACAGAGAGGGCCTTAGCAGACCAGGACAGAGCCTCTAGAAACCTGGAGGAGGTGTCCAGAACCAACTGGCCAGAGTCCCACTGAGATGATACATCCTGGGATTCCAAGCTGAGAGATGAGCCGCACTAACAGTGTCTGAATGTGAAAAGTGGTGCATGAGAAGGTGCTTTTCTGATGGAGAGGTGACACAGTACATCAGTTAGAGATCAAAGAATTGGTTCGGGGGCCACTAGTTTAGTTAAGAGTTAAGAGAAAAACCTATCAAAAGAAACTGTTCTTTTGCTCCAGGTTAGAACCTCATTTACCATTTCTGAAGCCATTTAATCTTCTTTTTATCAGCTGCCTTTGGATTAATTAGAGAGAGGAGGTACATGAATTATTTTAAAATGAGCTTTATCTGTAATCATAATTACTTTATCTTTCCCAATTTGATGAACAACTACTTGTAGGAGAATAATAGGTGAACAAATGAATAAATGAATGAATGTTGAATAAGATGAAGGAATGAATAATGGAGTAAGATTTATTATTCTGCTGTCTGTGACACACTTTTGTGCTATTGTCACATCTTTCCCTCACCCAATTGACACTGTGCTCATGGGAAAAGTACAAAAAAATAATCTTACCCGAAATTTCTGGGTTTTATGTAAATTGCTGTAAGGTTTTTTTTTTTCGTGTGATTAGCCAGGCTTCTAAAGCTACGTTATGTAGTCCCAAAGCACAGAAGCACAGACTGACGTATAAAAGATGAAAGTTCAGCTTTAGGGGTAAGCCTTAAACTAAATTTGGACTGCTTCCTGGTGTCTACTTCAAAATTCCAAAGATAAGAGTCCCTTTATTTGCAATCCATTATCACTGTTTAAACATCTTTCATTGCAGAAGCTGAGCTTTCACGGGGTTGGGTGGGTTGATTTTGAACAGTAGCAGTTCATAAAGCAGCAGAGCTCTCGCCTCCCAACCTTGTCTCCTGCTCTGTTTCTGTATTTTCAGCATGAAGGCTCTTTTTAGTATCTGATAGAGGAATACATTTTTCTTTCTAAAAGACATCAAAGGAAATGAAGTGAAGCAAAACCTCAAAAGCAATCTTTTCAAACTTGTAAAATTTCCCTCTACAAATCATAAATTCTGCTTTCTAATAATAACCAAAAAAGTCTTATTGAATATCAAATACGTTTTGCAAAATGGTGTTTTAAAAATATTCATATACAACTAGAAACATATGGATAACACAGCAAACATTTAGGAGTTAGGGAATTAAATGGAAAAACACCTCTGAAAGGACAGTTTTATATTGTTACTGAAAAACCACAATGTTACTAATATTGGATAAATCCTAAAAACAGCTGGATTTTGGCTTCCTCTAATTTTGTCTGATCTAAATTGCTCTTTTTCTTTCTTTTTTTTTTTAAGAAGACAATAGCATTTCTATACATTACTCTTAACATTCAGAGCTGTAAGTACTGGACTGTAAGGAAATGCTTACTGAATTCATTTTCTCCATGTGCATGAGTAAGGAGGAGTGAACCTGCAGCCCACTGCTGAGTATTCATAATATTAAAGGAACAAAGGTCTTTGAAAGTCACAGATAACCCTTAATCCTCATTGTCTTCTTTTGCTTCAACCCAACCATTCTCTAGAACCACTAACAAGATGCAAAATTGACTGATGATCTTTTCCTTTCCCCTGTCTGACCCTACACAAATTCGCCCTCTCCTAGATGTGCCAAGAAGTAGTGAAGTGACCAGGCAGGCAGTAGGAGGGAGAGGAAAGAAAAACAGAGTTATCAACCCCAAGAGGCCAAGTGTTGGCTGTTTTCTATTATTCACTCTTTTGAGCTTTCTCAGATGTGTTTTTTTGAGAAGACTTTCATGTTATGTTTTCCTTCCTCTCTTAGAGTTAACCACCTATTTCCACACAAGGGACTGGGGGAGGAGAGCACTTGAATAAGGTCCAGGTAGGCTGGCAGATTCTTGGGATGCTCAAATACAATGTTTCCGTCTATCCTCTTTTTCTCTAGAAACAGGCTTTTAAATTGTACGTGAAATCTTGTCAGTAATGAGCAGAAATGAAAGTCACAAAGCAGTGATAGAAATTTAGAGGTGGTCCATCACTCTTTGGTATTTGCATACAGTTCTAAATATAAGAATGTTTACTGAATTAGCATTTTCATATTTTGTATATCTACTTTATGAGGAGCAGGCTGCAGTTTAGAAAACTATGATCCCCATTGAGTTGCATTTTGATCTACCCTATCAGTGTGCATTTAGATTCTTATGTCATGAATTAAACATTGGACAGTCTCATTCATTTAAATAAAACCCGCCTACTGGGAGCCATATGCATGGTCTGGGTCAAATCTGTGGAAGCGACGCTGTGGAAAAGAATGCCCTTAGGCCATGTCTTTTCTGTTTCAATTGTTCAAGGGGTAAGAATGAACACCAAAGAGGAAGGAACACATCAATCTGAGTCACCAGTGCTTCAGAGATGCTCATGCTTTCTCGAAAGACCAATATATTGCAGGCTTTCATCAGACATAAACTGGCCAAAAGAGTTTATATAAAAGACTTTCTATAAAATTACTTTTTTTTTGCTGTCAATTTAATGGTATAGGATTTTCTTTGTTAAGTAATAAAAATAATTTTAGAGTAATTATTATTATGATGTATAGCGTAACAGTTTTGTTCCAACTTAGCATAATTCTGAGTGCTTTACACAATTAAATTATGCAGTTCAATTATTTTTTAAAAACCCTGTAAGATAGCTAGTTTTGTTATTCATCTGTATTTTTATAAGTGGTAAAAGAAAACACAGAGAAGTATCTTACTAAAGTTCACAAAGCATAATTTGAATTTCCTTTATCTTACTTCAAAACTTAAGCATTAGTGTTGAAAATATTGCATATTTCATTAAGATACTGAACACTTTCTTGAAGAGGCTACTAATGTAGTTTGATTCTAGAACACTCAAAAAGGAATTTCATATAATTTTGGCTATTGACGGTTATTTGAAAATATCACAATACGAATGCATATTAGAAGCATGAACATTGCCCATGTATATATTTCAAGATTTCTAAACTGAGGACAATTGTTTTCAATATTTGTTTTCCATTTATATTGTCACATAGTTTTGCTTAAATAGAATATATACCTTATTTATATGACATGTATTAAAGAAATAAATGATAAAAAAAGAATCCAAAAATGAATGTTAATATCTTTATAAAGAGTTTTTATGATTCAATATGAAAAAGTAAACAACTGAACTGAAACAGAAAATATATCTAGGAAATTTAATGAAGAATGAATATAAATAGTTAAACTCAAACACATATGATAAAATGCTCAATATAAGTTGTGATTATAGGAATTCTAATTAAGCAATGTAATATTTTAGTCTATTAAGTATGAAAGATTAAAAACTATTTTATACCTATTGGAAGCTTATAGAAATATGAGCAATCCCAAAGACCACTAGTGGGAGTATAAATTATTAAAACTTACACACACATATGCATAGTTTAAAATATAAGTAGAAATCTCAAGATTTAAATATATTTACATTCTTTCAGCCAATAATTTTACTTATAATAATTTATATGAAGGAAAGAGAGAGGTATATAAAATTTTACCTGCAAGAATTTTTAGCAGATCTCATTTTAAATTAAAAAAAAATTGAATAGCTTATAAGTTCAATGCAAAATAAAGCCCTGGCTAATAAGTTTGTGACATAGCAACATGGCAGCCATAATTTGAAGATCAGTTAATGTAAAAGCATAATATAGTATTTATAAAATAGTGTTATGAGACAAAAGATATGAAATAATGTATACAGTATGATCTCAGTTTTAAAAACAAATGTCATGAGACTTTTCTGGCAGTCTAGTCGTTAAAATCCCATGCTCGCACTGCAGGGATCGTGAATTCAATCCCTAGTAGGGGACCTAAGATCCCATATATCCCATGACACAGCCAAGAAAAAAAAAGAAACAAACACACATAAAAAGAAATATCTTCCAATAGATACATGTATAATGAAGCTATATTATATATTATATGTGCATACCATATGGACTTCTCTGGTGGTTCAGATGATAAAGAATCTGCCTGCAGTGCTGCTGCTAAGTTGCTTCAGTCGTGTCCAACTCTGTGTGACCCCATAGACGGCAACCCACCAGGCTCCCCTGTCTTTGGGATTCTCCAGGCAAGAACACTGGAGTGGGTTGCCATTGCCTTCTCCAATGCATGAGAGTGAAAAGTGAAAGTGAAGTCGCTCAGTCGTGTCTGACTCTTTGCGACCCCATGAACTGCAGCCTATCAGGCTCCTCCGTCCATGGGGTTTTCCAGGCGAGAATACTGGAGTGGGTTGCCATCAGGAAACCTCAATTCAATCCCTGGGTCAGGATGATTCCCTGGAGAAGGGAATGGCTACTCACTCCAGTATTCTTGCCTAGAGAATTCCATGGACAGAGGAGCCTGGCAGGTTACAGTCCATGGGGTCACAAAGAGTTGGACTCGACTGAGCAACTAACACACATACATCCTATATACATATATAATTGTATATAGTAGAATATAAAAGGTTACTGAGAAGAGGTGTTAAAATTATAGATTATGCATGCTTCATTCTTTATATGTTTCTGCATGTAAAAATCTACTATAATTAATGTGTATGTGTATATATATATTTTTTTGTTGTTTAGTTGCTAAATCATGTCCAATTCATATATATACATATATGTGCAACTTTTTATATATTATATATATAACTTTTATAATTATAAGAATATGAAGTACTTGAGAGTACATATAGAGTACATATCTCTATAAAGATGATTATGGCTAATATATTATGGGGTTAACCCATCATGTTCTCATGAAATAATAGCCCAATTTAAATCTAGGCCACTGCTATTAGTATAAATGTTAATTTGTGTAAACACATGATAGAAAGTTAAACCTCACTGTTAGTACTCACTGGAGAAGGAAATGGCAACCCACTCCAGTACTCTTGCCTGGAAAATCCCATGGACGGAGGAGCCTGGGAGGCTACAGTCCGTGGGGTCACAAAGAGTCGGACATGACTGAGCGACTTCACTTTCACTTTTCACTCTCATGCATTGGCAATGGCAACCCACTCCAGTGTTCTTGCCTGGAGAATCCCCGGGACAGAGGAGCCTGGTGGCCTGCCGTCTATGGGGTCGCACAGGGTCAGACATGACTGAAGCGACTTAGCAACAGCAGCATTAGCACTCACAATATGAATTAAATACAATGATATTACCCACATCTGTTGATGTTCAGTGCTGCTGAAGATGGAAACAACAAGCATATTCAAACTCTGGTGAATGGAGTGTGAAATTGGTACAACAGTTTTGGAAGGCATTGTGTCACTTCTTTCAAAATGGTAAATGTATATTTAAAGTTAGTAATTTCACTTCTAAAACCTTGTACTACCAAACTACCCTTTGATGTGAACAAAACTTGATATGTAAAATGTTCACTGCAGCGTTTTTTATACAAGCAAAGTACTGAGGATAATCTAAATATCCATCAAAGGAAGAATGTTTAAATAGATTTGATAGCTGCTGAAAAAATGTGAGAGAGATCTCTATATAATGACATATAGGGATATATGAGACATACTTTTATGTTATAAAAAGCACATAGTATAACAGTGTGTACAATATGGTTTAATGAAGATTTAAAAAAATAACCTGAATATATAGAAAATATATGAAGAGAGAAATCCTAAATTTAAGAGTGGTTGTTTCTTTGGAGGGAGACAGCCAAGTATTGTTGGGGCAATGAAATATGAATTTTATTATCTACTTTTATTCTCAGTGGTATTTGAAGTTTGTGCAGTGAGAAGTATTTATGCACAACTTACATAATTAAAATGATTTAAAATGTTCAATGAAAAACCAAGAGAAGTGTTAGCCATTTGTTTTAACTAAACACTAAAATATTGGCCTATATCATCATGCTGTTAAAACTGTGAATTACTTTCCCTCAAATAAGAGTATTTCCCTTCTTTTCTTAAACTATTTTAATTTTTGCATAAAAGCTGATCTTGGCAAGAGTAAAAGGCATTCTCATGAGAGAAGAAATCCATAGAGCAATGCTTCTAATATATTAAGTTGCAACAGTTCTTTCTTTAAATCTTTTAGTTGTATCATCATCTCTTAGCAAAACATTTTTATTTTTCCACATTTAAAATTCTCCAGTGACCATTTGCTTGATTTCTCTTTTGTCTTTCTTTCATTTCTTCATGACAGTAATGCAAAACAAAATTGGATTCAAATGTCTTGTTCATTTTTCGACTGTTCAACTCTGTGTTTCCAAGCTGAGCCAAAGAACATTCATATTATGATAGGAAATATTTTTTCACTTTGAATTATATTGCTTTACAAAACTGGAATTTTTTATTATGAAAGCAATTTATGTTAATATTTTATAAAAATACAAAAAAATTTAAAAACCTCTCATCACAAAGAAATAACCATTGCTAGGATTTTGGTGTATATCTTTTGTACGTCAGATTTCTTAAACCTTAATTTTTTTCCTCATGTGATCAACTCCTTACCTATATCGTCATTTATAATAGCAGCACAAGATTATACTACATGGATGTTCTGTTTTTAGACATTGAAGCTTCTGGTAGGCCCAATTGATTGCCAGTACAACAGCTTCCCCTTTTCTTCCTTCCTGCTTCCCTTAATAAGGGCTGCGATGCCAGTACTCACTTTTTCAGTCTTCCTTACAGCTAAAGTGTAGGGCATGAAACCCAAACCTGGTTTTTCTACTAGGTAAGAAATTGAAAAAAAAAAGAAATTGACATGCTTGGAGAAACCTGACTTCGGGTGTGATTTTGTGAGGTGTGATGCCTGGATTTGCAGAAGTTTTCTTGTGACCATGAGGAATGAAGCCTAAGAACAAAATTATGCCAAGGATAATAGGGTATGAAGATTAAGATCTTTGACATTCCTGAGCTTCTGAACTAACTGTAGAACTTTTTTTTTCCCAGTAATTTTTATAAGCTGAGAAAACTCCTATTGTTTAAGTCACGTTCGTCAATAAGTCTATTACTTGCAGCTAAAAGCAAATCAACCGATAGAGGATTATTTCCAGTTCTTCATTATCTCAGACGAGGATGAAATGTTCATTGTTAAATATATAATTTTGTAAATCTGTCCAAGTGTTTTCTTGAAATAAATTCTTCATAGTGGAATTCCTGGCTCAATGGCCAAGCTTACTTTAAATATAAATATATAGTAATTTTAAGGTCATTTACTCCATAATTTATTACTCTATCCTGTATCCCTTTATATCCAAATTGTGGTAGTAAGATCATGGACTGAGGAGATACACGACATTGATTGGGTTCCTGCCTGCAATGCTTACTACAGGTTGACTTTGGGGCATATTTATTAATTTGTTTCTCCCTTAGTTTGCTCATCTGTAAAATGAGGATTAAAAAGTACCCACTTTATTGTTTTTTTGTGTGTGAGGATTAGGTAGGTAATACCTGTTAGACTATTAAAACTGTTCAGTGTAATGTTGTTTGTTCCTCTGTGTGGCCTCACTTCTTAACCCAGTGCTTGATATATATTAGTTGCTTAATAAATATTTATCAAATTAGTGAAGATAAGAATAATAATTCTGCAACAATTAACTGGACTACTATTTTCTCATATCTATGGGTGTCTAGTGGAGAAGGAAATGGCAACCCACTCCAGTGTTCTTGCCTGGAGAATCCCAGGGACGGGGGAGCCTGGTGGGCTGCCGTCTATGGGGTCATACAGAGTCGGACATGACTGAAGTGACTTAGCAGCAGCAGCAGCAGCATGGGTGTCTAGAATCCACTCTGTTTGCTTTTGCCTCTGTTATTTGCCTTTTTTTTCTGTCTGATACATTGAGCTGGCTGATAGTATTACAGTTAGATGAAACATTCTTAGGATGGGCACACTGGATTGTGAAAAATGAATTTGTTTCACCCAAATACCAACTTGCTCTTTGAAAGTCAACATTTTGAAGTATCTTCAAAAGATAAAAGGGTTTTTATAGTCAGCATAGTCCCATCTATTGGCAGTGAAGCAGTTTGCTCCTTTACATCACAGATAGATGACCATCCAAATTCTGACTGAATCTTTCCTCTTTTCATTATTTTAAAGTCCTGGAGGAGGAAAAAAATTAGAATATCACTGATAGAATGTTGTTTTACCCAATATAGGCATTAAAACAAAACAAGGACATTATATTTCTAGATATTATAACTTTAAACATCTATAATAGATTCCTTTTTTTTCTTCAGATTTTTCAACATTGATTTTCCAAAGTAAAAGAATCTATAAAGTGAACAGTGAGAGCATATAAAACATGACATATTTTATTCACATATAAACATATATATTTGTTATAGTGAATGTGTACAGACAAATCTGAATTCTACAGTGAATTTCACTGTATTACTAAGTGCAAATAGAATAATCCTGCATCAAAGGAGTGTTGAACTTAATGGAAGTTTTATGTGAAGTTCAACTATCTTACCCTTTGGCTAATGACTATCAATCAACCCACTCATTGCCCTCAGTTATGTATTATCCTTTTGAGGATTTAAAAGCAGGTCACTTCAGATCTTTAGTGCATTCTCTCATCTCTCTAATCTACTCAGCAGTGTACGAGGCTACCAAAATGAAGTGACTATTCCAACCTGTAGAAATAGTCAAGAATATTATAGTGGTTCTTTGAGAACTCTTGTATTTTAATGGTTCTGTGAGAGTAGCTTTATTTGGGAAAAGAAAAAAAGGGAAGAGAAAAGTTTCATCTGAATATTAAGCTTTAAAAAATATAATTAATGACAGAAAAAGGAAAGAAATACATGCTGCACATTTACACTAATAACAGATGGTTGGTTAGTGTTAATGAATAATCCAGAATGGAGAGTAGGAAAAAAAAAAATGCACCAAAACCACAAGGGCTTAAAATAAAGATGGTTCTGGGTATACTACCTAGGTCTTGGTGCCGTCTCAACAAAGTTTATGAACTCAAAAGCTAGTGAGCAAACTACAGAGCAGTTTTCTGGAGTACCAGAAACACTTCAAAAGGTAACGGCAGAATCAAAATTTAGGATTTGGCATTTATGTTAAATTCAATCATTGGTGTGTTTGGGGGTAAGGAGTGTGCTTTCATGTTTCTGAAAAAAAGATCAGGCACTTACTAGCAGGATCTCGGGTAAATTTGTATACTTTCAAGTTACTTTAAAAGGAATTTTCAAGTGAGGAGGGAATATTAATACTACTCCCAGCTTTAAAAGCTCTGATGCGACTCTTTCTCTTCCTGTGTTTTATCAGTCAGTTCAGTAGCTCAGTTGTGTTCCACGCTTTGCAACGCCATGGACTGCAGCACGCCAGGCCTCCCTGTCCACCGCCAACTCCCAGAGTTTACTCAAACTCATGTCCATTGAGCCAGCAATGCCATCCCACCATCTCATCCTCTGTCGTCCCCTTCTCCTCCTGTCTTCAATCTTTCCCAGCATCAAGGTTTTCTCAAATGAGTCAGTTCTTTCAATCAGGTAGCCAAAGTATTTGAGTTTCAGCTTCAGCATCAATCCTTCCAATGAATATTCAGGACTGATTTCCTTTTAGATGCACTGATTGAATCTCATTGCAGTCCAAGGGACTCTCAAGAGTCTTCTCTAACACCACAGTTCAAAAGCATCAATTCTTCGATGCTCAGCTTTCTTTATAGTCCAATCTCACATCCATACATGACTACTGGAAAAACCATAGCTTTGACTAGATGAACCTTTGTTAACAAAGTAATATCTCTGCTTTTTAATATGCTGTCTAGGTTGGTCATAACTTTTCTTCCAAGGTGCAAACATCTTTTAATTTCATGGCTGCAGTCACCATCTGCAGTGATTTTGGAGCCCCAAAAAATAAACTCTGTCACTGTTTCCACTGTTTCCCCATCTATTTCCCATGAAGTGATGGGACCAGATGCCATGATCTTAGTTTTCTTAATATTGAGTTATGAGCCAATTTTTTCACTCTCCCCTTTCACTTTCATCAAGAGGCTCTTTAGTTCTTCTTCACTTTCTGCCATAAGGGTGGTGTCACCTGCATATCTGAGGTTATTGATATTTGTCCTGGCAATCTTGATTCCAACTTGTGCTTCATCCACCTGACATTTCGCATGATGTATTCTGCATATAAGTTAAATAGGCAGGGTGTCAACATACAGCCTTGACATATTCCTTTCCCTACTTGGAACCAGTTTGTTGTTCCATGTCTGGTTCTATCTGTTGCTTCCTGATCTGCATACAGATTTCTCAAAAGGCAGGTCAGGTGGTATGGTATTCCCATCTCTTTCAGAATTTTCCACAGTTTATTGTGGTCCACACAGTCAAAGACTTTAGTATAGTCAATAAAGCAGAAGTATTTGTTTTTTTCTGGACCTCTCTTGCTTTTTCGATGATCCAATGGATGTTGGCAATTTGATCTCTAGTTCCTCTGCCTTTTCTAAATCCAGCTTGAACATCTGGAAGTTCACAGTTCACATACTGTTGAAGCCTGTCTTGGAGAATTTTGAGCATTACTTTACTAGTGTGTGAGATGAGTGCAATTGTGTGGTAGTTTGAGCATTCTTTGGCATTGCCAAAGAATTTGGGTTTGGAATGAAAACTGACCTTTTCCAGTCCTGTGGCCTTTGCTGAGTTTTCCAAATTTGCTGACGTATTGAGTGCAGCACTTTCATGGCATCTTATTTTAGGATTTGAAATAGCTCAATTGGCTTTCCATCATCTCCACTAGCTTTGTTCATAGTACTTCCTAAGGCCCGTTTGACTTCTCATTCCAGGATGTCTGACTCTAGGTGAGTGATCACACCATCTTGATTATCTGGGTAATGAAGATCATTTTTGTATAGTTCTTCTGTGTATTCTTGCCACGTCTTCTTAATATCTTTTTTTTTTAAACTTTATTTTACTTTACAATACTGCATTGACTTTGCCATACAGCCAAAGATGGTAACGATAACCCTGTATGCAAGACAGCAAAAGAAACACAGATGTATAGAACAGACTTTTGGACTCTGTGGGAGAGGGAGAGGGTCGGATGATTTGGGAGAATGGCATTGAAACATGTATACTATCTTGTAAGAAACAAATCTTCTTAATATCTTCTGCTTCTTCTAGATCCATACCATTTCTGTCCTTTATTGTGCCCATTTTTGCATGAAATGTTCCCTTGGTATCTCTAATTTTCTTGAAGAGATCTCTAGACTCTCCCATTCTACTGTTATCCTCTATTTCTTTGCATTGATCACTAAGAAAGCTTTCTTCTCTCTCCTTGCTAGTCTTTGGAACTCTGTATTCAAGTGGGTATATCTTTCCTTTTCTCTTTTGCCTTTCACTTCCCTTCTTTTCTCAGCTATTTGTAAGGCCTCCTCAGACAACCATTTTGCCTTTTTGTGTTTCTTTTCCTTGGGGATGGTCTTGATCCCTGCCTCCCCTGTACAATGTCAGGAACTTTTGCCCATAGTTCTTCAGGCACTCTGTCTATCAGATCTAATCCCTTGAATCTATTTGTCACTTCCACTGTATAATCATAAGGGATTTGATTTAGGTCATACCTGATTAGTCTAGTGGTTTTCCCTACCTTCTTCAATTTAAGTCTGAATTTGGCAATAAGGAGTTCATGGTCTGTGCCACAGTCAGCTCCTGGTCTTATTTTTGCTGAGTTTTATAGTTGATAATGTTTTCTAGATAGTTATAGTCCCTGATGTCTACTACTGTTAAAAAAAAAAAAGTTTGTATCCTTTTATTCATTAACTGTTTGTTGAGGACATACGATATACTAGGTACTGATGTGAGTGAGTGAGTGATAGTCAGTCATGTCTGATAGCGACCCCGTGGACTGTGGTTTGCCAGGCTCCTCTATTCATTGGATTTTCCAGGCAAGAATACTGCAGTAGGTTGTCATTTCCTTCTCCAAGGCATTGTTTTAGCATTTAAAATATAGTAGGGAGCAAACTAGACAAAACATCGTGCTCTCATGGAACATTACCAAAAAAGTACTGTTGAATTCATCCATTTGGCTGAGGGATCAGGATGTGTTCAGTAATAGTCATGCAGCATCCCTTTGGAATGAAGACTTAAATTATGTAATATATTTGAAATATATTAGAAATAATTAGAAAAGAACAAACTCACCTCTTTCCTGATCTGATATCCAACAAACAGAGGTTAGAAAATGAATGTGCCACCTTAGAAAAGGGCCTGAATAAAGTAGATAAACTATGAGCAGTAGATGAATAATACAAGTATGTGTTTAACAAATACTTACATGTTTTAGAAAAAGTTTCCATCCTTCTAATGGTGTGTAGGTGGCTCTACTGCGTTTCTGTCAGAGTTGGAGTCTGGAAGGGGAAGGATAACCTTTCTGAATTTCTGATGCTGGGCTCTCCTGTGATGAGGGCCAGTATTGTTGTGGCAGCATTCCAGCTACCCTAACATTTTCTAAGCCCTGTGTGTTCCCACAAGTATGGCACCTGGCTTCTTAAGTTATCAGTGAGATTGCCTCTCAAAGCTATGGTGGTGTTTTTACTGGTATGTCTAACCACTGTGTCACCTCTTTCAAATCATGTCACTTTGTGGGTTGTCAGGATTGACATTCTAATGACAGTGCAATGGAAACGGTCTGATATCTGAACTCTGAGGAGAGAAACCCTGTAAAGTTGGAGTCTGGGTCAACCATCAACCTGAAAGAGACCTGTGGGCCAGCCATATCCTTCTTGTCTAAAAGGATCTTGAAAGGCCTTTACTGTTTCATTGCTGTGAATTCATAAATTGCCTATATTTGTAAGGGTGAAGTTTTTAATGGGAAAAAATTAACAGCATGAGAAACAAAACAATTTTGGGATGTTAGTCCATATTTCTCCATTTGAATTAATATCCAAAGCAGCACATATTTTTTGATAGTATAGTAAAAATTACAGTCACTTGTTTTGATAGCATCTTTGCTTAACATGTTATAAAACCATTGTAATCAATCCTATTTTCAGGGGGAATAAAATAATGCCAGCTATTCTCCTCTTTTGGGGCTTCCCTGATCACGCAGATGGTACAGTGGAAAAAGGAGAGGGTAGGATGATATGAGAGAGTAGCATTGAAACATATACACTACCATGTGTAAAACAGCCAGTGGGAGTTCCATTATGACACAGGGAACCTATGACAGTGGTCTGTGACAACCAGAGGGGTGGAATGGGGAGGGAAGTGGGGGGTGGGGTCCAGAGGGAGGGGACACATGTTCCCTAATGCCAATTCATGGTGATGTATGGCAGAAACCATCACAATATTGTGAAGCAACTATCCTCTAATTTAAAAAGTAAAATAAAATATAAAAAGAAAAACATTGAAAAAAAAAAAAGAATCCCCCTTCTATGCAGGAGACCTGGGTTTGATCCCTGAGTCAGGAAGATCCCTGAAGAAGGGAATGGGTACCCACTTCAGTATTCTTGCCTGGAGAAATCCTTGGACAGTGGAGCCTGGTGGGCTACCGCCCATGGGGGTTACAAAAAATCGGACATGACTGACTGAGCACACAGGCAGTATGCTCTTTTTAACTCTTTCCCTCAAGCCTATCATAGTCCTTGAGTTATCCTCACCAACCACCTAAAAGGTTGATATTGGTGATAGACAATACATAGTTCGGAAAGTCGGAGAACATGAAGAAAGCCCCTTCTGGAATAGAAGATGGAATAAGAGCTTCACCCATGAAGGTTTTCTACTTCCTCTCTCCTGATATTACTGTTCTGTGCAAATGTTGGTCCTTACAGCCACTGAATGTAATATTTACATGTTGTTATATATTTGTCAAAATATTTAAATTAATTTAATCCAAACTGAAATTGATGTGAATATTTTGGAACAACAATGGAGGCTTTGAGAAGTGTATATTTCTAATTCATTTGTGTTTTAAATACATATTTTAATTTCCTTTACATTTTATCTGATCTTGTAGCTTCCGAATTTGGTTAAATGCTACAGCTACAGAAATGACTCTGAAAGGATTGTTCTCCTGACTTTTCCAGAACAGCTAGAATTACGGAAATAATGAAAATGGCCCAGTCAGTGTCTTCTCAGGTTATTTCCTAGTGAAGTAAAGATTACTTTTCCTCCTAATGATAATCTCCTCTCCTCCCTTTTCTCATCCCACCCCTATGGAAGCAGATTTGCACAAACAGAATAAGAAACATTTGTATTTATAATAATATATAAGTTATATTTAGTTTTCTGTGCAAAGTAAAATAAAATAAATCTAGGTACCACTCTGTCCAGACCAGTTTTAAGTCTGCTATGAGCCCAGAAAATGAAGTATATGAACCATTGGGTAACCTTTCATGCTTGTGCATACTGCAAAAAATACAAAATTGTTGACTGTTTGAGTCACAGGGCATTTTCACACTTGGTAAGAAATTTGAAACTCATAAAGAATTTTAAAGCATATAGACAATTTGTCTTTGCAACCAAGGAAATCTTTGAGTAAAGTCCTGATATTCCCCTTGCAATAATTGGGCTTAAAAGTAACTTTGAACAATTTAAGTTTGCATTATATTTTTAAGGTTTACTTGCTGGAAATTCTCAAGCATAATAAGAACATATAGCTTAATGACTTTTCATATATTAGTTTCCCAACTTTTAAAATGAATTAAACTACATTTTAGCTCATAAACTAAATTACAACTAAATAGGAACCCTTTGTGTCACTACAAATAGGCAATGAAATTATTTACTTAGGTAAAATAAGAATATTCCATTACTATCTTAAATTCAGAAAGTTCACAAGAAAATAAAATGGATTGTTAAAACTGTCACATTTACTGCTATGCGAGGTGGTGTTCTACATGTCACACTATGTTCTACATGTCTTATAGTCAGTTAGCAATTGTATAACTTAAGATCTTCAGTGGAATAAAAGCCATGACATAAAATAAGAATTAAATATGTGAAAACTATTTCTATTCTTTGGGGCAAATTGATAGGCTGTAAGTATTCAGGTAGCTGCATGCTTAAAAAACATACAAATTCTTCTTCAGGGATACTTAACACTTCGATCCCTCCTATAATACTCTCAAAGACAGTGTCAGCACTTGGGAGCAAGCCAGTTCAGAAGAATTCATTTGCCACATATTAAAGGGCAGGGAGTCAGCCAAATCCTGATAATCTGATAATAATTTGAGTTAGTTTCATTCCAACTTTGGTATTTGAATCATAGGGAACCAAAGCCCTTCCATGCATGGACAAGTTCATCTTTGGGGGAGTTTCGTGGGTTGGTTAAACAGAATGAAATTGTTTTCACTGTGTAAATATAACTCTGCTAACTGTATTTCCATGTGGCCCTTGAGGACTAAACTGAACAGAACCCAAAGCAAGATAATGGGACTTAGAGGGGTAGGAAAAATGGAGACAAATGAGAAAATGCTTCCAATGTGAGTGGTTGGTACTGAGACCTGCCTGCTTCTTTTGATCACCTTTCTCAGTATTCCCGGACCCAACTTTAGGTTAGAAAAAGGTGATGCTGCCTGACTCTCTAGCATAGCCTCCATGATCTGGAAGCTATAAAAGAAGTGGTCTTTGGAAACCATTTCAATGACAAAGTTATGTTCATGAAACACCTGGTATTCCGTGAGTTATCACAGACCTCTGATGTGTATAAAGAGGGAAATAAAGAAACTATTTTTTAAAGGAGAGGGGAACCCTCAATTTACCATAAGAAAAAGGAAATATTAATATTTGTGTGGGTCAGAAGCATCTGGCTTTATTTCATTTGAACCTAAAATTTTCCTGTTAGCATTCTTTTCGTATTGCCTGCCATAGGCCTTGCAGATGTCCCTGGCCCATTGCCATAATGGGCATTTTCAGAAAGAGGAGGAGGTGAGAGCCAAATATATGTGCATTTGTATCTAGTATTTAAGAAAGATACTTTTATAGTAGTCTTCTGCTAAATACAACAAGCAAAACAAAACCCATACATTCCTTCTATAAGTAAGTAATGCTTTTTTTAAAGAGGTTGAAAGCAAGTGATGAAAATTATGTAATCCAGCTTTTAAGTATCCCTTATAAGGTAGAGTGACATTGTCGTTCCAAAGGACAGGTCTGCAGTTCCCTGCCCAGTGTCCCTTACTTCTTTCCATTATTAGCATTTGCCCACTTCCCTTAAAGACAGCCCTCACTACACAGTAAAAGGGGCATTTGCTGAATCACCAGTCACTCACTCACTTCTGCCTCCTTTGAGTTCATCTCAAAATACTTAGAGGTGATTAAAACTGTTTTTGGTCAGTGTTTGAAAAAATCAAAAAGGGCTATTTTTAGTTATATTTAAATTTAATTTTCTTTCAAATCTCCATTATCTCCCATTTCTAAAGATAATAGTGGCTTGCATAGTATAATAATTGTATTAGTATGCTGTGGTTGAAAACCTAGACTTCAGTGTCTATTAGGATTTAATTTTAAGAGCAAAATGCAGAGATGAATGAAAAATAATTCAGCTAACTGGATAGGATAAACAAGCATAGAGAAGGTAAACAAATTCCTGTTGTGAATTTCCCAGCATGGTATTTGGTCAGTCTCTGGTCCTCTTGCAATTTGCTAAAGTGTACAAGAGCCTTAGCTATTAACTAATGTTGTCATCAACTTACCATTATATGTTCATTCTATCACTACCTCAGGTATAGATAGATCACTGTCTTTCTTTCCAAAAGTAACTGCAGACACAACCTTTACTCTTTATTATTCAGATTCTGAAGTGCTATCTATCCTAATAACCAAATACTTTTCTTAATAGCATAACATACTATGTATAACTTTATGTTGTATTACTGGAGAATGAGGTTGTTCACTAAAGAAAGAAGAGGAAAAATGCCATAATTGAGATCAATTATTTCATCACCAGTTTCTAACCATGTATACACAGTGATTAAGGAACATACCTGTTTGTTTGTTTTTTTTTCTTGCAACTTTGACAGTTTTTCTGCTACTGCTAAGTGTTCATTCCAAATGCCTTTTAATGGTAGAAAGTGACTCACAGTTAGTCAGTGCGTGTGTGCTCAATTGCTATATCATGTTCGACTCCTTGTGATCCCGTAAACTGTACCCTGCCAGGCTCCTCTGTCCGTGGGATTTTCCAGTCAAGAATACTAGTGTAGGTTGCCTTTCTTACTCTAGGCGGTCTTCCCAACCCAGGGATCAAACCCGAAACTCCTGCATTGGCAGGCAGATTCTTTACTGCTGAACCATCAGAGAAACCCAGTTCAATTCAGTTCAGTCACTCAGAGAAGCCAAATACATTCATAATTATCCATCAGTTCAGTTCAGTTGAGTCCGGTCACTCAGTCGTGTCCGACTCTTTGCGACCCCATGAATCGCAGCACTCCAGGCCTCCCTGTCCGTCACCAACTCACAGAGTTCACTCAGACTTACGTCCATCGAGTCTGTGATGCCATCCAGCCATCTCATCCTCTGTCGTCCCCTTCTCCTCATGCCCCCAATCCCTCCCAGCATCAGAGTATTTTCCAGTGAGTCAGTCAACTCTTCGCATGAGGTGGCCAAAGTACTGGAGCTTCAGCTTTAGCATCATTCCTTCCAAAGAATCCCAGGGCTGATCTCCTTCAGAATGGACTGGTTGGATCTCCTTGCAGTCCAAGGGACTCTCAAGAGTCTTCAGCAACACCACAGTTCAAAAGCATCAATTCTTTGGCGCTCAGCTTTCTTCACAGTCCAACTCTCACATCCATACATGACCACTGGAAAAACCATAGCTTTGACTAGACAGACCTTTGTTGGCAAAGTAATGTCTCTGCTTTTCAATATGCTGTTAGGTTGGTCATAACTTTTCTTGCAAGGAGTAAGCATCTTTTAATTTCATGGCTACAGTCACCATCTGCAGTGATTTTGGAGCCCAAAAAAATAAAGCCTGACAAGGTTTCCACTATTTCCCCATCTATTTCCCATGAAGTGATGGGACCAGATGCCATGATCTTCGTTTTCTGAATGTTGAGCTTTAAGCGAAATTTTTCACTCTCCACTTTACCTTTCATCAAGAGGCTTTTTAGTTCCTCTTCACTTTCTGCCATAAGGGTGGTGTCATCTGCATATCTGAGGTGATTGATATTTCTCCCGGCAACCTTGATTCCAGCTTGTGCTTCTTCCAGCCCAGCATTCCTCATGATGTACTCTGCATATAAGTTAAATAAGCAGGTGACAATATACCGCCTTGATGTACTCCTTTTGTTATTTGGAACCAGTCTGTTGTTCCATGTCCAGTTCTAACTGTTGCTTCCTCACCTGCATACAGATTTCTCAAGAGGCAGGTCAGGTGGTCTGGTATTCCCATCTCTTTCAGAATTTTCCACAGTTTATTGTGATCCACACAGTCAAAGGCTTTGGCATAGTCAATAAGGCAGAAATAGATATTTTTCTGGAACTCTCTTGCTTTTTCCATGATCCAGTGAATGTTGGCAATTTGACCTCTGGTTCCTCTGCCTTTTCTAAAACCAGCTTGAACATCAGGAAGTTCACGGTTCACATATTGCTGAAGCCTGGCTTGGAGAATTTTGAGCATTACTTTACTAGCATGTGAGATGAGTGCAATTGTGCGGTAGTTTGAGCATTCTTTGCCATTGCCTTTCTTTGGGATTGGAATGAAAACTGACCTTTTCCAGTCCTGTGGCCACTGCTGAGTTTTCCAAATTTGCTGGCATATTGAGTGCAGCACTTTCACAGCATCATCTTTGAGGATTTGAAATAGCTCTACCAGAATTCCATCACCTCCACTAGCTTTGTTTGTAGTGATGCTTCCTCAGGCCCACTTGACTTCACATTCCAGGATGTCTGGCTCTAGATGAGTGATCACACCATCATGATTATCTCGGTCGGGAAGATCTTTTTTGTCCAGTTCTTCTGTGTATTCTTGCCACCTCTTCTGAATATCTTCTGCTTCTGTTAAGTCCATACCATTTCTGTCCTTTATCGAGCCCATCTTTTCATGAAATGTTCCCTTGGTATCTCTTAATTTTCTTGAAGAGATCTCTAGTCTTTTCCATTCTGTTGTTTTCCTCTATTTCTTGCATTGATTACCGAGGAAGGCTTTCTTATCTCTTCTTGCTATTCTTTGGAATTCTGCATTCAGATGCTTATATCTTTCCTTTTCTCCTTTGCTTTTCACTTCTCTTCTTCTCACAGCTATTTGTAAGGCCTCCTCCAACAGCCATTTTGCTTTTTTGCATTTCTTTTCCATGGGAATGGTCTTGATCCCTGTCCCCTGTACAATGTCACGGACCTCATTCCATAGTTCATCAGGCACTCTATCTATCAGATCTAGGCCCTTAAATCTATTTCTCACTTCTACTGTATAATCATAAGGGATTTGATTTAGGTCATACCTGAATGGTCTAGTGGTTTTCCCTACTTTCTTCAATTTAAGTCTGAATTTGGCAATAAGGAGTTCATGATCTGAGCCACAGTCAGCTCCTGGTCTTATTTTTGTTGACTAGAGCTTCTCCATCTTTGGCTGCAAAGAATATAATCAATCTGATTTTGGTGTTGACCATCATGCATATTTTTAAAATCTATTTCCTAATGTATAGAAGTGACAGTATATGTTTTGTGTAGTTATTATGAAATATACTGATTTATCATTTAGGCCAAAGTAAAATGTTATGAGAGGTGTTTGCCGTTTTTGTTATGAGTTTCATAAATCAATATAAACTTTTAAAGGTGTTTATTGTCATCTTTACATGGCAAAGATATGGTGGGAAATTATTCAGCCATAGAGGATGAAACCATAAAACCAGTGAACTACACATGGCCTATTGTCTTCCGTTGAAAACTCTGAATAAAAATATGGAAACATGGAGTCAAGAAGGTTAGAAATGTAAGAAACTTTAAAGGACATTGAGTCCAGAGTCATACCCCAGCATGAAATCCTTTAGCCATATGGCTGCCAAGAATCTTCAGGTGACCAATAAAGGAACAGTGAATGAACAAAGAAAGAAAGCCCTAGGTTCATCTTGAACATTCCTAGGAATTCCTTTCTGAAGGCAGCCCTGTCTGTTTTGAACAGTTTCAACATTTTAGAGTATTCTTTTCTAAACTACTTGATGGCATTTATTACTTTATTATTTATTATTATTAGTAATAATAATAAATGGATAGTCTTCAATCTGTAGAAAGAGATAGCCCCTTGAAAGAAATATGAGGGCCATTATGAGAAATTTTATCATGCTTGAGATTTTTCAAGGGAAAAGTTATCCATAAAGAAGCTCTGGTAAAAGCCATTTTATTTGCAATGGATTATTAATATGCCATGTTGTTTTACTATGCTATTTTCTTGTCCAAATAATAAATATAAAATTAATGTAACATAATTTAAGTATAGGGAAAGCTTAACAACATCATCAGACGAATAGAATGACATTGGAAGGAAAAGTCTATCAATTTATTCTGCAGTTCAAGGTAAGTGGCTAAAGGTATTAGTGATAATCTGTTAATTCAACATGGCTCCTGTCAGTTTACTTTCAGATAGTCTACATTTTCACAAGTGAGAAAGAGCAGGCACATTGTCATGATATCTCTTAAACCTAGTCTCACGCTCTCCCCTCCTTCTTGTTCTGACTCTGGAAACTAACTCTTCTAAGATAAACCCTGATAGCATTAAATCTGGAGCTGCCATCAGGGCTGTTTCAGTAGATTACCAGGATGAACCTTCTGTCCCTGTGTCTGGGACTGAGACTGGGGCTGGCTCTCTGCAGAAGTGCTCATCAATCTTCCCTGACTTTTTGGCTCTGGTTTTTGAGAGATAGTATAGTTTCTTGCTTGTGTATTCTAGTAAGAGTCAACAAGGAGAACAGTTTTACCCTAAATGCACTGACAAAAATAGAGAAAGTGCAAACAAGAACACTATAGGCCCACAGCTCTGTCAGTTTTAAACCTCATTCAGCCTCAATTTCCTTAAGTGGAAAATTAGTGCTCAGATTCTACTGAGGACCAGACTGCCAGCTCTAACCCCTAGCTTTAGGAAAATGTCAGTATCTTTAACAGTTTGTAGAATGCTTGTTGGGAATTGTAATAAAGTCTGTGTAAGAGAGTGAATTGCTTTGCTAGCATGATCTCTCTGTATGACAGAAAGTCAAAATGCAACAGTGAGAGGAGTGCCCACATTTCCCCCCTGAAATTCTGATTTTGCTTTGTTACAGGGGATTAAAACAAAGGTAGGCTTGGATTCCAACTCTGTATTGCAGGAAGTAGATCAGGTTTTATCCCCAAAATACAGAAAATGACATATTCAACACATATACTTTAAGTCAAATTTATTGAGATATATCTGGCATATAATGAAATGTACACTTTCTAAGTGTACTTTTGATAAGCTCCAACAGATATGTATTTGGTGGTCATTAAACCACCACCACAGTCAAGATATAGAACATTCTCAAGCCTGAAGAACTACCCATTTGCAGTCACCCTCTTCAGTCAATTCTGTCTCCCCATCCCAAACCCTGGGAGCTTCTGATCTATTTCTTAGCTATTCCATTTAGTTTTGCCTCTTGGACTTCCCTAGTGGCTCAATGTTAAAGAATCCGCCTGCCAATTCAGGAGACACAGGTTCAATCCCTACCCCGGGAAGATCTGCTGGAGAAGGAAATGCCAACTTACTCCAGTATTCTTGCCTGGAGAACCCCATGGACAGAAGAGCCTGCCAGGCTACAGTCCATGGGGTTACAAAGAGTCTGACACGACTTAATGGCTGAACAACAACAACATAGTTGTGCCTTTTACAGAATGTTGATACTCAGACTAAGAAAAGAAAATAATACAAATAATAAATACTTAGGGGTAAAAAGACATCAGCCAGCACTGATGGAAGAAATAATTAAAAAGTAACTTGATAGGTGTGAAATTTTCAGTTCATAGTTTCTGATTTGAACACAAACTTTTTTTTCTTTTACACCATGCACATCTTGTTCAAACATTCACTGTTTCTTAGTGTTAGGTCCTCTGTGATGAACAGTAAGATTTAAGCTGCCTCATAATCAAAACAGTACAGTTGGGTTAAGAACAGACAAAGACCTCAGTGGAATGGAATAAAGAGACTAGAACTAGATCCACGTATATATGGGAATGTAATATAAGATAAAGGTAGTATTTTGCTTCTGCAAGCGGGGTCACACAGAGTCGGACACGACTGAAGCGACTTAGCAGCAGCAGCAGCAAGTAGTCAGTTTGGCAAAACAAGCTTTTCTTCTGGAAGGGAATACAAAATTACCTCATATCACACATGAAGATAATTCCAAATATACTGAAAAAATTTAATGTAAACAATGCTATTAAAATATTAGAAAATAATTTAGGAGAATTGGAGTACAGGAGATATTCCTGCGAAAAGTAGATTCTTGAAAACCACACACATCAAACAGGCATAGTTGCATGGCAAAAGATGATTTAAACTAGGTAAAAAAATAAAGGTTGATTTATGACAATGGGTTAATATCTTTCATATATAAAAATTGTCTGAAAATTGACAAGAAAAAATAACAGGTAAGAATAGCATTATTTCAGTTAATTTATTACTTGATAAATAAGATGTTCATCCTCATTACTAGTCAAAATCAAAATTAAAAAGACAAAATATAATTGACAAAATTTTAAGGCAGAGGAGAGGTGACTCATTTGAAATGACCCTGATGCTGGGAAAAATTGAGGGCAGGAGGAGAAGGGGATGGTAGAGGATGAGATGGTTGGATGGCATCACCGACACAATGGACATGGGTTTGGATGGACTCCAGGAGTTGGTGACGGATAGGGAGGCAGTGGCGTGCTGCAATTCATGGAGTCGCAAAAAGTTGGACACAACTGAGCGACTGATCTGAACTGAACTGAATACCCAATACTTTAGAGCATTTAGGGAAATAGATATTCAAAATATTGGAATGGAGACAAATTATTTCTATCATTCTGAAAAGAAGTGGCAAGATAGAAATTTTGACATTCTGTCCTATTGGTTTAAAAGTACTAGTACTCATAAAAGCATATATAAAACTATTTTCTTTAAATATTTTATTAAAATAATAGTTGGCATAGAATATTATGTTACTTTTGATACCACTTAGTGATTTGGTACTTGGGTACATTATGAAATAATCATGATGATAGTTCTACTAATCATCTATCCCTATAGCAAGTTATTATAATATTGTTAACCATATTACTAATGCTGTATATTACATCCCCATGACTTATTTATTTTAAAACTGAAGGTTTTACTTCTTGATTCCCATCCCTTATTTTGTGGCCCGTAACACTCCCAGCAATCACTCAAATGTTCTTTATCTATGAGTCTGTTTTCAGTTTGGTTTGGTTTTTTTTTTTTAGATTCCACAAATAAGTAAAATCATACAGTATTTGTCTCTTTCTATCTGATTTATTTCACTTAGCATAAGACCTAGATTCATCCATGTTGTTCAAATCGTAAGATTTTTTAAATGGCTGAATAATATTCCACTGTGTGTATATACACATATATATGCGCACGTATACGTATATACACACCACATCTTCATCTGTTTTTCTGTTGATGGACACAGATTACTTTAATATCTTGGCGATTATAAATAATGCTGCAGTGAACATTGTTGTGCATATCTTTTGTAGTATTCTTTTTATTTTTTTCAGGTAAATACCCCATAGTGAAATTTACTGGATCATATGGAAGTTCTATATTTAGCTTTTTGAGGAACCTCCATATGTTTTCCATATTGTCTGTACCAGTTTACAGACTCACTCACAGTGCACCAGAGTTCCCTTTTCTCCACACCCTTGCCAACACTCGTTACTCATAGTCTTTTCTGATGATAGCCATCCTGTCATGTGTGAGGTAATAGCTCATTGTGGTTTTGATTTGCATTTCCCTGATAACTAGTGACATTGAGCATCTTTACACCTGCCTAATGGTAATCTTCTGCTTCTGTTAGGTCCATACCATTTCTGTCCTTTATCGAGCCCATCTTTGCATGAAATGTTCCCTTGGTATCTCAATTTTCTTGAAGAGATCTCTAGTCTTTCCCATTCTGTTCTTTTCCTTTATTTCTTTGCATTGATCTCTGAGGAAGGCTTTCTTCTCTCTGCTTGCTATTCTTTGGAACACTGCATTCAGATGCTTATATCTTTCCTTTTCTCCTTTGCTTTTCGCTTCTCTTCTTTTCACAGCTATTTGTAAGGCCTCCTCAGACTGCCATTTTGCTTTTTTGCATTTCTTTTCCATGGAGATGGTCTTGATCCCTGTCTCCTGTACAATGTCATGAACCTCCATCCATAGTTCATCAGGCACTCTTTCAGATCTAGTCCCTTAAATCTATTTCTCACTTCCACTGTATAATCATAAGGGATTTGATTTAGGTCATACCTGAATGGTCTAGTGGTTTTCCCTACTTTCTTCAGTTTAAGTCTAAATTTGGCAATAAGGAGTTCATGATCTGAGCCACAGTCAGCTCCTGGTCTTGTTTTTGCTGACTGTATAGAGCTTCTCCATCTTTGGCTGCAAGGAATATAATCAATCTGATTTTGGTGTTGACCATCTGGTGATGTCCATGTGTAGAGTCTTCTCTGGTGTTGTTGGAAGAGGGTATTTGCTATGACCAGTGAGTTCTATTGGCCAAAGCCTTTGACTGTGTGGATCACATAAACTGTGGAAAATTCTGATAGAGATGGGAATACCAGACCACCTGACCTGCCTCTTGAGAAACCTATATGCAGGTCAGGAAGCAACAGTTAGAACTGGATATGGAACAACAGACTGGTTCCAAATAGGAAAAGGAGTACATCAAGGCTGTATACTGTCACCCTGCTTATTTAACTTCTATGCAAAGTACATCATGAGAAACACTGGGCTGGAAGAAGCACAAGCTGGAATCAAGATTGCCGGGAGAAATATCAATCACCTCAGATATGCAGATGACGCCACCCTTATGGCAGAAAGTGTAGAGGAACTAAAGAGCCTCTTGAAAGTGAAAGAGTGAAAAAGCTGGCTTAAAGCTCAACATTCAGAAAATGAAGGTCATGGCATCTGGTCCCATCACTTCATGGGAAATAGGTGGGGAAATAGTGGAAACAGTGTCAGACTTTATTTTTTTGGGCTCCAAAATCACTGCCGTTGGTGACTGCAGCCATGAAATTAAAAGATGCTTGCTCCTTGGAAGGAAAGTTATGACCAACCTAGATAGTATATTAAAAAGCAGATACATTATTTTGCCAACAAAGGTCCGTCTAGTCAAGGCTATGGTTTTTCCCGTGATCATGTATGGATGTGAGAATTGGACTGTGAAGAAAGCTGAGTGCCAAAGAATTGATGCTTTTGAACTGTGGTGTTGGAGAAGACTCTTGAGAGTCCCTTGGACTGCAAGGAGATCCAACCAGTCCATCCCAAAGGAGGTTAGTCCTAGGTGTTCTTTGGAAGGACTGATGCTAAAGCTGGAACTCCAGTACTTTGGCCACCTCATGTGAAGAGTTGACTCTCTGGAAAAAACTCTGATGCTGGGAGGGATTGGGGGCAGGAGGAGAAGGGGATGGCAGCGGATGAGATGGCTGAATGGCATCACTGACTCGATGAATATGAGTTTGAGTAAACTCCGGGAGTTGGTGAGGGACAGGGAGGCCTGGCGTGCTGCGATTCATGGGGTCGCAAAGAGTCAGACATGATGGAGTGACTGAACTAACTAACTAGGTAAGTCAGTTATGTTTCTCAGCTTTTGAGAAGCAGCCTTATATGAGAGATGTCCTGTGGGGCCCAGAAGAACATTCCCCACCACTTTGCTAGAGTTGTGTATTCTATGGGGTCCCCTATGTGGGATGCATGTTCTCTTATATTGTGGTAGGGCTGACTGCTGTGGACATGCTGATAGGTAGGGTTGACCCCTGATCTGGTTGACAGTGAAGCTGTGCCTTGTGCAGAACTGTGAGCCTGCTGCAGAGGCTAGATGTCTCATGTGATTGGCTACATAACCTAGAGGGCTGGGGCTGGGAATGAGCACAGAGTTGGTGTTGGCCTGTTGGAGGGCAGGGCTAGGTCCTCACTTGGTTGTGCAGCCTGGGGAAGCAGCTCTGGGTGGATACCGGCCCATTGGTGGGCTTACCTGAGTCCTAGGAGCTAATAAGGTAAAAAGAGGATTCCAAAATAGCATTTACTAGTGCTGTTATGGAGAAGGAAATGGCAACCCACTCCAGTATTCTTGTCTGGAGAATTCCATGGACAGGGGAGCCTGGTGGGCTACAGTCCATGGGATCGCAGAGTCAGACACAACTGGACACACAGCACACATGGTGCTGTTATGATCAAGGAGAATAAGCCCCTACAAATGGCTGCTGCCAGCATTGCTGCCCTCAGGGGGAGTCCCAGTTGCCTTCTTTTTCACAAGGAAGTTCTCTAAGATCAGCAGGTGTTTCTGCTTTCAAAGGAGCCTTGTCTCTGCACTAGAACTCAGAAAGAAAGAAAATGAAGTCGCTCAGTCCTGTCCGACTCTTGGAGACCCCATGGACTGTAGCCTACTAGCTCCTCTGTTCATGGGATTCTCCAGGCAAGAATACTGGAGTGGGTTGCCATTTCCTTCTCCAGGTGATCTTCCCAGCCCAGGGATCAAACCCGAGTCTCCCGCATTGCAGGCAGATGCGTTACCATCTGAGCCACCAGGGAAGAACTCAGAACACATGTGCTTTTGCTTGTGGCCCTTTAAGAACAGAATGTCTGTTTCCTATAGCCCTCTGGCTGTCTCAAGCCCCTCTAGTTCTCAAACCAGATATTCTGAAGGCTTATTCCCGGTTCAGGACCCCTGGGCTGAGGAACCCAATGTGGAACTTGGCCCCTTGACTCCTTGGGGAGCACCTCTACAGTGATTTTTGTAGCTTGCTCATCTGGGGAGTGAGTATTAGTCTTAACTATGCTTTTGCTCCTATTCTTTTGCTCAGCTCATTGTGGTTCTTTCTTTACATCTTTGGTTGTAGAAAATCTTCCTCTAGCCTTCAGGTTGTTCTCTTAGTTGCTCTGATGGAGTTGTAATTTTTGTGTGTCCGTGGAAAGCAGTGAGTTCAGGGTCTTCCTACTTCACCACCACCCCCACAAGACTATATTCCTAGATATTTATTGAATTACTATTTAAGGATCAAGAAAAAAGCTGAAGTTCTTTCAAGAGTAAAATAGTTGAACAAATTATGACACATCTGCATTTTGAAATATCATGTAGTTATTAAAATGATTTATATTTATTGATTGACTCAGGTGAGTTTTTTTTTTTTTGAGAAAGCACATTGAACACTAATGTATATATTGTGATCCCAGTTTTGTAAAACAGTGTCATGTTTTAGAACAAATACATATTCATATATTTATATGTATGAACATAGAGACAGTGTTATATACATCAGAATGTGAGGCTATTAACCCAAGAATGTCAGAGTAAGAGGAGATTATTATTTTTAGAAAATATGTTATTAGATTATTGCATTATTATAATGACCATACAGATATTTTGCAATTGATAAAGATATAAATGGGAAACTAAAAAGATTGAGCCAGGCTTCCAGGTGAACTAGGGCCAGATACAATAAATAGACTGTCACATTGTACTGAGAAACTTACTACTCTGTTCTCAGGAGACCAAGCCTTGCTTATAATGGGAGCCAGAGATGTGGAGGCACATATAATCTGAAGCCACAGTCACAGACAGAATTTAGGCTGGAGCTTGGGCATCTGTATTTGAGAGTTAAATTTATTCTCAATTAGTAGTTACTTTAATTAAAAAAAATCCATTGCCATGGTACTTGGAACTGATATTACCAGGTAATTAAATTTTAAAATGCAACCTTTATAATGAAAATCTTGAGACTAACAAATATTAAACATTAGGACTCTGGGATTTTTGCTATGCCCATCTGTTTTAACAGCAGAGGGAATAAAGAGCAGAGACTTCAGAGAATCGTTTCAGGAGCCAGCTTCCTGGATTCAGAACCAAACTTAGTCTCTTTTAGATCTATGATCTTGGGCAAGTTGCTGAACTTCTCTGTGGTTCAGCACCTCTATCTGCAAAACAGTGTAATAATCGTGCTTATCTCAATGAGTCGTTTTAAGAATTATATGAGTTATTATCTGTAAAAGCACTTAAAAGTAACAGAAAATGCTGGACATGTGTTTACTAAATGAATAAATGAATAATAAAGACCTTATTTTATTTTTCCGACCATAGTGTACCATTTTCTAAACATTCTTTTAGGAATTTATTCTGTATTCTCTTCAGGATCTTCAAACTACAGATTCCCTGATGATACAATTTCACATCATGATTCCATATAGACCCTTCAGACAATAAACAATATAAACTATTTTGTGAGCTTGCTTGGGGTAAGGAAATGTTATCACTAATCTATCTTATTCTTAGATGTTATACTAATACTAATGCTTGGGGTAAGGAAATGTTATACTAATATATATATACTAATAATATGCTAATATATATACAAGTAATATACTAATATACTAATGCTTGGGGTAAAGATATGTTCTACTAATCTAAGTATATCTGGACTAAGGATAGGACAACTGCAGAGCATTCATTTCAGTGCTACAAACCAAACTGAACTGCATAGTCAAACTCTCCTGGTCACAGTGAATTAACTCCTGCTTTGTAATCATATGCAAGCATACATTCTTGTTTAACTCTGGGGTCAGCTTTAGGTTCCAGTGCACTCAGTTTCATAAAATTTAAGTCTGTACTTGCAGGCTTATCTCCAATAGCCATATACATATTATATGGGTGGGTTGATAAGGAAAATATTTTTTGAGCGTACAACTTAAGGAACTCTTAAAAATACTGAAGAGTAGATGATGTGGTAAAAATTATTATGGGTAGTTTACCTTATGGTGTGTTTGGCCTGTTGGCCTTAAAGAGAATGCAGTTATTGAGTTTAGGTTTAAAGCCTTTGAAATTTATAATCTATAACACATTTTGGAAATGAAGTAGGAACCATGAGATGCTAATTTTGTACTCTCAAAATGCTTGCTGCAACTTGATTTTTTAAGGGAAAAACCCTATATTTCAGTATTTCTGGCATGTAAGAATGTGCAGAAGGATATTATAGCACCCTTACCACATTGCCTGAGTTGAAATTATTTTTAGATGGAAAGAGTAGCCACAGCCATTTTCTACAGTTCTGTTGTTTGAATTTACTCTGTGTATTATATATATTCCTAATTATATTTCAAATGTTTCTGAAGAACTACAAAATCCCTGTTTTGCACAGAAGTTTACTTTGGCAGTATGTAATTGTTTTTATTATATGTTATCCTCTGTTTGGCCTTACTGTAAGCTAAAACAGACAGAAGATGTCCAGGAAAATTAAGCCAGTTTTCAAATCTGGATGGGGAAGAGTCCCCAGGAGAGGATTTGCAATGGAACTAACAGAGACTGAGGATCATCTTTAATTTGCTGTCCTGTCAAGGTTCTGCCACATCCATTACCATGAAGTGTAAATGCTTTACATATCAAATTTACCTTTCTCAGGCCCCTGCAGAATTATCCTTTTTTTCACTTCCCAGGCTAATTTGACTTTGGATAACTAAACTCCAATATGTTATGCAATGTTGATTTAGATATTCCCAAAGAAACCAAGGAGTGGATGCTGGGCATTCAGACACAGCATATATAGCCCTTGCCTTGTTCAGACAAACCTGTGAGATAAGTAGAAGACATATTTTCCCCATTTTATACATGAGAAAACTAAAGATTCCAAAGTCACAGTACTAGACAGTGGCAAAGTCATGATTTGAACCCAGATTCCCAGGCTCAATAATTCTCCATTTTGTATCACCACAGTTTTGTTCTAGAAAATCATATTAATACTGGGTCATCATAACTATAAACTATATGAAATTTAAGTATGAGGTCCATTTGGCCTATTTGAATCCCAAAGACTACGTTAATTGTGTAAGTGAATATATTCCCACTGTGTGTAGTTGTCTGGTCATTTATCTGCAAATTAAACAATGGAATTTTACAGCCTCCTCTGAACCAAAGTCTGTGCTCTACCTGGTGGGGCATTTTCACATCACAGAAATTAAAGGAGATTTTTTTTTAACTTGAAATGTATACCATGTCTACCACAATTCAGTTCATTATTTTAGATTCTTTCTCTATAAACTAGAAATAATAATAGTACCTACCTCGTAAAAAAGCCATGCTTATAAACAGAATAATTGTAAGCGCTAAAAACAGTGTCTAGACAATGGAAGAGCTCAATGAATATCCTCTTCCTCTTTGTTCTTGTGTGTCCTACTTTTTAGGGTACATAGGATACACATCAAAATCTTCACCTTTTCATTCTTCTCTCCTCTTTCTCATAAAACTTCTCTCATTTTGTATATCACTTTAGGATTTACTGGGCTCCAGTGACTTAAGAAAGAACTATTTATCACTTTTCATATTATTTCTTTATTAAATCGTGTAGGAACTCTGTATTTCCTTTCTAGTACTCTTAAGTAGTACTTTCTAGTATGAATATAATCCTTATCCATACAATGCAGAGAGGTTGTTTAGAGATTCTCAGCCACAGATGCATATTAGAATCATGTGTCTTTCTTCAAACAAACAAACAAAAAACCATGCTGACACCTGAACTCCACTCATGACTAATTAATTAGAATCTCTGGACTGGACCATGACAACAACATTGTGTAAGCACTCGTCAAGTGATCCTAATGTGCAGTCAGACTGAGGACCATTAGGTTAAATGAGTCACCTGATTCACAAGCTGAACCTTAAATCCTGGGCTTCTGACTGTGCAGGCTGTGGTAGGCTATGTTCACCTCATCAAACATACACTGCTTTGGGTTTCTTTTCCTAGGGATTACTGACATGGCCACATGTGCAGTAGAATATTTCTTTTTTCATCCACAACTGTAGGTTTGAATGAATGATACCAAATACTGATGGCGTCAAGTTCTTCTGAAAATCTCGTTTCAATTGTAGAAATATGAGGTGTCATAGAGACTTCATCACCACCACCAAACCTCAAATAGCCCCCAGAACTTCCCAAGAAAATAGTTTAGAGTAAAACAGTATGCTTATTGGGTAAATATCCCTTAAAGAGAGTTCTAGTCCTTCTTTCCAAAAGTTTATAGACCTAAAACCCCTCACATATAAAATTCTGGAGTTTTGTCTCATAGTCTAACACTTTCTCTTGACGTTTTGATGTTAGAATGTCTATTTTAGGCATCTTTTCAGGCTGAATAATTCTAAATATTTCAGGTGTCGAAATAGCACCTTCACACTCAGCAGCCAATGGGACTTGAAGTATGACTTGCTGCTGCTAGTATTGCTGCTGCTAAGTCACTTTAGTCGTGTCCAACTCTGTGCAACCCCATAGAGGCTGTGGTAAATCTAGAATTGGGTTAAACAAGAGTGAGTCCTGGATATGGATAAGCTTAATTGAAATTATCCTCTGCTATAGCAGTGTTTGCTGAGTTCCTACAGCTAGATTTTAGCTTTGGCTATGACTAGTATGCCAGTTCTGCCCTTATCTTGCAGTGTCAGCTGTACACTCACCCTTTTCTTGGCATTCTTGCTTAGGATCACTCTTTCCTTTCTGAACTTTCACAACCAGTCTAATACTTACTATGTACCTCTTAAACTGGCCTACTTCCTCCCTAAATAGGTTCCCTCAGGTTCTGGTTAGGATCTTAAACCTAAACTAGATTACCACATGATTACCCAAAATGTAACCCACTCCAGTGTTCTTGCCTGGAGAATCCGAGGGACCGGGGAGCCTGGTGGGCTGCCATCTATGAGGTTGCAGAGTCGAACACGACTGAAGTGACTTAGCAGCAGCAGCAGCAGCAGCAGCAGCAGCAGCAACCACTTTCATAGCCAAACTCTACAGTTATAGTCTTATAGTTTTCCTCCTGGTTCTGGTTATCTACTGGTGCATAATAAACTACCCTTAAACTTTGTGCTTGGAAAGGCAATGGCACCCCACTCCAGTACTCTTGCCTGGAAAATCCCGTGGACGGAGGAGCCTGGTAGGCTGCAGTCCATGGGGTCGCCAAGAGTCGGACACGACTGAGAGACTTCACTTTCACTTTTCACTTTCATACATTGGGGAAGGAAATGGCAGCCCACTCCAGTGTTCTTGCTTGGAGAATCCCAGGGACAGGGGAGCCTGGTGGACTGCCGTCTATGGGGTCACACAGAGTCGGACACGACTGAAGTGACTTAGAAAACTTTGTGCTTAAAATATCTTATTGTTCTAGGGCTCAGCTTAGAGGTTCTTGCTTCTGCTTCTCATATGCATAATATAATCAGATGAAACATGAGACTAGAGTCATCAGATGGGCCAGACATCCAAGAGGGCCTCCTCAAATGACTGGCAGATGATGCTAGTCTTTGACCTGGCACTTACATGGACTAATGACCAAAGAAACTACACGTGACCTCTCCATGTGACTAGCTTCCCTGTGTCCCAAGGGGGAAAGTTCCAAGATATCCAGGTAGAAGCTGCAAGACTTCTCAAAGTCTTGATTTGGAAATCTTAAAATGTCATTTCTGCTGCATTGTACCAATAAAGCCAGGTCAAAAGGCCATCCAGTTTAAAGAATAAAGGGAACAGACTTCACCTCTTGATATTAGGAGTGGCATTCACTTAAAGGGAGAGAAGGGATTAATGGAAACCATCAATAAATGTCTGTCACCCACTCACTGTATACCTTTTTTAATCACTACATCATTTCTCTTTAGAATGGTAGTCTAGGCTAATGGTACTGGAACTTTTTAATATCAGAACCCCTTTATCACAGTCTTAAAATTATTGAAGCCCTTTTATCTGTATGAGTTGTCTATTGATTTTATTATGTTAGAAAGTAAAATGGAGACATTTAAGGCATTTATTAGTTTATTTTAAAATAGCAATGATAAACCTACTACTTGTTAACATAAATAACATATTCCAATGAAATATATATCTTGTAAAACAAAAACTTTTAGTGAGAGGAGTGGCATTGTTTTAAATTTTTGCAAGTCTTTTTAATTAAAGACACCTGACTTCCTAAATCTCCTTCTGTAATATGTTGTTTTGGTTTAAGTGTTTGAAGAAAATATCACCTTAGAGAGGTTTGTTGAAAAAGGGAAGCATGTTTAAATAACCCCTTCAGATAATTATGAATATTCTTCTTTAATAACTTTTTGATAGACCAGACCTGTGGAAATTTCTTTAGTTTTCATTCAAATGTGGAAACTGAATCTATGTCAACACATTTTTATAGTGTTATATTAAAATTCATTGGTGTCTTTTGCGCTGTGAATAGATCTTTCTTCAGTGTGTGATTTTATAATGTTAAACATTGATTGTGTTTTGTGTGTGTGTGTGTGTGTGTGTATGTATTTTATATATTTTAATTTTTTGATTTTGCATTGGTTGTTTTAAAGATATTGGTTTACTGAATTAAACAGATCATTCAAATATATTTTGTCATACAATATTTAAAAATCACCTTTATAAATATCAACAACTATTGAATTAGAAGAGTCTTTAAATATTAGAAAGTTATCTGGCTTAAAGGGGTGGACACAAGGTTTTCAGTTTTCTAATTTTCTCTTGAAATCCTGAATTTCACAACAAATATTGTTAAGTTTCTTTCCTTTCACTGATAGAGTTCATTCATTTTGGGAAGAATAGCTGTCAGAAATCCACATCCAAATATCTTGTCCTGTCATTCACTTAGTTCTTGATTATTAGAAAGTCAGATTGAGCCTGAAAATCACACAATTCACAATTTATGAGTACTTCTTCGGCAGATAACTAATGAACTCGAGTATGCAGCATAAGTACGTTATACAAAATCCCCTGTATTCTCACAGAATATTTAAAAATGTGTACTCAAGAGGTAAAGCTTAATAAAATTAATAATCTTTACTTCTTCACTCAATGCACTGTTAAGGGAAACTGGCTCTTTAAATCCAAGAATGCCATAATGACTGATTTTGATGGTTAACATTGCCTTGATTTGCAGTGAGACACAAACTGCTGTTTTGTTCTAATTGCATTTGCACAAAGGCAAACATCAATGCAATGAGAAGACTAGTAATATTCTGAGATTACTGTGAAAATAATTTGACCTTGTAGACCCCTTGAAAGTGTCTCAGGGAATCCTTAGGAACCAGAAGACTACGTTTGAGAACTACTGATCTAATTCATATCTGAAGAAGCCAAATCTCTATTGTCACTGAAAGAGAGCTTCCATATACTGATATATAGGAGCTACATCAAAAAGTCTTAACAGTGCTCTGTTGTTAGACAGAGAGGATGGAACAGTTCCGTCATGGTATGGATTTGAAACCAAGAATGTCCAAAAGATCTGGACAGGAGATGTTGGGAGGGAGACCTACAATGAGAAGTAAGAATAACCTTTCAGTAGGTAACAGTGCCTTCCTCAATATATTCACTTCTATTATTTATCTGTATTTTGAAAAATGAGAAAAAAAAAACCATTCATTGTTTTTCATCATTCTTCAGTTTGAGATAGGGAGGTGCACAGGCAGATTCATTCATTATATTTTAGTGTAGTAGAAAGGGCCCTGAACTAGGAATAATGTACAGTATCGATTTCCCACTTAGCCAATCTTGCTTGGCTTGCTATGAATCATACCATTTCCAAGTCTAATTTCCTACTTTAAACAATTAGGAGTTTGAGATGGAGGATTTCTTAATTGCCTCCTAGCTCCAAGTATATCTATATGTAATGTACTGGCTAGAACAGACTCATGAGAGTCAGTTATACATGTCTTCTCCCAACTCTGTGTTTAGTGACATTAGCTTGAAATCTGCTATTATGGGAACATTTGCACCATAGAAAATGGCAAATGCTATAAGTAGAAACTTAAAAAAAATCCAATTTACCAGTATAGCACAGTCTATCTATTTAATTCCCTTGTGCTATGGAACACATATGTAATAACTGGAAACTTGCTATGGTGCTCAACTCATAGAAAATCTCAGCAGACCTTGTGATGGTATGGGATTCACACACTCTTCAGTTTGACTTGGATGTTCTTTCTTAATTATCATATGAAGTTTAGCTAAACTAGTCTGTGTTCTTATACTTTGTCAAAAGAAAAAATAAAAAGTAATAGGGATGTGAAAGTTTTCTAAACATATGTCAAAATTCCTTTAAAATTTTTCTTTTTTATTTCTTCAGATTTATGACCTATTGATACACTTCTTCCATTTAATAAAACTTAAAAGTTAAGTTCCTCTGGTCTGTCTGAAATAATAACTAACCTACTGTTTCAATTCAGCATCTAGATGCAGAAATAAATAATGGAGTCAATAACTTAAAGTAACAATCCTTAACATAAATGGTCTGTGCCTCTTACCAAGACTCCTAAATGACAATCTATCCTCTGTGTCTTAAAAAAAATTTTTTGACCAGCCAGCGTAGAGGAATACTAGAGAAAGAATAGGAAAAAAATGATGGAACAGGCAGAGAAGAAGCATTTCCCAATCGAATGAGAAACTTTAGCTAGTTTTAAAACTCAATGCCCTGTAGAACTATTTTGTCATTTGGAAAAATACTGTCTCATATCCCATTCCTGTCATGCTCACCGTCTCCATACCCAGTTGTCATAACATCCCTGTCTGACATGGAAAAAATGTTCCAGTTTGCCTTTGGAAATGTGATTCAGTCCTACTGGCAGGGATTCCTTTGAAAGATCCTTGACCCATTCTCAGGATGCTCTCAGTTTGCCAGAAGCAAGCAATAGAAAGGATGGGGTTTCACAAAGAGAGAATTCAGGGGGCTTCATGAGTATAATTCCTCTTCAGGGCTGCCCTCACACGTCTGCCAAGACCCAGCACGGTGCTTTCATGAGGGCACCTAGTCTTCTCTTTCAAAGATATCCAGTTACTCAGGCTCCACACTATAAAGTAGGGCTTCAGTAAGCATGGTGGTTCTTGGGAACCTTTAGAGAAGCAGACACTGACAGGTAATGTCACAACTGCCTATCACTATTCAACAGGGTTGATCTCTGGACATGCACAGTGTTGCTTTTAAGTCCTGCTGATTTGGATTCAGTTTTTCCCTTTTAGCATTTTGCCTGAAATTTCTGTTTGACTTGGAACTCCCCAACCACCAAATTAAGTGAAATGAGCTTGATAAAAAAAAAAAAAGTTCATTGAAATTTACCACAGCCATTTGAAGAAACTTCCAATAAAACCAGAAAGAAAGCCAATGGCCATCTGCCCAGTGACATAAAACAAAAAGCTACCCACTAGGAGATGAAATTAAAACACTAAGGAAATCAGGGATAGGAATAATCCAACTTTCTACAGTTTCCACTTATCTAAAATTGAGGCCTTCCCAAGAGTTAGCAAAATCCATCTGGAAGAGTACTCAGTACACTTCCCATCAGAGGGGAACTTGCTTGTATTTTGCCAATAATGGAGTATTAAACAAATATATATACAACCAAACCAAACCCCATAAAAAACACAAAGGAGTAAATAATTGGGTCCTGTAAACCACTCTGTCTCACACAGTGATCACCAAAGTGAGTAAAACTTCATTTTTGCACTCTGTGGCTCTGTTCCACATTTGTAGAAGAGATACACAGATAAGATGGGTGTGATATGGGGTAGAAGGATTTATTCTGTCAGAATAATCATAGACCCATTTTTGAAATACATTTCATTTTTTATAGAATGAGAAAGGTTCAGCATGGCACCAGATGAGTGATTTACAAATGCAGTCCTAATAAAGGAAGCTACACTACTAGAGAATGAACTCACACTGATTTTATCTCTACAACCTATTTTTAAAACCCACACACTGGAAAAATATTCCATGCAAATAGAGACCAAAAGAAAGCAGGAGTAGCAATCCTCATATCAGATAAAATAGACTTTAAAACAAAGGCTGTGAAAAGAGAAAGAAATGGACACTACATAATGATCAAAGGATCAATCCAAGAAGAAGATAGAACAATTATAAATATACATGCATCCAACATAGGAGCACTGCAATATGTAAGACAAATGCTAATAAGTATGAAAGGGGAAGTTAACAATAACACAATAATAGTGGGAGACTTTAATACCCCACTCACACCTATGGATAGATCAACTAAACAGAAACTTAATAAGGAAACACAAACTTTAAATGATACAATAGATCAGTTAGACCTAGTTGATATCTATAGGTCATTTCACCCCAAAACAAAATGAATTTCACCTTTTTCTCAAGTGCACATGGAACCTTCTCCAGGATAGATCACATCCTGGACCATAAATCTAGCCTTGGTAAATTCAAAAAATTGAAATCATTCCAAGCATCTTTTCTGACCACAATGCAGTAAGATTAGATCTCAATTACAGGAAAAAAAAACTATTAAAAATTACAACATATGGAGGCTAAACAACACACTGCTGAATAACCAACAAATCGCAGAAGAAATCAAAATATGCATAGAAATGAATGAAAATGAAAACACGACAACCCAAAACCTATGGGACACTGTAAAAGCAGTGCTAAGGGGAAGGTTCATAGCAATACAGGCTTACCTCAAGAAACAGGAAAAAAGTAACCTAACTCTACACCTAAAGCAACTAGAAAAGGAAGAAATGAAGGACCCCAGGGTTAGTAGAAGGAAATAAATCTTAAAAATTAGGGCAGAAATAAATGCAAAAGAAACAAAAGAGACCATAGCAAAAATCAACAAAGCAAAAATCTGCTTCTTTGAGAAGATAAGTAAAATTGACAAACCATTAGCCAGACTCATCAAGAAACGAAGGGAGAATAATCAAATCAACAAAATTAGAAATGAAAATGGAGAGATCACAACAGACAACACAGAAATACAAAGGATCGTAAGAGACTACTATCAGCAACTATATGCAAATAAAATGGACAACTTGGAAGAAGTGGACAATTTCTTAGAAAAGTACAACTTTCCAAAACTGAACCAGAGAGAAATAGAAAATCTTAACAGACCTATCACAAACATGGAAATTGAAACTTTAATCAGAAATCTTCCAACAAGCAAAAAGCCCAGGACGAGACGGCTTCACAGCTGAGTTCTACCAAAAATTTAGAGAAGAGCTAACACCTATCCTACTCAAACTCTTCCAGAAAATTGCAAAGGAAGGTAAACTTCCAAACTCATTCTGTGAGACCATCATCACCCTAATACCAAAACCTGACAAAGGCGCCACAAAAAAAAAGAAAACTACAGGCCAATATCACTGATGAACATAGATGCAAAAATCCTTAACAAAATTCTAGCAAACAGAATCCAACAACATATTAAAAAGATCATACATCATGACCAAGTGGGCTTTATCCTAGGGATGCAAGGATTCTTCAATATCCACAAATCAATCAGTGTAATACCCCACATTAACAAATTGAAAAATAAAAACCATATAATTATCTCAGTAGATGCAGAGAAAGCCTTTGACAAAATTCAACATCCATTTATGATAAAAACCCTTTCTCTTATGATAAAAGAGAAAGCAGAAATAGAAGGAACATACCTCAACATAATAAAAGCTATATATGACAAACCCATAGCAAACATTATCCTCAATGGTGAAAAATTGAAAGCATTTCCCCTAAAGTGAGGAACAAGACAAGGGTGCCCACTCTCACCACTACTATTCAACATAGTTTTGGAAGTTTTGGCCTCAGCGATCAGAGCAGAAAAAGAAATGAATCCAGATTGGAAAAGAAGAAGTAAAACTCTCACTGTTTGCAGATGACATGATCCTCTACATAGAAAACCCTAAAGACTCTACCAGAAAATTACTAGAGCTAATCAATGAATATAGTAAAGTTGCAGGATATAAAATCAACACAGAGAAATCCCTTGCATTCCGATACACTAAAAATGAAAAAACAGAAAGAGAAATTAAGGAAACAATTCCATTCACCATTACAACGAAAATAATAAAATACTTGGGAATATATCTACCTAAAGAAACAAAAGACCTATGTAGAAAACTATAAAACACTGGTGAAAGAAATCAAAGAGGACACATATAGATGGAGAAATATACCATGTTCATGGATTGGAAGAATCAATATAGTGAAAATGAGTATACTACCCAAAGCAATCTACAGATTCAATGCAATCCCTATCAAGCTACCAACGGTATTTTTTCAGAGAACTAGAAAAATAATTTCACAATTTGTATGGAAATAAAAAGAAACCCAAATAGCCAAAACAATCTTGAGAAAGAAGAATGGAACAGGAGGAATCAACCTGCCTGACTTCCGTCTCTACTACAAAGGCACAGTCATCAAGACAGTATGGTACTGGCACAAAGACAGAAATATACATCAATGGAACAAAGTAGAAAGCCCAGAAATAAATCCACACACCTATGGACACCTTATCTTTGAGAAAGGTGGCAAGAATATACAATGGAGAAAAGGCAATCTCTTTAACAAGTGGTGCTGGGAAAACTGGCCAACCACTTGTAAAAGAATGAAGCTAGAATATTTTCTAACACCATACACAAAAATAAACTCAAAATGGATTAAAGATCTAAATGTAAGACCAGAAACCATAAAACTCATAGAGGAAAACATAGGCAAAACACTCTCTGACATAAACCACAGTAGGATCCTCTATGACCCACCTTCCAGAATATTGGAAATAAAAGCAAAAATAAATGGGACCTAGTTAAGATTAAAGGCTTCTGCACAACACAGGAAACTACAAACAAGGTGAGAAGACAGTCTTCAGAATGGGGGAAAATAATAGGAAACAAAGCAATGGACAAAGAATTAATCTCAAAAATATACAAGCAACTCCTGCAGCTCAATTCCAGAAAAATAAACGACCCAATCAAAAAGTGTTCCAAGAACTAAACAAACATTTCTCCAAAGAAGACATACAGATGGCTAACAAACATGAAAAAATGCTCAACATCACTCATTATCAGAGAAATGCAAATCAAAACCACAATGAGGTACCATTTCATGCCAGTCAGAATGGCTGCTATCCAAAAGTCTACAAGCAATAAATGTTAGAGAGGATGTGGAAAAAAGAGAACACTTTTACACTGTTGGTGGAAACACAAACTAGTACAGCCACTATGGAGAACAGTGTGGTGATTCGTTAAAAAACTGAATATAGAACTGCCATATGACCCAGCATTCCCACTGCTGGGCATACACACCAAGGAAACCAGAGTTGAAAGAGACACATGTACCCCAATGTTCATTGCAGCACTGTTTATAATAGCCAGGACATGGAAGCAACCTAGATGTCCATCAGCAGGCAAATGGATAAAAAAGCTGTGGTACATATACACAATGGAGTATTACTCAGCCATTAAAAAGAGTACATTTCAATCATTTCTAATGAGGTGGATGAAACTGGAGCCTATTATACAGAGTGAAGTAAGCCAAAAAGAAAAACACCAATACAGTATACTAACACATATTTATGGAATTGAGAAAGGTGGTGATGATAACCCTGTATGCAAGACAGCAAAAGAGACACAGATGTATAGCACAGTCTTTTGGACTCTGTGGGAGAGGGCTAGGGCAGGATGATATGGGAGAATGGCATTGAAACACGTAAATTATCATATGTGAAACGAATCGCCAGTCCAGGTTTGATGCATGATACAGGGTGCTCAGGGCTGGTGCACTGGGATGACCTAGAGGGATGGGATGGGGAGGAAGGTGGGAAGGGGGTTCAGGATGGGGAACACATATACACCCATGGCAGGTTCATATCAATGTATGGCAAAACCAATACAATATTATAAAGTAAATAAATAAATAAATAAATGAATAAAACTGAAAACACACATACACACACACACACACACACACACTGAATGAGTTCTGGAGATCTACTGTGCAGCAAGCAAAGCAAATTTTAAAAATCACCTTAAGAAATAAGAAAAAGGTAACGAGTGAAAATATATTTAAAACAGTTAAAAATCACATCTCATTTTCAGTGTGTATGTATGTGTAGTCTCTATATACATTTATATGGCTTCTCTGGAGACTCAGACTGTAAAGAAATCTGCCTGCAATGCAAGAGACACAGATTCGATCCCTGGGTTGGTAAGATCCCCTGGAAGAGGGCATAGCAACCCACTCCAGTATTTTCGCCTGGAGAATTCCATGGGCAGAGGATCTTGGCAGGCTACAGTCCATGAGGTCGCAAAGAGTCAGACACGGCTGAGCAACTAACCCTTTCACATGTATGTATAAATAATATTAACAAAGTGCTCTCTGTGTAATAAACTCTCGGTAGAAATTTGATGACAAATAATTTGCTGATGAATATATCATGTAGCCTTTAAATGCTGCCTTTGTGAGTATAATCAAAGACTGAACAGTTCATTTTCACATGTCAAATTTTAGTCTGTGATACATGCAATAAACTTTGTAGATATTTGGCATTCCGTCTCTCTATTCTATTTAATTATTGTATTAACATTTTCCTAGTAATTTTTCTTAGCTCTTTGTGTTTTCCTTCTCTCTTAAACCACATTCAAAAGTAGGATATTCCAGGGCTCTGGTATCTGATGATAAAGCACATTCACTAAATTTTTCACAAACAATACTCATAGTTATAAAATGTGTGCACATTTTTTTAGATATTTTTGTGTGAAAGAAGTTCTTTCATCATTTGTATCCCTTTGGGATATCTCAAGACCCCAACATCTGGTTAGTGGTTTCTTGAAAAGACGCACTTTTTCAATACAAAATGTTCTTTTGCTAAAAATAACAATAACAACTTAATTTTCATGTTTAGTAGCTTAAAGGATTGTATAAAATTCACTTTTCCTTAATAAATGTCAGATTTTACTTTATCACACATCAGTGCACCTGTTCTGAAATAGCATGAAATTTTAGCTTAAAAATATGTATGCAAATGGAAATTTGGCAAGATAATAACAAAATGTGAAAATGTTGAAATACTCAATGAAAGCTGAAGAAATGATTTGGTAGTAGAAGCATGGATAACATAAAACATTTGTTGTATATGGAAGAGGTACAGTTTTAATATTGATAAACTTGAATCTAAGCCTTGATTTTATCACTTTCACATTGGATACCTTTTTTTTTTTTTTTAATCCTTCTGACACTCAATTTTCTGATCTGTAAAACTGGTAGGGTCATACCTTGGACTTTTCATAAACACTATTTTTAAAATAAATAATGCTTTAATGCTTACTCTTTGCCCGGCATTCTTCTGAGAACTTTTCAAATTGTGATCTATTTAATTTTCATGGCAGACATTTGGAGTAAGCGCTTTTAGTTCCTCTTTAATGAAAAAGAGACAGAGAGATTTAAGCATGGTTATTTTTCACCTAGAAACCCTCAGTCAGTGACATACCAAGGTAGGTCAGTTGAGATAGGCCATTCCGGGTTCCTATTAGGAGATAATTTAAAATTAATAATGTTGTTGTTCAATTGCTCAGTCATTGTCTGACTCTTTGCAACCCCATGGATGGCAGCATGCCAGGGTTCTCTGTGCTTCACCATCTCCCAGTGCTTGCTCAAATTCATGTTCATTGAGTTGATGATGCCATCCAACCATCTCATCCTCTGTTGTCCCCTTCTCCTGCCTTCAATCTTTCACAGCATCAGGGTATTTTCTAATAAGTTGGCTCCTTACATCAGGTGGCCAAAGTACTGGAGCTTCAGCTTCAGGATCAGCCCTTCAATAAATAATCAGGGATGATTTCCTATAGGATTGACTTAATTAAATTAATAATGAAAGTGAAAGTGAAGTTGCTCAGTCATGTCCGACTCTTTGTGACTCCATGGACTGTAGCCTACCAGGCTCCTCCATCCATGGGAATTTCCAGGCAAGAGTACTGGAATGGACTTCCATTTCCTCATCCAGGGGATCTTCCCAACCCAGGAATCGATCCCAGGTCTCCTGCATTGCAGACAGATGCTTAACCATCTGAGCCACCAAGGAAGCCCCAAATTAAATTAATATTAATAATTTATTATTGAGTAAATTAATATATTATTAAATTTAAGTTAATAATAAAACCAACTAAAAGTTGGTCTACATTTTATTATCATCAGGCAATAGCAGTTCTAAACAACCTATGAGGTATTATTCCCCTCAGAATGGATCACTTTCATCCTCCATTCCTAAATACTCATTTCCATCTATATTCTAGGATTACAGATAGTCTTGAATGAGTTTGTACATATAATATGTATGTAATAGTATTAATAATATACAGTATAGTTAATGTGTACATAGTATATATATATACACACATACACATGCACATATATGCATGCACAGATACACACCTTTCTCTCATGATAATTAATGTATTAGTGACATCTGCATTTTGCCTTTATACTATACACATGATGTTCACTGGAGATTAGACCATTTAGTAAAATTTTCATCTGTACTTTCCTCACCACATACTTCCTTTTCAGAACATGTGAATAGAAATTTTCAGATGAAGTTGTGGTTTAAAATATATGGCTCTTAATATAATCATAATAAAAACAACAACAAAAACAGACAAATCTCACCTCCACCATTACTTGTTATGTAACATTGGCTTTCACTGCATATGAGCGTCAGTTCTTTTTTTTAAACTGCAGAAACAGGTGGAACAATACTTACAATGCAGGGTATGTCCTTGCTTATATCAATGGTGCTCAAAAATATTGCTCCGTTCAAATCTTCCTATTTTATTCCACTTCTCCAAAGATGAAAATACCTTAAAATAGTCCCACAGAGTAGCAGCCTTTAAATTTCTTCTCCAGTGGGTTGCTGTCTTTAGAAAGACCCTAAATAAGATTTGGAGATGGATTCAATTTCAATATCTGCAGGTGAAGTCTGGCCTAACTAGCACACATAGCAGATTCATCCAGATGAGATTATAACTGGGAGTCTGTAAATTTCTGGCTATGCTTATGTCAGTGTCATGAGGCATCTGGGAAGCAAGCCTGTTCATTTTTGAAAAAAGGCACCAAAATATTTCCAGTATGTTTTTATTATATAGTTATTTTGGAATAAAGGACAAACAAAAGCTATATTTCAACATTAAAAAGATGTTGATGTATACTCAGATTTTTTTGTGTATGCCAAAAGAAATAGAACATTCCCTTGCAAGAGTGTGTACTGAAATGAAATAAAACAAATGGTTCTTTATTTATTTATGTAAGGCTAGACATTGGGTATATTGCATCATTTAAGCTTCATCCTTGCACTTCATTACCTACTAAAAATGAGCCCTGCTTGTAAGTATTTGTATAATCAGTGATGAGCTGTGCTTTGAAATGGAGTGCTGCAGATTAAGCAGTAGAAGAAAAAAAAGGAAAATTGTACTTGATCTTTTGGAATATCAGAGAATAATTACTTCAAAATAGGGAATTTCCTCAACTCTAAGTTCAAAAATCTTAGGAATACTCTATTTCCCCAGTGTACTGACCCACAGATCACATGTTGATAGCTTGGAAATAGCATTTCCAGTTGTTAAAACAGATTTTTTTAAATTTTTGGAATTTAGGAAGAGCTGGAAGTCAAATTTGAAGGCCTTTGTCCTTGGATTTTCTCCTTTTTCAGTGGGATAAAATTCAAATTCCGTTTAGCTTAACACTAAATAGCCACCACAACTTGTCTGGGCCTGAGCCTGGAGGGCTACAGTCCATGGGGTCACAAAGAATTGGACACAACTGAATGAGTGACATGCCATGCACACAACTGAATGAGTAACATGGCATGCACACACGCACACGCATGTGTGCGCGTGCACACACACACAGGCACACACACACACCCCCCTTCCTTCATACTGCTTTCCTTTCTCAAACCCTGTACTGCTCCCTCCCACCTCTACCAAAATGAAATATGTGTTTTTATGGCTTCTATGCCTTTGTAGAGGCTGTTCTTCCTACTAACAATCCCCCTCTGTTTCTCCCTAGACATTCATTAAGTCTGAGTTTAACTTTTACCTTTCCCATGAAAAATTTTATCTCCCCTCTAAATTGCAGCATTCTTTCCTGCAAAATAAACCCATGGAGTTCATATAATGTATATTGAAATTATTTCTTAAAACTTTGCTAAACTTTACCACATACATAAATTCTATCATTCCAACCACATGGCATGCCCCTTAGAATAAATAGTATGGATTTGACTTTGTTCAGTATGCTCACCATGGTGGTATGAGAAATGTAGGCACAGAGTGTTAGGTGTGGAAGGAGGGAAGCATTACAGTGCTGTGCTATACCTCTTCAGACTATTTGGCATATACAATTTGAGTTTTAGTTTCAGTGGAGACTTCCTGCACTTCAGTGTGAGGCTTTGTGCTTCAGTACAGTTTATCTGAGAGCTCTGTATTGGAATTTGTCACAAAGTACAAATATTTAAAATGTGAAATGGGTTTCTTTTTTACACTATTTCTTGGGTTATATTTTCCTAGGGTAACTCAAGGGGACAGGGTTATGACTGGACAAGATAAAGATTTAAGCATTTCTATTCCCCTAGCCGGCTACATCTGACACTTCCCCCAATTTCCAGGACATGTAACAGTGAAGAATAGGTATCCCTAGGCACTTTTGGGGAATGAGTGTGGGAACATGTCAGGTTGGGAAATGTAAGTCAACTATCTGGCCTTTAGCCATATGCTCCCCTTTCCTCTGACAGAGCATTGTTAAAGAGAAGGATTGCCTCTGGACTATTAGATGAAAGACAATTTGGGACCTCAGATTGTCCAGAAGTGACCACCACTAATCCATATCAGAGTTTTGAGAGAATTAGAAACACCCTGGTCTTGCCCAAAGCACTAAGGTTTAGGGAGCTGAAAGTGGGCTCATTTCAGTGTCCACTTATCCGCATGGCAGGGTGCTCTTGGGCAGGATAGAACCTACATAAATACTGAGGTATTCAAGGCAGACCTCGAATGAGAATATACAGAGCATGTGAATATGTTGGTTTAATTTTTTTGTCTTTTTTTAAAAGTATTTTTCCCCATGAGAACTGCCATTGTGTAAAGTATAATTAAGTATAAACATTATACTTTCTAATCTTATAATAATTTCCTGATAAATATACTTGATAAAATAGTCTGTAGATTATATTACAGTCTATTGCAGTTGGCTCTCCTGGCCTCCTATTTATTTACCACAACTCTATTTTATCATTTTTAGGATGGAAATAACTTGATCTTAATTCTTTGAATAAAAAGAGGTTGGCAAACTTCTTTTATGAGTAAATGGAAAGGGTTTTGCAAGGCAGCATATGTAAAAAGGAAACATAAATCCTAACCCTTCACTTTCTTAAAAGGGAATTAAGGTCAGCATTCTTAGAGCAGCCAACTGAAGTGGTGCTGAGTTCAGACACTCTTTGGAAATGGAACCAAACAGCTGACTTTCACTAGAGAAAAAGCCATTTCAAGAGTTGGGTGTTAAGCACTGGTGATATCTTTCCAAGTCTTTAAATAGGTCACCTGTCTCTTAAAAGAATAATGAGAGACTCCCCCCCCCCCCCAAAAAAAAAAAAAAAAGAATTATCACAACCCTCATTTATTTAATTCTTTCTTTATACTCTATTGTAAGATAAAGTAAGTCAGATTTTCCCCAAAAGCCTAAGTTATCCCTTAAGGGAAAGTGAGGCATTTAGAAAAATCTAGTAAGTCTTCAGGCTTCCCTGGTAGTTCAGCTAGTAAAGAATCCATTTGCAATGTGGGAGACCCCGATTCAATCCCTGGGTTGCAAAGATCCCCTGGAGGAGTGCATGGCAACCCACTCCCATATTTTTGCCTGCAGAATCCCCATAGACAGAGGAGCCTGGTGGGCTGCAGTCCAAGGGGTTGCAAAGAGTCAGACACAACTGAGTAACTCAGCACAGTAAGTCTTCAGTCCATCAGAAATTGATGATGCACTGAAGAAGATATTCAAGAGAGCTTCAGAAAGAAAATCAGGGTAGACCATATCAGACTTGTGTTTCTCCAGGCTCAAATGGCAAGTAGTATCTTTTTAGAGAAGAAATGCTTCTAGGAATGCTTTCTCATGGACATCATTTCACTCCTTAAATATTCATTTCATCTTCCAACATAATAAACATGATCGTACTCAGATGCCCCATCGATGCATCTGTGATCCAATTCCCTCTGTGGTCAGTTGTCTGTTTTTCACATTTCAGCATATTTCAGAATTCAACTTCTCTATCTTAAATATGATGTTATGACTTACACATACAATGGCAGAAAGATAGTGTTCCTTTAAAACTTTATGTATTTTCTTCTGATTACGTAAAATGAATTCTTCTTTCCACAAAGCTCAATCTATTTTGTACTTGACTAAAAATAGCCTTAAAGCTAATTCCCACTTAAGAGAGTAGGGAATTGAGATACTGAAAAGAGCAGTTAGGAAATGGAAAAGGATTTACACTTTGTCAAAGAGGCCATTATTAGCACCTTATCACAGCAATAACGTAAACTCTTTGTAAATTTAGTTTTGACAGCATTGGGATTATCACATTTTTCTATCTGAGATAAACTTTTGTCTGTATTCATCATTTATATAACTGTCTCAAACGATTTAGCTTGACAATAAACTAATTCACATTTTAATTGCATATGACAGTTTACAAAGCCTTCACAATGATACCTGGCTGTGTCTGGTAATCAGGCTCATGTTTTCTGCTTGGTGCTTCTAGGTGCATGTATAGCAAATAAAACACACAGATCCAGGGAAAATATATATCACATGTAGTGCTGGTGAGCTAGTAACCAAGAGGAAAGTACATTTTGTTGTTTCTACCTTACAAGGGAGCAAATGAGAGTCAGAATTTGATTCTAGTCTTTAATAGGTGATTGAATCTCTATGAGACCTTCTTTTCTCTGGACCATGGTCTTTAAAGAAAAGAAATTTCAGGAAAATGGTAGCCGTGGTCCTTTCCAGGGTGTGCTTTATGAGAATGTCTGTTTGTGCTTTGTAAATATAGCCAAATTTAAGTTATTTGGTAAATAGTAGAGTTAAAATAAAATTAGCAATTTCAGCCTCTGCCTCTTAATACAATTCTGGATAAAAGTTAGATAAATCAATTTGGCTTTATACTATTATTGTAATTTTAGGAGCACCAAAGAGGTCACATCTTAAATAACCCCACATTTCCTAAAGTCATTTTCTTAGATCCTCTTACTAACTATACACACACACTTGTTCAAAAATTGTAACAATTATTTATATCAATGGTTCTTAACTAGGCATGATCTTGACTTCCAGTAAACATTTGGCAATGTCTGGAAACATTTTTGATTGTCACAGCAGGGTTGCCATTGGTGTCTAGTGGTTGGAAGCCAGTAACGCTGCTGAACATTCTAGTGCATAAGATACACTGCAACGTATTCACACACACACACACAAAAAAAACATTGTCCTGACTAATGTCAGTATGCTGAAGTTGAGAAGCTCTGTTTAAATTTATTGATAATTGAACAATGATCTTAACATCATAAAACAAGTTACTTTTTTTTTCTAGAAGTTTCAGTTTGAGTTCATATGACAGAAGTAAGATACATGTATTTTCAATTATAAAACCTTTACTTCAGCTTATAATGCTGCACAAGATCCCAAGTCAGTATTTAATTGAGTAAACAAGTGTCTTTTAGAAATTAAAATAGAAGAGTAGTAAATTAGAAATCACTCATTCGTGCCTTTGTGTAAATTAATGCAACAAGAAGTTATTGGTGGGAAAGAGACTTGGGTGGATGCCATGGTAGAACGCAGTGAGAAGCTATTGGAGGGAAACACCTAGGTGGTTGCCGTGGTAGAGGGGTTTAGGCAGCTGGATGACAGTATGAGAGTCTTAAGCACTCCTTAGGGGAAGAGAGATTCAGGAAGGATGATGGTGCCCAGTTTGACTACTTTTCAAATTTCAAAGACTAGCAACTGAACTGAACTGAACTGAACTGAACTGAACTGAACTGAACCCCACCATGAGCTACAAAATTAGCAGAACTCACATATGTGAGTTTCAGTTCTGTTCTCTTTTCTAATTCAACCTCAAGTGGGATGTCAGTGATTTTTAAAATAGCCAATAATTAATTGAGGAGAATAAAGGAGATGGTGATGAATTATAGATTGGTTGACAAGTTGTTATATTAACTGCTTGAGTTTAGGACAGCTTCTTATCTAGACTATATTGTTTGACTTCAAAATCTAATTTAAAACTATTAGATTTCCTATGCCATTCATGGTTTAGTTTGCTTCTCTTTTTTCTTTAGTGTTTTCCAATCTGAGTTTTCTGTTACCTTTCCATTATTGCCATTAAAGTTTCTGTGTAACACATACAGACAAAAACCCTATTGAGTTAGTATCCTACAGAGTTCATGATCTACTTATATTGTGTCTTGTTGTCTAACAAATTGTGCCAAAATTTAGTAGTTTAAAAACAAACATTTATCATCTCACATAGCTTCTGAGAATCACAGATCTGTATCTGGGGGCAATTTAACTGAGTGTTTCTGGCTCTAGGTCCTTTGTGAGGTTACAGTCAAGCCTCTTAACTGGGGCTGCAGGCTCTGAAGACCTGACTGAGATGGAGGACCCATTCTGAGCTCATCACCTGGCTGCTGGTCAGAGGCTTCAGTTTCTCACTATGTGGACCTCTCTGTGGGGGTGCTTATGACAGGACTTACCCCCGAGTGAATAGTGGTGGGAGGGCAAAGAAGCCATAGTGTCTTATCTGGAGCGACCCACGTCTCTTCTGCCCTGTTCTCTTTGTCACACAGACAGCTCTAGTAGAGTGCAGGAAAAGATTAACCATGAATACAAAGAACAAGAAGAGGGGATCACTGGATCATCTTATAGGCTGATTACCATGCTGATATTGTCTTTCAATATAATAACCATCCAGAATCCTTCCTATTGCAATGTCTGTATGTAACAACATACAAATAAGCTCTGTAACTGGTCACTTAAAATAATGATAGCAAGTTTTATTGGGGGAAAAAAGTGTTCTAAGAAGAACTTCATTGAATTTGTAGAAAATATGTACAATGATCATTTAATAAAAAATCAGTTAGATTCTGCTAGTTTCTTTATTGTACAGAAACAGTTTTTGTGCTCCTTAAGTCAGAAGCCCGTCTAGTCTGCCCTGAATGTCAACTTTAGGCTTTTTGGTGGTATATGGAGTGTGATTTTGAGTGAGAGTTAGAAAAGATTGACTTTTAAACCCTGATTTTTCCGTTTCCTGGCTGCACAGTCAGAGCCAAGTTTTAAATGCTTCATCCATAAAATAGATGTATATAGCACTCATCTCTAATGGTTGTTTTGAGGTCTAAGGCTATGATGTGAACGAACTATTCAGCACATTTCCTCACGCATAGTGAGGGCATAATAAATAGTAGCCATGAACATCATCTTCCAGTCCAGTGTCTTTTTGAACATCATGACCATTAATAGGTTGTGAAACTAAAATAATTGTTTCGGTCAACTTTTTTTGGAAAAATGAAATAAAATTGAACAGTACAGAAAATATAAAAATCTCAGAGGATCAGAGACCTGAGTTATAATTCTTAGCTGTGTCACTGAAGTAAATATTGTTTCATTAAACTTGTTTCTTATTTGTGTCTACATGCAAGCTTGTATGTGTGTGTATGTTTGTGTATGTGTGTACGTGTGTGATATTTGTTCCTTATCCTGATTAAAACTATACCTTTTACTATGGACCCTTGGAAGAAGAACTATGACAAATCTAGACAAACAAAGTAGAGAAATCACTTTGCTGACAAATATCCATATAGTCAAAACAATGGTTTTTCCGCTAGTCATGAATGAGGTGAGGGTTGAGACCGTAAGGAAGGCTGCATGCCAAAGAATTGATGCTTTTAAATTGTGGCTCTAGAAAAGACTCTTGAGACAGAAAGGAGTTCAAACCAGTCAATCCTAAAGGAAATCAACCCTGAATATTCATTGGAAGGACTGATGCTGAAGCTGAGGCTCCCTCCCATACTCTGGCCACCTGATGAGAAGTGCAGACTCATTGGGAAAGACCGTGATGCTGGGAAAGAATGAGGGCAGGAGGAGGGCAGTAGAGGATGAGGTGGTTGGATGGCATCACTGACTCAAAGGACATGAATTTGAGCAAACTCCAGAAAATAGTGAAGGACAGGGAAGCCTGGTGTGCTGCAGTCTATGGTGTTGCAGAGTCGGATGTAACTTTGCAACTGAACGACAACACTCAAAAAATAAGAAAGCCACTACTTTAGCCTTACTTTGTGTTTTCTTTTGAGAATAATCAACCTTATTCTGTTCTAGTGAGTTTATCCCTCTGAATATTTTGGAAATTGGACTATTTAATGCCTCTTTGCTGGAGAGCCTCTTCTTTAGAATTGCATCTAAAGATGAAGTTCCAGTACACACAGAGCCATGATCTTCCTGTATTATACCATTAGATGTGCCCCAGACCAGTGTGTGACTCATTTCTTTGTACCCAATAGCATGGTCATTGTAGATGCATTAATGGTAGGTGTCACAGGAAGCTCAGAAATCTCAAAAGACTTGTTTGGAATCTTTTATGTAGCAAGTTTCCACAGGGACTTTTTTAGTCATATGGTTAAATAAAGACGTGCTAAGTCCCCAAGGTTTATGAAATTGTAAACGTCAATCTGTCTCAAAGGAAGCGTGCTTTAAATGGAAGAAACTACACTTGAGGCCTTACATTCTCAAGTTGGCCAAATGTCCAGTAGTGAACCATGCAAGTAAATGCTGTTTATATTGTTTTAATATATTTTCTTTGTCTTAAATTTTTATTGATAGTTATCACTGGTGGTTTGTAATGCTTCATCTTCAATTTATCAGTCAATTTATCTGAAAACAAAACAAAACCTAAACACTTATAATACTGTTGCTTTCAGATCCCTGTCATCATAAGTAAAGTGAATACTTTTATAATGTGAATAATTTTATACTTTATCTGCTTTTAAGTCAGATGTTCAGCTGGTTGAACTAGCTATAATGTTTAAAATTTTAAAGATAAAGACTTTTCTTTCTCTTTTGTAACCTTCCCCTAATTCCACCCTCTTCTCCCTGGCCCCAGTATTTTTATGAAAGACATCTGGGAACTTTATTCACTGCAGTCTTACACTTTATTTCTTGCTGGCCTAGCAATTCAGAGTCTAATCATCATCAAAATCATAATTGTAGATATTTTTGGGTTAAAATTGCTCAAGGAGAAAGTTTCCTCTGAAGGTTTGAAACAACTAGCACATGTTGTACAAGAGGTTTCTTTACACCCTGTGGCCATAATCTCTGGAAGAATTACTGAATATATGTAATAAATGGCTTTCTGACATTACATTAAAATACAATAAAATATTATTATCTGTTCCCAGACATTTTGGCCACCCTACAGTACATGGATTTCTGAGACAGTGTAAATAGGAAAGATACTTACACTTCTCTAAAAATGAAGATTTGCAAAACTGTTTAGCATTAGGCAAGCAGTAGTATCAGAGATTGACAACATGCTGTAATGAGTCTTTTATCTTTGTATGCCTGTGGTTTACAAATATTTTTACTTTAGCTTTATAAAACTGTTTTGATGTACATCTAGTATACAGATGAGGAAATCAAGGCTCAGAATAGTGAAGCAGCTTGTTCATTGTCACAATGCTCAGTGGTAGGAAGCTATGTCTCTAAGAACAAATTCCTCTTTAATTTTTTCTTTTTAACTCTACCATACCATCACTTAGTCAGGTTTCCCTGGTGGCTCAGATGGTAAAGACTCTGCCTGCAATGCAGAGAGAGAACCTGCAGAGATCCAGGTTCGATCCCTGGGTCAGGAAGATTACCTGGAATAGGGAATGGCCACCCATTCCAGTATTCTTGCTCGGGAAATCCCATGGACAGAGGAGCCTGCAGGCTATAGTTCATGTGGTCGCAAAGAGTTGGACACAACTGAGCAACTAACACTTTCATTTTCACTTTTCACCATCTCTTACGTCCATATCTGCTGAGAAAGTTGAAACCCATTCCTTTCCATTAGAAACATTTTATTTTTCAATGTAGGTCTTTTTATAATATTGCCTTTTTAATCCTTGAACAATACTATGTTGTAGGTACATTATTATTCCCATTTTCTAGATGCAGAAGCTGAGGCACAGAGAGGGAAGGCAATTTACTTAACCTTACACAGTTAATCAATTGCCAGTATAAAGCTATCAGAATCCAAAACTTGCTCTTTTATCTCATACACTGCTTCTTCTCACATACTGGTGGCTATAAATCTGAATTCAGTAAGGGAAGTAATGCAATGGCTAGTTTGAACCATTAATTATCTTCTCATTGAGATATATATATATATATATTTACACTGGAGAATTTTCACTTCTAACAGATTTTCAAACTGCTTCTCCTAACATGACTCTCAACCAAAGTATAAGTATCTGTCGTTTGTATAGCATCTTAGAGCTGACCACATGTTTTCACATACTTATTTCATTGATCATGACAACAAACTTACGAGATACTTCAGTTCAGTCGCTCAGTCATGTCTGACTCGTTAGGACCCCATGAATTGCAGCACACCAGGCCTCCCTGTCCATCACCAACTCCCGGAGTTCACTCAGACTCACGTCCATCATGTCCGTGATGCCATCTAGCCATCTCATCCTCTGTCGTCCCCTTCTCCTCCTGCCCCCAATCCCTCCCAGCCTCAAAGTCTTTTCCAATGAGTTAACTCTTTGCATGAGGTGGCCAAAGTACTGGAGTTTCAGCTTCAGCATCATTCCTTCCAAAGAAATCCCAGGGCTGATCTCCTTCAGAATGGACTGGTTGGATCTCCTTGCAGTCCAAGGGACTCTCAAGAGTCTTCTCCAACAACACAGTTCAAAAACATCAATTCTTCGGCGCTCAGTACTTAGGACAGATATAATTAACAGGATGATTTTCCTGATGAGAAATATTTATCTCAGAGGAGAAAAAGACTATACAGTTCGTATGGCTGACAAGTGAAAACAATCACCCAGATCTCCTGATGATACATCCTGGGAGCTCTCCGTGAAAACGATAGTGAAGTTGTTCAGTCGTGTCCGACTTTTTGCGACCCTATGGACTGTAGCCTACCAGGCTTCTCCGTCCATGAGATTTTCCAGGCAAGAGAACCAGAGTGGGTTGCCTTTTCCTTCTCCAGGGGATCACCCAGGGATCAAACCCAGGTCTCCCACATTGCAGGCAGATGCTTTACTCTCTGAGCCACCAGGGAAGCCTGTAACACTATGTTAAAGATTACCCAGCACCCCATAAGGTTCCACCTGCTTATGCAGGTTTACCAAGAGCTTTCTTCCTCTTTGGAAGAAGTCAGATAGGCCATAATGAATCTTAACTTTTGATAGGAGAAACCCTTAAAGCTGGGCTAATAAGACATCATGTGTAGATGTGTATTAGTACAGACTTTGGACTCTGGATTTAGAAAAGGCACAGCAAGAATTCTGGTTCTGCTGTGAGCTCTAATTCACTGTTTCTTTGGTGGAAGTTAGCCTATTTTTTTGATTCTCCATTTCTACAGATGAAAATGTCGTGAGAAAACAAATGTATGATATCCTGCTATGATGATGATTTTCTGGCAAACTCCTTAAATTTTTAATGTAACATATCTCATGCTGTGGCATGAAAATGCTTGGCTTTAAGAAGTCAAGAATGTAAAAGACCTACCTCAGTGACATCCTAGGATATGTAATTTTGGAGTTTCATGGTTTCCAGGAAATAATGATGCTGATAAAATTTTAATATAAAAAGCCATGATAAAACTGTGAATGCTGACAGAAATCAGTCCTGGGTGGGAATTCACATCAGAACAGAAGAGAGGCTGATTAAACATGTACATTTTACAAATTATATTTGTGCTCAGTCATGTTGTGCTAACTGAGAAAACTACCAAACTATTTCTTCTGTATGAGTATATGGAATAAAACTGTAATGGATTTCATAAACTTGGGGTATATATTTCACAGTCCTGTATAGGCAATTTATATTCTAATCATTACCACATTAAATAATGTCTGTTTATATACTGTCTTTCTCACTAGACAAGGACTAGTCACGAACTATGTATTTTGCATCTTATATTCATGATACAAGGCTTCTTAACATAGAAAACATATAAAAGTGACTCAAGAGATGTTTACCTAACTGGGTTTTTCTCACATAATAAAGTATACATACACACACACACATATATATATACACACATTTATATTATGTAAACATACATAATTACACACCTACATCTATGCATGTCCTTTATGTCTTTGTTGATAGATAATCTACTATCTATAATCTTACACCTACTTGATAAGATGTGACTTTTTAAAGGGAAACAATTAGTCTACTTCTGTATCATATATATATATATTCTGATCCATTGTTTTGCAGATTTAGTTGTAAATATACCTTTAGTTTTAACAACTGAAAATTTTTGAGCAAAGATTTAGTTCAGCAATTTTAATTTATATATAGTTCAACCAGTTTTAATAACCTCAAAAGCAACCTAAAGAGAGCCTTGTTTGAAGAGTTTTGATGAAAATTTATTGGTAAGCTTATTTTAAATCACAATATTAGAGTATATAATAAGCTTTCAATGATTATATGAACATTGGATTAAGTATTTCACTTGGCATTTGTGTGGTTTTGAAGAGGTAATAGAATAATGAACCGGAGAATGAACCTATCCACATGCTATAGGAAGTTGATATCTCTTTTGGTTGAGTAAATGAAAGAAAATACTAATACTTTTCAGTAAGGATAGTTAATGAGGCAATAAAAAGGATATCATCATGGAGCTGAGGAAAGAGTCACCTTGTCATATAAAATGACTACTTCATGTTCAGTTTAGAAAGGCATCAAAATTTAGGTGGGTTTAGGGAGGCCTACTGCATGTCGGCCCAATCATTCTTTCAGTATTCCTCAGCATGATAGTGGTGAAGGGGATTTTTTATTTTATTTAAAAAAGGAGAACAGTGAATGAAGAGTTGTTGCTGTGCTTTACCACTGGAGCGTGATGATTGTTAAGTACTCTTATTTTCCCCATTCCCCCACACTAGTGGCAACTCTAATGGCTTTACGATCAGGACAGCTTCCCTTAGTAACTTAAAGTAAAAGAGAGGTAGGTTAATTGGAGATTATGAGTTCTGGATAAAGGTCTTGAAACTATACTTAAAGAATAAAGTGAAGTGAAGTTGCTCAGTCATGTATGACTCTTTGTGACCTCATGGATTGTAGCCTACCAGGCTCCTCCATCCATGGGATTTTCCAAGCAAGAATACTGGAGTGGGTTGTCATTTCCTTCTCCAGGAGATCTTCTCAACCCAGGAGTTGAATCCAGGTCTCCTTCATTGTAGGCAGACGCTTTACCATCTGAGCCACCAGGGAAGTCACATACTTAAAGAATAAAGTGCTAGCTTCAGCTGGATGAATTTGGGCAGCAAATGGCATGTTTGTGATCCTTGCACTAACCAAGAACCAGAAGCCAACTGAAGTGGAAAGAAAATGGACAGGTATCAGACAGACTACCACTTCTAGCATTTGGGCTCTTTGACCCTGATCACATCCCTAAATTTCTCAGTTTTACCATTTCACCAATGTAAGATGGTAACAATACCTATTCAAAAGAACTGCTGTGAGGAATAATTAAAGCTCACTGACACACAGTGAAGTGAAAGTCACTCAGTTGTGTCCGACTCTTTGAGGCCCCATGAACTATACATCCATGGAATTCTCCAGGCCAGAATACTGGAGTGGGTGGCCTTTCCCTTCTCCAGGGGATCTTTCCAACCCAGGAATCGCACCCAGGTCTCTCGCATGGCAGATGGGTTCTTTACCAGCTGAGCCACCAGGGAAGCCCCATTGACATAGGAAACGCTCAGTAAAGGATGGCTGCTATTCTAAGCTTTCCACAAAACCCTTCCCCTTCAAAGAAACTACCTGTGACTGTTTCTGCTCTTTTGTTTTCTTTTGTTTATTTGTTTTCATTGGTTCTTTTGAAGCCATGGAATTGGGGATGTGTGGATAAGGGACAGCCCTAAAGGAAAAAGAAAAAAAAAAAAAAAAGGCAATGGAATCAGTGGCACATCTGTGGATACAGGTTTGATCTAACTCAGCTGCCCCTAAGTTGCCACATGTATAAGTTTCCCACTGAATGAATGCATTCTAATATCTTTAGTGTCCTTCTCTTTCTTAATATCTTTTTCTGAATATAAAATAAAATTGTTACTTTCTTAAAGAAAGTGGAAAATATCAAAGCCTTTTAAGAAGAAAATAAAATTTTCACCTGTATTCCCATCAGCCAGAGACATACATTGTTCACAATTCAGTCTCTTTTCTTTTTCCAATGCATACAAATGTGTACCTGAATACACTTACCATAATTGAGAACATACTACATTTATCATTTGTATACTTCTTGTTATGTTAAGTAGAAGGGTATTTTTAAGCCATGGAGAGCTGGTACTTTTTCATTACTTTATACCTTAAAATCTAGACTACACGGTCCATTCAGTGAAAAGCTCCCTAGAAAGTTGGGAGAACTGTCATTATAATTTATGTCATGGTTATTTTAATATCTTAATGTAGTAATTTATGCTTGAGTAGGACTGTAGAGTGAATTTTAATTTTGGTAACTTGTTTCCTTTTTTCCCTTTTTCTTAATCTCGTAATTGCTCTCTCTGGGAAATGACTATTTGCCAAAGATAAAAATTACTGGTATGGATCCTTGAGATACAGTCTATAAATGGGAGAAGATTCATCATGCAGCTTTCTTTCTTCTCCTTAAAGAAGAAATCCTAGGGGCTTTGTGAGATGCTGAGAAACACTTTGTTCTTGTGACAGAGCTAGAACTCAGGGTAATGGATCTGATTAGAGTTTGAACTCCTTTCTTCTGGGTAAGATAAGCCTTGAGATATAAGACTGTTTTATTAGCAGTTGAAATTACTAAATCTGACTCAGTCTTACAATGCATAATAAAAAGTACACTACTAATATGGCTAAGTCTCAAAAACATAATGTTGATTTAAAGTAAGAGTTTAAGAAGCCATACAATAAGGGACTTCCCTGGTGCCTCAGATGGTAAAGCATCTGCCTACAATGCTGGAGACCCGAGTTCAATCCCTGGGTCAGGAAGATCTCCTGGAGAAGGAAATGGCAACCCACTCCAGTATTCTTGCCTGAAAAATCCCATGGACAGAGAAGCCTGGTAGGCTGCAGCCCATGGGATCGCAGAGTCAGACACAACTTCACTTTCACTTTCACTTTCACAATAAGGTAATGTTTTTGTAAGTCTAGAAATTATACTTGACAGTATAACTTATTATTTTGGTATATAACTATGTAGTATAAATGCATATCAACTTCAGGATAATGGTTAATTTTGGTGCATATTTGGAGGGGGTATTTTGTCTAGATAACATTTTATTTCTTACTAAAAAAACAAATTCAAAGCAAATATGTCAAAATATGAAATCTGCTAAGTTTTAATGGTATCTTTATTGTGTCTATTGATAATATGTCATGATTTTAAAAATATTTTATGTTTGTTTCCAAGATTTAGTCTTTCTAATGAGTTAGAGCAGCCTTCTTTCAGCTAATGAAAAGCAGTTTTAAGTGTTCATTGCTTGTTGGGGATGGAATGAAATCAAAAGTAACACTTTGAGGTGATCTGTAGCTCACAAAACTAGATGAGTGAGTCTTTGAAACAAACTTTCACAAAATTCTTCTGGCAATGTATGCAGTAACGGGAGCAGGTATTTTAAACAGTTACTCATGCTCAGTGTCATTCTCTCTTGTGGTATGAGGTTAATTCTAAGAGAGACTAATTCATTGTAATGGTAATTTGGGCTCTCTTCCAAAAACACTTGAAATGTAACAGGCATCACTAGGGCACCAGAATGGTCTTTGTGAAAGAAGAAACAATGTCCAGTGTCTGTCGTCCTTTGATCAAAGTGAAGAAAAATGGGGATTTTATTTCATTTATAAGATGTCAGCAATCATTATTCCTTTCTTATGCTTTGAATGACTACTTCCAGCCTATTAATCTTTCTAGTACATGGACTAAAAGTAATTTAAATAAAAACTACTTAACAAATATTATTCAGGAAAAATTAGGTAGACCTCACATGGAATGCTTTGGAATGTGTATTATACAATGACTTCGACAGTTTTATGCCTGTGCAAGCTTATTGTACATTCCATTGAGGAATTCCATATATAGGAGAAATACACACATCCATACATACATACACACATGCTCTTACCATTAATTTTGCCGCAATTAAGCAGATAAAAGTTAATTTTAAAAAGCAGTTATAAACTTGAGAGATTTATGGTAAATAAGAAAAGCAGATAGAGCAACTGTATTTTGAAAAAAGAAACAGAACATATGGGAAAGTAATAGCCTAAAACATCAGAATGTTGAACAGAGGGATTTTATTGTGAGGGGTTTTATTGGAATAAGGTTAGATTTTATGTGCTAATGCCTTGCAATTTTGTATGAAATACCAGAGTAAAATGACGGCATTTTTTTACCTACTAGATGAAATTAAAAGACGCTTACTCCTTGAAAGGAAAGTTATGACCAACCTAGACAGCATATTAAGAAACAGAGACATTGTTTTGTCCACAAAGGTCCATCTAGTCAAGGCTGTGGCTTTTCCAGTGGTCATGTATGGATGTGAGAGTTGGACTATAAAGAAAGGTGAGCGCCAAAGAATGGATGCTTTTGAACTGTGGTGTTGAAGAAGATTCTTGAGAGTCCCTTGGACTGCAAGGAGATCCAACCAATCCATTCTATAAAGGAGATCAGTCCTGGGTGTTCATTGGTAGGACTGATTTTGAAGCTGAAGCTCCAATACTTTGGCCACCTGATACAAAGAGCTGACTCATTGGAAAAGACCCTGATGCTGGGAAAGATTGAGGGCAGGAGGAGAAGGGGATAACAGAGGATGAGATGTTTGGATGGCATCACCAACTCAATGGACATTGATTTGGGTGGACTCTGGGAGTTGGTGATGGACAGGGAGGCCTGGCATGCTGCAATTCATGGGGTCACAAAGAGTCGGACACAACTGAGCGACTGAACTGAACTGAACTGAAGTGGTATTTCTTAAAATCTATAAATTCCTTAATTATTAAGGCTTTTCCATTTTTGTTACTGTGTATCTTTTATCATCTGCTAAGGATTTGGATTTCATGATCTCTCTTGCCATGTTTTCATTTAACGCAGAAGGTTTCCTTTAAAAAATGAACATCATAAGCTACTTGTTTGCATCACAGCCATTTGTCATAGGAGGAAAAATGTAGTTTGCAGAAGATGTTACTTAGAATTATTCCATGGAGAGTCTCTTTTACCCTATCAGCTTCCCACAACCTACCATCTGTTGGGGTGGTCTCTAGTTCAGATGTCAAACTTTCTTCTTTTAAGTGAACCAGATGCGTTGATGTAGCTTGTTGAAAGTGTTAGTTGCTCAGTCATGCCCGACTCTTTGCATCCCATGGACCTCAGCCCACCAGGCTCCTCTGTCCATGTGATTTTCTAGGCAAGGATACTGGAGTGGTTTGCTATTTCCATTCCAAGGGATCTTCCTGATCCAGGGATTGAACCTGGGTCTCCACCACTGCAGGTAGATTCTTTACCAACTGAGCTTGCAGGGTGGTAAATTTCATTCCAGATAAGAAACTAAAAAGCATTAACTTAAAGGAACTTATTTGCAGTTTTCTGTTTGAAACAATATGTTCTTTAGTTAAAAACTATACTTTTACTGATATAAAACCATGTATACAAAGTTGCTTTGTGGTTTTTCCTTTTTTTTCTGTCATCTAAGTGTATATTTGAATTTGGGAGAAAGGTTTCTCAATTGTTGGGCAGAATACTGAAGCTGCCCGTGACTGTTTAACAGACATTATCTATACTGATTAAATCTGACATGAAACATACCTCATCCAAAGGAAAGTGATCCATTAGTTATTTTAAATGAATTTCTAATGAAACAAACTACAATGAAATGAACGGAACCACAGAGTATGAATGTAAAACCTGACAACATGTAGGTTGAGAGTATAAGAATAAATGTGTGTGAGAGCGTATATGTGCAAGCAAATACCACACACATACACATATACATAAGATGCACTTTTATGTTTTATTATAAAGAGTGAATTTTATGCTTACTATGTTTGGCAATTTAGTTAAGGGCAAAGATATTATCTCCCTGAGCCTTCTAATGAATCTCATATTAAAAATCTGATAGCATGCCCTTGCCTTGTGTGTGTGGCCTTGGTGGCATGTCCATGCTTCTAACTGATTTATCTCTTGATTTCCTGAACAGCACATTCTAAGAGATGGTCAGGAAAGTCACCTTACCCAAACAAGCAGTTTTCATACTGTCATAGCCTTCCTGGCTTCCTTCTTTATCCTCCCATCCTCCAGGTTTTCCAAGTCATATTTTTGTGAATTAAGGCAAACATAAGAAATGTGTGCCCTCCCTGCCATATTCATATGGGATTGCCTCTGGGAAGATGTTCTCGATTCCCTTTTAGAAAAGGCATTCCTTCCTTCATCCCACCCCAGCAGGCAGGCAGGACATTTGGACCTTCATGCCAGCGCTTGTAACGCACTTGCATTATAAACAGCCTTGGTCATGAGAGTCAGGGTTTACTGGTTCTTTGCTTTCATTGTATAGCCCAGTGATTAGCACATGGTTCATTTTCAGTGTGTTTACTGTACTTAACCTAATCTAAACAATTACCCATAAGAGATGATTTGGAAAAGTAGAGAAGATAACAAGAAAATAAAGTGGATTATATGATGCAGTGAGTGGGAATATTGTCTTCAGACCTTTTTACTTCTGTATCATTTACACTGGTCCCATTGATATACAAAAAGACATTACTAAGAGTTGGCACTGTGATATTGCATACTGTCAGGAAGAAGCAACTAGACCAAGGTCACGATTGGAAGCTGTTAGTATTTTCATTTGAAGTATATTCATTCATTCATTCATTTAGCTATATATTATTGAGGTCTCACTCTGTGCCAGGTGGTAAGGGATACCAAGCTCAACAAGACAGTGTTTCCGTCAAGGAGCTAATGGTGTCCTTGGGGTGTGGGCAATGCTGTTTTGAAAAAAGGAATCTCAGGATACTCTCTGAGTACCCATGAGAGGGGATGCATGAAAAGTTTCCTTGAGGAGAAAATATTGAACTGATATTGAAAATCAGGACTTCGCCCAGGAAAAGGGAGAAAGTGATAGAAAAGGAACATTCTAGTTACAGCAAACTATATGCCAAGGCATGGAAGCAAAATAAAATAATGTTTAGAAAAAGACAAATAATTTGGTATATCTGGAGCATAAGGTACATGTAGGGCGAGGGAAGCCAAGTCCAGATCAAAAGTATTCTTCAGTGCTGATTAAGGAGTTGTGACTTTATGTGCAGATGGTGGAAGCTATGAAAGAGTTTAAGAAGTGGCGTGGCAAAGCCAAATTTGTGTTTTAGATCAGTCTATCCTTTTTATTAAGCCTGGATGATGGATTGAAGGAAGCAAGCCTGTAGTCAGAAAATCAGTTATGGGGCATTAACAAATCTAGAAGAAAAATGGCAAGAATCTGACCTGAGTCAGTACTAATGAGGATAAAGAGATATAGTAGGGAGAAAGGGAAAGAGGGAGAGGAATGGACCTAAGCACTCCTCAGGAATCAGAAGCAAAGCAATCTGATGCTGAATGAATGTAGAAAATGAAGATAAGGAATAGTAAAAGATAACTTTCATGGCTTGAATGAATGGGAAGGCAGTTGTGATGTCATTCAGTGACATAAGAAACATAGGAAGATAGCCTGGCTGTATTGGGAGGAAAACAGGGAATATATTTCAGACAGAATGGTGCCTGGGGATTAAGGGAATAAGAGATTCTGCCTCTTTATCTCAAAACAGAGATTTGAATCAGGGCTTTTCTGTTGTGTTCCTGTATCATTGTTTCAAAACTGCCATTAAGGATGTATATTATATATTTTATAGACATAGGTATATACATCCATATTTTGATTTTTCTGTAATAAATAAAAATTAAAATATTGCAGACTCCTGTACTTTGTAAAGGATGTTTTAAATCATGTAATTGGAGAGTTTCACACAATATTAAAAATAATCTAAACCAGCCCTTCCTTTCTAGATGAATCTCTGAAACCCAGTTTGCTTAAGTGACTTGTCCAAGGTCACAGAGTAAATCAACAATAGTACCTTGAATTAAAACCCAGATAACCCAACTCCTAGTAAAGAGAAAAGTTAAGCAGCTGTTTATAAACATTTTAAAGTTTCATGACTGAATTTTTCTGCATATGAAAAGGTGGGATGCAAAAGAGATGTTCCAGGCTAGTGAAATGTGTTTTGGCACAGGAAACATCTCGTTTGTTTATGTGAAGAGAGAATGATTTTCCCAATTATGTGAAATGGCAACTTTCAGCATCTATAAAATTGTGGTCTTAAAAGAGTCATAACTAAGAAAAATAATTTTAAAATGTATTCTTATGGGATTTTTCTGGGGTACCCTTGAAGCTTAGCTTCTCCATATGTCTCAACAGGGGTCTTGCCATTACTCTGTTGGAGGGATGTAACAAACATCCCCTCAACATTATTAATTACAATAGCTGAGAGCTTCTTCTTACACAAAAAAAGAGAATATTTACAGGAAGAAATACAGTCAGAAGTAAACTCCATCAGAATATTCACCTAATCTATTGAAATGACCAATCTGTAAGCATCTATTTCTGGGAAGATTCAACTCTTTTTAGTGGTAATATCTGGCACCAGGCTTAGTGCATAGGATGCATTCAGCACATACTGCTAGGACTGAACTGAACTGGTGCAGGATTAATAAGCCTGAACTAATAAAGGGTCTGGTCTCAGTGTTTTTTCTATTTGAAGGCTGATGCATAGGGAGAATAAAAGGCAGGGAGATGCTGAGACTCCTGGGCGAAGGAGCAGCTAGTGGGTATTAGTGCTGGAAAGCGAGAATAGAATCCAAAAAGCAAAGTTAAACTCCCCCAAACTGATAAGCATGAATTAGTATTGTAACGGGGTAGCCTCAAATTAAGAGCCATCGGAAGTAAAGCAAGTAGGAAGAAGCAAGAGGCTGGAAAAGAAATGTGGGATGAGCCAACACCAGCAGCCATTGCTGTTGGCTCAGCCTGCTGATACAAGTCTGAGTTTCCCACACACCAAGTGGCCACAGCCCGACATCTGACATCAATTAGTTGTTTCACCTTGCTCTCTGTAACCTCTCTGAACCTCAGTCACCACATCTATAAAACGAGATTCTTGGAGCTCATAATATTTAATGTCTCTTCCAGCTCACTTATTCTAATGGTTTTCTTTCTTCTGTGAATACTATTTTTTCAGATACCAAAATAAGAAATGAGATTCATGTCACGCATATCACTACAGAAACTATTTCAAATGTCAGTTTGATGGATCCATTGTCTATAAAGACAATAATGCTTCTCCATTTCATAAAAGAAGCAGTATACTGGAAATTCTAATAATAGAAATTCTTGAAAATAATATATTTGGTCTCAGCCATCTTTTTTTATAAAACCATAAGCCAAGATTTGGGTGCATGTTCAGTATTGCCACTGATTTATGAAACAACAATATTAGATAAAAGTATCAACATTTACGGCATTTTTTTGCATTGCTTTACCTTTTTATTACTTTCCCATATTTACCCTTTTACTTTATTTCATGGTTGTTTTGCCATAACTGAGTAATACCATATGCACCAACATTCAATGAGAGTCCATTTAATCTACAACATATTTTAAGTGTACAATGCCTTTGTCAATTTTTATAGGGCTTAAAATGTTATTTTCCTAAGAATTACATGGGGAAATTCTATTCTTTGTGCTTTAAGATATGCTCTTGTTTAAGAGGTTCCTTGAAGTGATCTCTGGAAGTGAAATGATAGAGAATGCATTTCATATGCAAGACATGTCATAATCTCACACAGATTGTGGTTCTTATGAACATGAAGTGGCAAGAGTTTTGAGGGCCCAGTAAAAAATCTCTCCCCAAAGTCTCTTTTGTAGTAGAAAATTATAGCATTAATTCTCTGCTAGTCACTGGGCAAACGACTTGGGCATGCAACTTATGAATGAACTATAAATGTCTGATAATCTTCACTTCTTAAAAATATTTTTTCTTTTACTTAAGAATGCTACTTGTCAAACACTGGATTCTATATTTGCTTTCTCACCACCTAAAACATTTCCCAGGATATTACAGGCATCAATCACTGTGAAAATGATTAAATAAAAAAATGAAAATTTATCTATCCTTGAACAGTTGCACCTCGTTCATTCTGTAGCCTTCATTTTTGTATTCCCTGCATGAATATTGTGTGTTACCAGAATTTGTTTGTGACATTCATGAGAGTGTGCTTGTGCTTGATGGGTGATCATTCTTTAGAAGGAGCACATCCTGAGGGGGCCCATCTAGCTTCTTTCAAAGCAACATCATGGCTCTACCCCAACTTACTGTGTGATCAGAGACAACTTGTCTAACTTCCAGAGTCTGTTTCCTTATCAGTGAAGTGAGAAAAATAATAGAATGCCTGGATTGTTATAAGTAGTCAATGAGCTATATATTTGTAAAACCTTGTACATACCTAGCTTTGGTAGAGGCTTAATGTGTTGTCATTGTTGTTATTACTTTTTGTTATATTAAGCAGTAGTTTGTAAGACATAAAATCAGTGGAAGAAAACATTATTGTAAACTGTATACTAAGACAGAAAAGGTAGGTGCTGATGAGAGTATTTTTAATGACCCATTGTATTGAAAGTGCTGGCAAAGTAAACTTGCCAACTACCTGGCTTGAGATCTGTCACTCCATCTCAGATTACCTTGCCCTCTAATATAGTAAATCAGAATGAAGTAATCACTCTCTAATGTTGCATGTTTTTGTCAAAGAAAAAAGTAAGTGAATTCTCAATGAGCTGGCTAAAAATGTAATCAGTCAATCAATCAGTCAACCAGCCAACCAGTCCACAGCAGAACAGTTCCCACAATTCTGATGTACGTGATACAGCAGAAGGTAGATTTGAGTCCTTTCTTTCATTTCTAACAAGACACCTAAGCCCTCTGAGCCTCAGATTTTTAAATCAGAAAGTGGAGTCAATACTTTCCTTTCAAGGTTGGTGTAAGAATCAGGTCAGACAGTGTATGAAAGTTCTTTGTAAACACAGAATCACTTTACAAATATAACATTAATTCCTTGCTTAAAAATCATCACTGATTGTTTATTGTGTCATTTGGAATCACATCCTGTATCCTCTTATTAGCTTTTTGGCCCATACTTTATAAAAGCTCTGGAGTCAGACACTGAGAGTGGCATTGTAGTCAAATAATTTTATGAGTCTGATTGGGAGTCTCCTACTTTATAACCCATTAGCTCTTGTGGCCATCAAATTCTACGCTTAAGATTCACATCTTAGATGTTGATAAAACATGGAACCTTGAAGTAGCCATCATATTCTGTAAACATATTTTGAAACCAGTACAGAATATATGAAGGCAATCAAATTGGTTGCATATATTTTCAGAACCTGGCTAATGTAGCACTTGAAGATGGATTTCACAAATACGCATCTACAGAGGAATGTTTGTAGATAAGATGAAAGTTGTCCTCCTCATTAATTACACATCGTATATTTGACTTCTGCCTCTCTCCTCAGCGTTTAAATCAACTACATCTGTTTTTTGCTACTTAAGTGTGCCATTACCTTTTACATTAAAAAGCAGTTAGAGAGAGCACCCCCATTTGATTAAAAAATAATTAGCTAGCATTAGATTCATGTTACTCATCGTGGCAGCCCAAAGAAGAATTTTAGGATAGGTTGGAGACCTGCTTTATTTCTAAAGCAGGATCAGCAATAGAATTGGGATGCTCTTTGTGATGAATACTGGCATAAGGCAGATACTTGATTTGCTGGTGTTGATTTTTACAGTTAAAGGCACAGTAATGCAGAATAGACGAATGGATAGTTTCCAACACTGATAAACCACAAAGCAGCTAAACCTTGATGTAGTCACTCTGTCAGAGGGAGTCCTCCTCTGTGGAGACTGGGGCACATGATTATTACTACACCCAGAATAAGTCAGACTCTGGGAACTGACTCCCACTATACAACCACATAAGAAGTTGATGTAATTGTATCAGCAGATCTATACTGGAGCTCACTGGTTAGTGAATTTTCACTCAGGAAAGAAATCTACATAGGGAAAACAAGTTGTTAGTTGAAATTTCTCGGTAAGCGTGGAATCTGGCATAAAATAATTTTGATGGTCTAAGTCACTTTTACTCAAGGAAATTGCCTTTTTGTGAACAAGGTAAGAGGCTAGTTGTTCTTTAGTCCCTAGGTCGAGTCCATCTCTTCGCAACCCCACGGACCGTAGGCTGCCAGGCCCCTCTGTCCGTGGGATTTCCCAGGCAATAATACTGGAGTGCACTGCCATTTCCTCCTCCAGGGGCTCTTCCTGACCCAGGGATGGAACCCAGGTCTCCTGTGTCTCCTGCATTGCAGGAGGATTCTTGGAGCCACCTGGGAAACTCATAGAGTAATTAAGTAGCGCTTAAGATGACTAGATTAAAGGTTAAAAACATGGGTTTTAACACTGGGGGTTGAATTCTTACTTGTTCTTGAGCAAGCTGTGGATTTTCTAAGCCTTATTAGTCTCACCTATAAAATGGCTATAACAATACCTACCATATATAATTGTTATAAGGTTTAAGTGCTATCATAAAAGGAAAAGCACGTAGCTCAGTGCCTGCAGCATAGTAGACAATGGCTAAATGTCAGCTATAAATGCCAGATATCATCTCCATGATGGAGATTTATCTGCTGTTTTTGAGAATATACACGTTTATATACTGCCCCAGATTTCTGGATAAGCATGAAGCATACTGTAAATACGTGCTTGAGGCTTCCTTTGCTAAGCATTCATTGTTAGGAACTTAAATCAATGTGATTGAAGCAAAAGAAGAAAAAAAGTGGGCTGCTCAAGGAACATCACACAGTTTACAACTGCATGTCCAAGGATGAATCTGGCTAAAAACATGACAAGATTGAGGTACTCTAAAAGTACCCTTCTGTCTGTCTTACCTGGCTATCTATCTACCTACCTATCTATCTTTCTGACTTAGCCTCATTCTTAGGCTGGCACTGGTTTTGTGATGGCAAAATGGTACATCAAGTGTCAGTCATATATGTTACCAACTTACCAAAGAGGAAAAAGTTCTTTTGTAAACGTTGGGCAGAATTGCATAACTGAGACTTCATGGCTTTGCTTATGGTATCTTTTCATTCTTCAACAATTCATTCTCTCCAAGCAAGAGCAGAACATTGTGGTTTGTCAGGCTCAAACAGGTACCTATCCCTGAAACTAGGGTAAGATGACTGTACTCAAAGCATTTGTTCTGAAGGAGGAAAAGACACTATTCCAAAAGAAAGTTAAGGGATGTTATTAGAAAAAAAAAGGAACATATGAGCAGAATCCAAAACAATAGATGTCTGATACTCCAATCTACCCTCTGTCCTCCTACACTTCTACTGTTGTTTAAATATGTTAGTTCAATTGGAATAAAACCAAGATTGAATTTAGCCTAGAGACATAAATTTTGTTAAGATAGTTTCTAGATATGTATCCTAATCTATTTTTTAATTGTTTTATATATAAAAAAACCTTGTTTCCCCCTACTTCTAATTTGGGAATAAAGGATGAAGGGGAGATACCTTATATTGACCACGAACAAGGTCAGAACTTATTACTAATAACATGAGTTTAATTGTGACCTTTCATTTTCTTTAGCTTGGGGCAGCCTCACATATGAGGAATAGAAATAAGAGATGTTGTTAGAAAGTGAACTGCCAAAGTTTACAGAGAAGAATTTATTTTTAGGCTATATTTATTACATGACAATAGTGTTACTATAGATTATAAAATAGGGGATGTATTTTGGTTCACCAAATCAGTAAAAATCACGTAGCTGTTAATGATTTGGAACCCAGCTTGTGAAGCACGACTTGGCAGAACTATCCAGTGGTTAACAGTGTTGGTATGAGAGTTAAGGACTTCAGTACTCAATTCCAAGTCTGACTGTTTTGTGGTGTGTGGCCTTGGACCTGACTTCTCTCGGATGCAGTTTTCCCCATATGTGTAATTGGGTAATAAAATGTAGTCACCACACAGTGCTGGGGGAGAATTAAGTGCACTGAGAGGGAAGTGCAGGCTTCTTTCTGTATTTTTCAAGCAGTGCACATGCTCAGCCTTATTCTCCCAGGTGCCTAATGGGCTCCCTTATATTAAGTCACTTAGTAATTTTTCTTGGCCTCTATGGTACTATTTATTTTACAACTGTAGTATTTTCTAAGATGGCACCAACAAGGACTAACTGTTGCCCAAAGCAAGAAAGGCAAATGCTGCTTTATGGAACATATTTTCAGTGAGGGTGTGTGTGTGTGTGTGTGTGTGTGTGTGTGTGTGTGTGTGTGAAGGAGCACTGAGAAGCTCTGAGGCTCTGCCGCTCACTTCATATGCTCTTGCCTATACTTTAATATTCCTTTAAAAGACTTGTGTTTTGGATAACTGTCCCCCTCCCACTACTTGTCCCATTTCTCTAACCCAGCATAATCTTTTATTTTTCATTACAGAGGAGGCGGAATTATTCTCAAAGTTGAGTGGTCATTATGATAATAATGAAAAGACCAGAGAACCAAGATTTAGATTTAAATTATTCTGGTAACTCTGTTGAGTTTTTGCTGGATGACGTTAGGCTCATCATTGACCTTCTCTAATTCTGTTTCCTCACCTATAAAATGAAAAGAATAGTGAGCTCATCCGTGCGTGACTCTCACACCTTTGCTGTAAGGGTTAAATGAGAAAGCACTGGCCAAGTGTGAATTTCCATGCTGATCGTGTTGAGTCGATGTGTGCATCAGTATATTAGGAGTTTGTTAGCAACTGTGTTCCTGTGTGCTCTGTCCCAATTTCCCCAGCTCCCAGAGTTGCAGAGGATTCCTGCCAGATGGCTGATTTGCCAGCTGTGTCTTGTTTTATCATTGTAAATATTACATGCTCCAACCGAAAGGCTTTGCTTATAATGTAGTATGCCTTGCCCTTCATCTCTTGCAGATTGAGAATTACATTGTGGAAAATATGAAGTCGGAGATGGCTCAGATACAGCAGAATGCAGTTCAGAACCACACGGCCACCATGCTCGAGATAGGGACCAGCCTCCTCTCTCAGACCGCAGAGCAGACCAGGAAGTTGACAGATGTTGAGACCCAGGTACGTCGCAGCCCAGAGTTGACAAACTCTTAACTGGAAAGATTTCTTTTTTTCTTCCTTTAGCTTACTTCATAAACACAGCACATTTCAGCACTGAGATTGGGGAAACATATACATTTTTGTTTATTGGTAATAACAACAATGACTGCCTGACATGCTAGGCATGCTTCTCTTGATTTCATGAGAGTTGATATATTTAGCTTTGTATGTTTGCAAAAACAGGACTGGCAAAGCACTTAATCGGCATTTAAATTTCAAATAAACACTGCAACTACCAACTGTGATATGACCTATGTCAAACAGAATAAGTGTTTGTGTCAAATCAGTGCCTTTGATGTACATTTTGACTTATACTATTTTATCTCTGGTAGTACTCTACCATAATGGCACCTGCAGAGGTTTTGTGCAGTCAGTGGATAGGAAGGATAACCCCAAATGAACTGATCTGGAATGTGTAGCTTTCTTTTTTGTCAGCATGATTTTATAATGAAAAGTAAATTAAAACTCTGTCTTCATATGTATGTTCAGGTATGTGTGTGTGCTCAGTTGTTCAGTAGTGTCTGACTCTTTGCAACCCCATGGACTGTAGCCTGCCAGGCTCCTCTGCCCATGGAATATTCCAGGCAGGTTGCCATTTCCTCCTCCAGGAGATCTTCCTGACCCAGGGATCGAACACATCTCTTAAATCTCCTGCATTGGCAGGTGGATTCTTTTACCACTGTGCCACCTGGAAAGCCCCATATATACACATATGTATATGTATTATATATTATATATTACCCTACTGTGGACAATGACATGCTTATGTTCAAGTCAGTAAAATGTCTTTTAACTATCACTGTCACAAGTCTACCAGTACAGTTTAATGAAAATATTATTTTTGATGACTGGAAGATAATCTCTTGGTCCCCTTTTAAACATGGAAATGGTTAGTCCATTTACCCCTCTTGAAATCCAGAGGATGATTCTGTCTCAATGAAGTTGATTTCTGGAATTGAAGGTGAACTATATTGTGAAAAGATAAACCGAGGCACATTAAACTTTTCAAGAGTTTACTTAAGCAAACATTGATTTAAATTGTGCAGCCCAAAAGTAGCTCTATTACAGGAACAAAGGGAAAGGTTTTAATATGGAAGATTTAGAAGCAAAGCAAGGAAATTATTTGATTGGCCATAGCTTAAGCATTTGCCTTATTTAGGAGAGCCTAGTTGGCTGTTTGTGATTGGTTGTTCTTAAGTTTCATTTTCATGGATTTAAGCCCATTGACTCTGGCTTAGATTTAGGTTTGCTTATGTAGGTTACCAAGGCATTAGAGTCATCTCAATCCGATGGCCTCTAATGTTTAACTTTTAACAATATAAATTCAAAAATAATGTGCAATCTTTGTTATTATTCAGTTGCTAAGAGGTGTCCAACTCTTTGCAGCCCCATGGACTGCAGCATGACAGGCTTCCCTGTCCTCCAACATACAACCTTGTTTCTGTTTTATGTCATTTGTGTTAATGGCATCACAGGTCAAATGTTGATATTTAAAGACAAATAGCAATAATAATTTATATGGACAGGGCATTTTATATTATGCAAACCACTTTCTCATGGACAAATGATACTCATGAAGACTATTTAGAACAGAAAGCTTGAGTGGTTTTCTCACATTGATACAGCTTGTTGTTGTTAGTAGCTAAGTTATGTCCAATTCTGACCCCATAGACTGCAGCAAACCTGTCTTTCCTGTCCTTCACTATTTCTTGGAGTTTGCTTAAACTCAAGTCCATTGTATCAGTTATGCCAACCATCTCATCCTCTGTTGATACAGCGAGTGAATTGAGTTTGGTACTCAAACTGAGACATACACATTTCTTTCCTTTTCTGGCCTCCTTGATTAGTGATAATACCTGCATTGGCAGGAGGGTTCTTTACCACTAGCGCCATCTGAGAAGCACCATACATATTCTACTTAAACCTAATTGAAAGTAAAAGTTGCTCAGTCATGCCTGACTCTTTGCAACACCATGGACTGTACAGTCCATGGAATTCTGTAGGCCAGAATACTGGAGTGGGTAGCCTTGTCCTTCTCCAGGGGATCTTCCCAACCGAGGGATTGAACACAGGTCTCCCACATTGCAGGTGGATTCTTTACCAGCTGAGCCACAAGGGAAGCCCAAGAATACTGGAGTGGGTAGCCTATCCCTTCTCCAGCAGATCTTCCTGAACCAGGGCTTAAACTGGGGTCTCCTGCATTATTGCAGGTGGATTCTTTACCAACTAAGCTATCAGAGAAGTCCTAAAACCTAATTATTCAAGTTCTAATGCAAGGCCAGGTTTACAAAGTGAGTCCTAGATTACTCCTTAATCTCAGTACACTCTATTCTTTTGTCATAAGCATTTATAAACCTTTAGTGCTACCCAGGCATGCTCCCAGGTGTTTCTTCCCTTCTTCAGTCTACTTTGGTTCACTTTGGTAAGTCTTGCGATTCCTAAACTCATTTTGGGTCTCAGTTATTTTAGGAACTCATGCCAATAGTTTCACAGTGTATTTTTTTGCCCTAGCTTTCACATGATGTTGTTATAAAGGTAAGTAACTTACTGCTATTTAGTTTTCTGCTGACCTTCTAGACTTGAACTTAATTAAAGTAGGTAGAACCTTGGATTTATTGCAGTGGTGTTTAAAAGTATTCTTGAGCTCAATAAGCATCTTAATTAGAAAAGAGAGAGGAGTACAATTAAATAACCCTACTGGTCATGGTGGTGAGACCAGGAACCAGTGCTGGGCCTGTCCCTTCCTCCTTAGTTTAGCTTGCAGTGTTTTCTTTACTCTGTTACCAGTTCATACCAGTATCTCCTCTCTTTCTAGTTCCTCTTCCAAGCGTGCAGTGTGAAGGGATTAATTTCAGATATTATTCCTGCCTCTCGCTGTAGTGTGAATCTATTTCTGACTTCTTCCTCAGGCCAATTTTGAGTCAATGTACACTAGTAGACCAAAAAAAATGTATATTAAAATTCACCTCTAATAATCTGCACTCACCTCTTTTTAAAGCAATTTTACATTTATTCACTTCAGTTTAGTTCAGTCACTCAGTCATGTCTGACTCCTTGAGAACCCACGGTCTGCAGCATACCAGGCCACCCTGTCCATCACCAACCCACAGAGTTTACTCATGTCCACTGTGTCGGTGATGCCATCCAACCATCTCATCCTCTGTCGTCCCCTTCTCCTCCTGTCTTCAATCTTTCCCAGTATCAGGGTCTTTTCAAATGAGTCAGCTCTTGGCATCAGGTGGCCAAAGTATTGGAGTTTCTGCTTCAGCATCAGTCCTTCCAATAAATATTCAGGACTGATCTCCTTTAGGATGACCTGGTTGGAACTCCTTGCAGTCCAAGGGACTCTCAAGAGTCTTCTCCAACACCACAGTTAGAAACCATCAATTCTTCAGTGCTCAGCTTTCTTTTAGTCCAACTCTCACATCCATATATGACTCCTGGAAAAACCATAGCTTTGACCAGCCTTTGTTGGCAAAGTAATGTCTCTGCTTTTTAATAAGCTGTCTAGGTTGGTCGTAACTTTTCTTCCAAGGAGCAGAACAAATGTCTTTTAGTTTCATGGCTTCAGTCACCATCTGCAGTGATTTTGGAGCCCCCGAAAATAAAATCGCTTCACGTTTCCCCATCTATTTGCCATGAAGTGATGGGACCAGATGCCATGATCATAGTTTTCTGAATGTTGAGTTTTAAGCCAACTTTTTCACTGCTGAGTTTTCCAAATTTGCTGGCATATCGAGTGCAGCACTTTCACAGCATTATCTTTTAGGATTTGAAATAGCTCAACTGAAATTCTATCCCCTCCACTAGCTTTGTTCATAGTGATGCTTTCTAAGGCCCACTTGACTTCGCATTCCAGGATGTCTGGTTCTAGATGAGTGATCACACCATCATAATTATCTGGGTCATGAATATCTTTTTTGTACAGTTTTTCTGTGTATTCTTGCCACCTCTTCTTAATATCTTCTGCTTCTGTTGGGTCTGTACCATTTTTTTCCTTTATTATACCCATCTTTGCATGAAATGTTCCCATGGTATCTCTGATTTTCTTGAAGAGATCTCTAGTCTTTCCCATTCTATTGTTTCCCTCTATTTCTTTGCACTGATCACTGAGGAAGGCTTTCTTATCTCTCCTTGTTATTCTTTGGAACTCTGCATTCAAATGAGTGTATCTTTCCTTTTCTCCTTTGCCTTTTACTTCTCTTCTATTCACAGCTATTTGTAAGGTCTCCTCAGATAACCATTTTGCCTTTTTGTATTTCTTTTCCTTGGGGATGGTCTTGATCCCTGCCTCATGTACGATGTCATGAACCTCCGTCCATAGTTCTTCAGGCACTCTGTCTATCAGGTCTAATCCCTTGAATCTATTTGTTACTTCCACCATATAATTGTAAGGGATTTGATTTAGGTCATACCTGAATGATCAGTGGTTTCCCTACCTTCTTCAATTTAAGTCTGAATTGGCAATAAGGAGTTCATGGTCTATGCCACAGTCAGCTCCCGGTCTTGTTTTTGCTGACTGTGTAGAACTTTTCCATCTTTGGCTGCAAAAATATAATCAATTTCTATTAGTTTTTAATAATTTTTTAAAAAATATTTAGTTGGGTAGATATTATTACCATCCCTTGTTAAAGATGTGGAAGCTGAAACTCAAGAGAGGTAAAGAAATTGGCCCCAGGTGAAAAAAACTTGTGAGTATTAGAGGGAAGATTTGAACCCAGACAGTCTGGCATCAGAGTCGACATGCTTTACAGGCTCTCTGTCTATACTCTCTCTCTCTCTCTTGTGATTCTGTTCTCTCTCAGAGGCAACAGATGCAACTGGGGTTCTAGCAGAGGATAAAATGAATTTCAGATAAAGCAAATTAATGTGGATCTAATAGTGGCAACGGAACATTTTCTATACATGATGAAGCTGCTGCTTTTGCTACTGCTGCTGAGGGAACCACCATCTATAGGTGGTTTTTACCATGTGCCTGCACATCATCTCATGTAACCTACTGCTGTCCTTGTTGCTTTCTGGTTGTGTAACTATTAATATAAAGAAGTTCTATAGAAACAGTGTAATTCTCCTCCAACTTTCAATCATTTATATAGAGCCATAGTTTTAGAAACGTAATTTAATAAAAATTTTAAAGATATATTTTTAATACCTCCTTGATGCAAAATATTTTCATAAGTACCAAATAGAATACAGCAATAAGTAAAGCAGTCTTTATATTCAGTGAGCTTGAGTTAATGTGACAAAAATTTGCTAAACCATTTCTTTCTTGACTTTCCATTAATTAGCTATGGAGCCTCCCTCACAGTCATAAAAATGCATCTTTCCAATTTCCTGCTGGTGCAGAGGTGTAATAGATCAATGGCCCCAGCTGCTGGGCTCTGAAATTCATCACTGTGTTAGTACAGAGACCACAATTCTCAGCGGCCCCTTCCAGCTAAGGATGTATTGTGGCAGTGATATTTAGAGCCACTCCTGGTAGCTGTACGATGCCACCGACACATGACTTGGCTAAGGGCTCTCCATCATCAGCCTTGCCAAACTTTAGCACAACTCCCTGCACACTAAGATGTTAGCCTTACTGCTTTCCCTCTCTTCTTCATTGTGGTTAGATCTACCTTCCAGTCAGAAGGTGACCCTAGTCAACTCTGGCTTTTCCTCAGTTTTGTCTCGTAGGTATTTCCCCTGATTAATTTCCTGCAGTCTGGTATCTGCTTCTTAGAGGTCACAAACGATCACACCTGTTGTTTGGACTTGACTCATACAATTGTAAACTTAAAGTAGTTCAGGAGCAATTTAAACAATGAGCTTGTATGTCTAAGCAAAAATAGGTTTGAAAGAACAGAAAGGTCAGCACTCAAAGTTGAACCACTATCTCTTTAACTTGATGAGAGGATAGCTGAGTAAATATTTAACTTTTTGACTGAATTGAAATGGCAGTAAAATAAATTTGCTAATGAGTCATCCAAGGAAAATACCCTGATAATTAATTTTCTCACAAGGTCTGGAAAAGGGTTTGATAACCCATTAGAAGAGGGCTTAGTCAAATTTGAAATGCCATTTTTCAATGGCATTTTATTTTTGTAAAATAAAGTTTTATATGTTGCATATGGGTGGTCTCTCAATGTTGTTGTCCATTCGTTCAGTCGTGTCCAATTCTGTGACTCCATGGACTGCAGCACACCAGGCTACCCTATTCATCACCATCTCCCAGAGCTTGGTCAAACTCATGACCATGGAGTCAGTGATGCCATCCAACCATCTCATCCTCTGTGGTCCCCTTCTCCTCCTGCCTTCAATCTTTCCCTGAATCAGGGTCTTTCCTAATGAGTTAGCTCTTCGCATCAGGTGGCTCAACTATTGGAGCTTCAGCTTCAGCATCAGTCCTTTCAATTAATATTCAGGACTGATTTCCTTTAGGATGGACTGGTTGGATCTCCTTGCAGTCCAAGGGACTCTCAAGAGTCTTCAACACCACAGTTCAAAAGCATCAGTTCTTCTGCACTCAGCTGTCTTTACAGTTCAACTCTCACATCCATACAGGACTACTGGAAAAACCATACCTTAGACTAGACAGACCTTTGTTGGCAAAGTAATGTTTCTGCTTTTTAATATGCTTTCTACTGCAAGGAGATCCAAACAGTCCATTCTAAAGGAAATAAGTCCTGGGTGTTCATTGGAAGGACTGATGCTAAAGCTGAAACTCCAATATTTTGGCTACCTCATACAAAGAGTTGACTCATTGAAAAAGACTGAGGCTGGGAGGGATTGGTGGCAGGAGGAGAAGGGGACAACAGAGGATAAGATAGCTGGATGGCATCACTGACTCAATGGACGTGAGTGTGAGTGAACTCCAGGAGTTGGTGATGGGCAGGGAGGCCTGGCATGCTGCGGTTCATGGGGTCTCAAAGAGTCGGACACGACTGAGCAACTGAACTGACTGAACTAGGTTTGTCGTAGCTTCTCTTCCTCAGTGAGAGAGCAGAATTGAGAAGTTGTACCAGGGCCTGCTAAGACTAAGATATTTACTATCTGGCTTTCTACAGCAATAGCTGATTAACTCCTGCACCAAGATTCCAACTCATAGAGAGCAAGGATTTTGTCTATCTTGGTCACTACTCTATCTTTAGGATTTAAAATAGTACTCACACAACAGACTATCAATAAATACATGTTGAATGATTAAATTCACTAATAATAGTCACATTGTTGTTGTTCAGTCACTCAGTTGTGTCTGACTCGGTGACCCCATGGACTGCAGCACGCCAGGCTTTGCTGTCCATCACCAACTCCCAGAACTTGCTCAAACTCATGCCCATTGAGTTGGTGATGCCATTCAAACATCTTGTCCTCTGTTGTCCCCTTTTCCTCCTGCCTTCTATCTTTCACAGCATCAGGGTCTTTTCCAATGAATCAGCTCTTTGTATCAGATGGCCAAAGTAGTGGGATTTCAGCTGCACCATCAGTCCTTCAAATGCATATTCAGCATTGATTTTCTTTAGGATTGACTGGTTTGATCTCCTTGCAGTCCAAGGGACTCTCAAGAGTCTTCTCCAACACCACAGTTCAAACGCATCTTTTCTTCACTACTCAACTTTCTTTCTTGTCCAACTCTCATATCCATACATGACTACTGAAAAAACCATTGCTTTGACTATACAGATCTTTTTTGGCAAAGTAATGTCTCTGCTTTTTAATGTGCTGTCTAGGTTGGTCTAGCTTTTCATCCAAGGAGCAAGCGAACTTTAGTTTCATGGCTGTAGTCACATCCTCAGTGATTTTGGAGCCCAAGAAAATAAAGTCTGTTACTGTTTCCATTGTTTCCTCATCTGTTTCCCATGAAGTGATGTGACTGGATGCCATGATCTTAGTTTTTTGAATGTTCAGTTTTAAGCCAGCTTTTTCACTCTCCTTTCTTACCTTCATTAAGAGTCTCTTTAGTTCCTCTTTGATTTCTGCCACATATAGATTATTGATATATTGTTAATAATAATTCTCTAAGATTATCTAATTTTCACAGATTTCTTCAACTTTTTACCAAAAATTTTATTGGCATTTTATTTTTGAAGACTTAATAGTCTCTTTTAATTTGGAGCAATGTTAACATTTTTTTAAATTGAAGTATAGTTGATTTACAGTAGTATATAGGTTTCAGGTGTACAGCATAATGATTCACAATTTCTAAAGATTATACATTTGAAGTTACAAATTATCAACTATATTCCCTGTGTTGTACAGTATATCATTGTAATGTTTATTTTATGTGTGCATGCACGCTGAGTCGCTTCAGTCATTGTCTGACTCTTTGTGACGCTATGGACTGTGTAGTCCACCAGTCTCCATCCATGGGATTCTCCACTAAGAATACTGGAGTGGGTTGTCCTGCCCTTCTCCAGGGGATCTTCCTGACCCAAGGTTTGAACCTGCATCTCCTGCTCTGCAGGCACTCTTTACCACTGAACCACCAGGGAAGATCCATTTCTTTTATACATAATAGTTTGTACCCCTTAGTCCCCTACCCCTATCTTGACCCTTCCTCACTTCCTTCTCCCCACTGGTAACCACTAAATTGTTCTCTATAACTGTGAGTCTGTTTCTTTTTTGTTATATTCACTAGTTTGTTTTTTTAGATTATTTGTCTTTCTGTTTAACTTTTTGTTTTTCTTTAGATTTTAAAGATGCTTGGTCAGTTGTTCTGTATAGTGTCTCATATTCTTAATTTGTCTGAATATTTATTTATGATATGTTTTTAATTTACTTTTCCATCCCCTGTATTTTTTTTAACTCAAAGTTAAGTCTACAGGCTTAACTGGGTTAAGTTGGACATGGTGGTGGGTGTGCTTTGTAGAATTACTAGTCACTTCTTATTTCATCTCATCAGGAGACATAAATGCCAGCTTGCCACCCTCTCGGTAACACTAATTTTAAGCTGGTTAGGGTAAAAAGACCCTATAGCTCTCCATTCCAATTGTCTCCTTTCCCCTTGGAAATTAGCAAAAGCCCTGTAGACTGATACATTGTCACACTGCCCATCACTGACCAAAGAAATTATTTCCTTGATTTTGTAAAATGGTGATCATCTAACTAACTTCTAACTCTCCTTCCATGTACATATATTACCCTTCATTCTTCTGTAAAAGTCTAATTGCTGAGGCATCATACCTTGTGTTCTATTTTTTTTTTTAATTTAAAAAACATAGTTAAAGTAAAGAAAACAGAAACCTACAGCAAGGCAGATTTTAAAGTTAATATGCCAGTCAAAGGAATTCTTTTGTGTGGAATATTTTCCTTTTAAGGAAGGTTAGAGGCATTTAAGTATTAAAGGGAAGCTGGATGAAATTATCTAGCTCACTTTCTTTAAGAAAAGAGTAATTTTTATTTTTAAAATTTTGCTTATTTTTTAAAGAAAGAACTGAAATTTTATAGTCTATAAATCCTTAGTTTCCAAGTCTTAGATAATTTTTTCTTGTGGTTTTAGTTGCTAAGTCATATACAACTCTTTGTGACCCCATGGACTGTAGCCCACCAGGCATCTCTGTTCATGGGATTTACCAGGCAGAAATACTGGAGTGGGTTACCATTTCCTTCTCCAGGGGATCTTCCTGACCCAAGAATTGAACTCATTTCTCCTGCACTGCAGGTGGATTCTTTACCACTGAGCCACCTGGGATACCCATATCTTCCTTACTCTAAGGTATATTGTGAAAAATTTGTGCTTTGAAATTGTTTCTTGAGGGCTTGTGTTACATACTCTTCACTTTCCCCTTTCCTTTCCTCTTCTCTCCTCTCCTTTCCTTTCATTACCCTTTTATGTTTTCCCCTTCTTTCTCTCTTCCTTTCTTTCTTTCTGATATGTGCTTTTGGAATATGTTTAGGCTAAAGAAGGAAATGACTTTTGTCATTTTAATGGAACACTCAGATTATTGCTAAGCAGCAAGTTCCATAGACACATGGAAAGAAAGTGGTCGATTTATCATAGTTTCCTGTACAATTCTCTTCAGTTGCCTGCTTTTGAACTTCAGGCCTATTTTAATACATTAAGGGAGAGAGTTGAAATAAAGCAGCTCTTGGATTAAAATGATGGAGAGAGAAGAAAAGGAGTTGCCTTTTGTATTCAAAATTGGCCTGAGATGACCTAACGCTTAGCCTGGACATTTGAGATTTGTTCCCCCGTTTCTCCCACATTCAGACACTGCTTTAGATTGGGACTGTTATGACGAAAGTCCAGCTTGATGCTCACCTGGCCTGTTACTCTGTCTCTGAGCATTACCCAACTTGAAAACTGACTCACTAGCCTTTGGTTAGCATCTAACGAATAGCTCTGAATGTCCAGGATTCCAGGCCTCATGCTGGGCTCCGGAGGTTTCAAGGGCCTCAGATGAGCTAGTCCCCCCTTTGTGCAGCTGACATCCTTCACGGGGCAGAATGATAGTATATGAGTGAACTGACAAGATGATTTCATTTAAATAGTAAAACAGGTCCACCTGATGGAAGATGACGGAGGAGCTCCTTTACAGAGACTAGCCAGGATGGGCCTCCTTAGACAAGACTTGAATTATAAGAGTAAATCACCCATGCATCTGGGAATGGATGGACATTCCAGGCAGGGGAAACTTCAGGGGAAACTGCAAAGACCCTGAGGTGGAGATTAATTTGGCATGTTGGGGTAGCAGTAAGAAGGCCAGTGTGATTGGGGCATAATGAGCAGGGAAGAGAATGGAAAGGAAGTGAGATTTCAGAAGCAGTCAGGGTCCTGATCACATAGGACCTTGGAAGTTACGCTGAGAACTTTGGAATTTTAAAGGGAAGTCATGAGCATATTTAACAAAGGACATGACATCTGATTTATGTTTTTTAGAAGAGCACTCTGGTTGCTCTGGACTGGAGGTAGGACAAAGTAGAGAAAAATTAGGGGCTATAGTGTCTCCAGACTTAGATATAGGCAACTTGATTTTCAGTTTTTGATGGATCCGTTTTGTTTTCAATGTTTTCTCATGTTCTTCTCAGACATGAAGACCAATTTCTGTCCTCTGTAAAATGAAAATTTTGGTATTTGAGAATATTAGGAAGTATGATCAGAGACTACAGAGAATAAAGGAGAAGATAGATTTTAACGGCATATGATATACTTGATTCAATGAGACAATGAATGCATTCATTCAGTAAATATTGAGGGTCCTCTCTATGCCAAGCACTGTTGTAAGTCTCACCAAAAAATATAGCTGTTTCATCCCCTAGTTAATTATTTCCTAAATTGACATTCTTGTCAGAAAACTCACCCAAAGATATGTTTAATAGTTTAAAATTATGTCTTGTGTGTCCCTAATCTTTATATTCTCTACAGTTTTTTCCTCTGGGTTGCTTTTAGCTCTGTCTTCAAAATGTAAGTTCTCTTGCTCCTGTTTTCTCTCAGATGAAACAATTTAGGATGGGAAATACTTTTTTTAACACAAATATGAATTTCAATTAGTAGTAGTAACTTTTAGACTAGCTTTCAGATCTGTAATCAATATGATAATTGTATAAATGAATTATAGTTGCTTAAAACTTTTTTAAAGCCCAAATACCCCACCTTAGTGTTCTCTTCTCTAACCCCTTCAGCAGGGCTGGGACTGGGGTGAAAGCAATGAGATCAAGTTATGCAAGACTGAATCATACATTTGTAGGGGCATACCCTACCTTTAGTTTAAAATGATATTCTGTTCCATGTGGATATTTTTGACATTAATTCTTATCTTTCAAAGTGTTGCATTCAAATATAACTTAATTATTGAGTTTTGGCTCATCCTTAAATCCTACACCTGAGGCAGTTGCCTCTCTCATCTCACCTACTCCCTATTCTGCTTCCCTGCCAATATATCCTCTTCACCTGCAATCTCTCCATTAGCCCAAGCCCCAGCCCTGATCATGTCAGGATATTTTAAAGAGGCTTTTTCTGTGTGAGTCTTATATATTATAGGTTTAAACATGCTACAGAAAAAGAGGAAAGTTCTACTGGTGTCATTTTTAGCGGAGGACCCTTTAGATTGATATTGACCCTCCAGAAGGTTTCCCAGGTCCTTTTCAACAAGTGTTCTAAAAATGGGACCATGGTTATGAAAGTTCTCAAACAGCATAAGGAGTTGTAAAACTAATAGTACTTTCTTCCTTATCCTGTTTACCTCTGTTAAAGAAGGAGGAGAAAGGGACAGGACCAGGGCACTGGCACAGCTTGAAGGCATCTTCTAGAACAGGAATGTATGCTGTTTGCTCAGAGGATGGGTAGGTTTGCATTCATGGCTCAGAGTCATGTTATATTAAAGCCTGACTAGCAGCATGCATCTTTGTGATTCAAGATGAGGTGAACATTTAGAGTTTCTGGAGGACCCCATGTATGCAGTTGAAAAATAGCTAACAGTCAGTCTTCAGTGCAGTTCCTAGTTACTTCATCTCCTCAGATGAAGATCCAGGATGGTTTGATTCTCCCTCTTCTTGCTGTTCTGTGTAAAGCATGAGAATTAGTCACAGTATCTGGGTTTGAAACTCAGTTCTTCCCTTGGTTCCTGTGTGGATTCTGGCTTCTCTCTGAACCTCAGTTTCTTCATTTATAAACTGATAATAATAATTCCACCTACTAATTCACTGGGTACCCATGTCTATGAAATGATGATATCTAGAAGGACTGGCATGAACTAACACAATAGGTGTTCAGTAAATTGTCCTCATGAATCTGTCTAAAGTGTATCATGAGATTTTTGTACATTTCTAATCAGTTTTTGCTAGGTGATGGGACAAGGAAGATATGTTTTACATGCCTATTAGTTGTTCTTAGTTATATACAGTATCTAAGACCTTGTACTAACAATTATCTTGTACTTGTAAATATTGGAGATATATATACACACACATATAAGGCACAGTGGGCTATCCTAGGGATTGTGGTGGTGATATTTTAGTTGCTAAATCATGTAGGGATTGAGGACATGAAAATTTAAATATGAAAATGGTTTTAACAACTCAGTTTTCTCATTCGATTGCAGTTCAATCTTGAACAAATATAATGTTTGAGACATGTAAAGCATTTTTTATTAGAAGGTAGACCATTTTATTATCCTAGAGAAATATTATTTTAAAAGAAAACACAGCTAAATAAAAAACCCAAAATAATAATTTTGACTCTGTGAAGATTTAAATGTTTTTATCTTTTATCTTAAGGTACTGAATCAAACTTCTCGACTTGAAATACAACTGCTGGAGAATTCATTGTCAACATACAAGCTAGAGAAACAACTTCTTCAACAGACAAATGAAATCTTAAAGATTCATGAGAAAAACAGGTGAGGGTTGTTGTACTGCAAAAATATGTACATATGTACTTATATCCTCCACCTTCTGCCACCTCTTAAAAAAGAAGATGGAAGTAATTTGAAAAAAAATACAGAGGCAAAATAATTTTTAATATAAAAAGAAATGAGAGTCTAAGGTGACTATTGCAAGTATGGCAAAAATAAGATTAATACTATTGCTTACACTCTTGAAATATTGGCTTTTTATAACTTTTAACACTAATTTATCTAATATTCTGTTGTTCAAATCTTACTGTACCCACAAAAATTAATTCTATGACCAAATTTGCTAACAGAAAATACCAAAATCTATAGTGATAGTGAAAAAAATAGAGCCTCTGAAACTCTAAATTGAATTATCACTTTATCTGCCCTCAACCATTTACAGACCTACAAGATGGTTGAATTCAGAGTTCTACTAGACAGAAGCACATTTTCTTTTCAGAAAATTACTTCCCTATCAAGCTGGTTGGTTCAAGAGCTGTCTCCCCTCAACCCCCATTTAAAGTCATTAACTCTGAACATAATAAATTTCTTTGGTTAGCTCTATAGACAAATTGATACCAGGGATTAGATATGATAGACAGAGTGCCTGAAGAACTATGGACAGAGGTTCATGACATCGGACATGAGGAAGTGATCAAAACCATCCCCAAGGAAAAGAAATGCAAAAAGGCAAAATGGTTGTCTGAAGAGGCCTTACAAATAGCTGAGAAAAGAAGAGAAGCTAAAGGCAAAGATCAAAAGGAAAGATATACCCATTTGAATGCAGAGTTCCAAAGAATAGCAAAGAGAGATAAAGCCTTCCTCAGTGATCAATGCAAAGAAATAGGGGAAAACAATAGAATGGAAAAGACTAGAGATCTCTTCAAGAAAATTAGAGATACCAAAGGAGCATTTCATGCAAAGATGGGCACAATGAAAGACAGAAATGGTATAGGCCTAACAGAAGCAGAAGATATTAAGAAGAGGTAGCAACAATATGCAGAAGAACTGTACAAAAACAATCTTCATGACAAAGATAACCACGATGGTGTGATCACTCACCTAGAGCCAGACATCCTGGAATGCGAAGTCAAGTGGGCCTGAGGAAGCATCACTATGAGGTGATAGCATCACTAGTGGAGGTGATTGAATTCCAGTTGAGCTATTTCAAATCCTAAAAGATGATGCTGTGAATGTGCTGCACTCAATATGCCAGCAAATTTAGAAAACTCAGCAGTGGCCGCAGGACTGGAAAAGGTCAGTTTTCATTACAATCCCAAAGAAAGGCAATGCCAAAGAATGTTCAAACTATTGCAAAATTACACTTATCTCACACGATAGCAAAGTATACTGCTCAAAATTCTCCAAGCCAGGCTTCAACAGTACATAAAGCATGAACTTCCAGATGTTGAAGCTGGATTTAGAAAAGGCAGAGGAACCAGAGATCAAATTGCCAACACGTGTTGGATCATTGAAAAAATAAGAGAGTTCCAGAAAAATATCTACTTCTGCTTTATAGACTATGCCAAAGCCTTTGACTGTGTGGATCACAACAAACTCTGGAAAATTCTTCAAGAGATGGGAATAGCAGACCACCTGACCTTCCTCCTGAGATATCTGTATGCAGATCAAGAAACAACAGTTATAACTGGACATGGAAAAACAGACTGGTTCCAAATAGGGAAAGGAGTATGTCAAGGCTGTATATTGTCCGCTGCTTATTTAACTTATATGCAGAGTGCATCATGTGAAATGCTGGACTGGATGAAGCACAAGCTGGAATCAAGATTGCTGGAGAAATATCAATAACTTTGGATATGCAGATGATACCACCCTTATGGCAGAAGCAAAGAAGAACTAAAGAGCCTCTTGATGAAAGTGAATGAGGAGAGTGAAAAAGTGGGCTTAAAACTCAACATTCAGAAAACTAAGATCATGGCATCCGGTCCCATCACTTCATGGCAAATAGATGGGAAACAATGAAAACAGTGACAGACTTTATTTTGGGGAGGCTCCAAAATCACTGCAGATGGTGACTGCAGCCATGAAATTAAAAGACTCTTGCTCCTTGGAAGAAAACTTATGACCAATGTAGACAGCATATTGGAGAAGGCAATTGCATCCCACTCCAGTACTCTTGCCTGGAAAATCCCATGGATGGAGGAGCCTGGTGGGCTGCAGTCCATGGAGTCACAAAGAGTCGAACACGACTGAGCGACTTCACTTTCACTTTTCACTTTAATGCATTGGAGAAGGAAATGGCAACCCACTCTAGTGTTCTTGCCTGGAGAGTCAAAGGGACGGAGGAGCCTGGTAGGCTGCCATCTATGGGGTCGCACAGAGTTGGAAACGACTGAAGCGACTTAGCAGCAGCTGCAGACAGCATATTAAAAGCAGAGACATTACTTTGCCAACAGAGGTCCAGCTAATCAAAGCTCTGATTTTTCCAGTAGTCTTGTACGGATGTGAGAGTTGGACTGTAAAGAAAGCTGAGTGCCGAAGAACTGATGCTTTTGAAGTCTGGTGTTAGAGAAGACTAGAGATTTCCTTGGAGTACAAGGAGATCCAGCCAGTCCATCCTAAAGGAAATCAGTCCTGAATATTCATTGGAAGAACGGATGCTGAAACTGAAACTTCAATACTTTGGCCACCTGCTGCCAAGAACTGACTCATTGGAAAGGACCCCGAGGCTGGGAAAGATTGAAGGCAGGAGAAGGGGATGACAGAGGATGAGATGGTTGTATGGCATCACCAACATGATGCACATGAGTTTGACCAGGCTCCAGGAGTTGTTGGTGGACAGAGAAGCCTGGCATGCTGCAGTTGGGATTGCAAAGAGTCAAACACAACTGAGCGACTGAATTGACTGAACTGATAGATATATTTTATAAACAATTAATCATCTCAGGTAAGTGAAATGGGTCTTCCAGATCTTGCAACCAGGATGATTTATAAACTCATTATTTTGAAATTACTAACATTCATGATGGACAATTCAATCAAAATGCTGACCTCTGTAGGACAAATACATTCTATATTAACTGTATTTTCTTATTTGGACAGCTTGAAGTTTCAGTTCTTATGTATTATTTGATTTAAAGATCATTGTGTTGCTACAAACTAGTTAAATACCATTGTCTTGGTAGAACAGGAGTTTCCACCATATTCCAAACCAAAAAAACACCTACAATGAACTTCTAGTTCTCCTCTTTACCTTATAGATGAGGAAACAGACTCAGTGGAAGTGAGTGATCTATCCAAGGTCACACAGCTTCCCAGTGGCACAACTGGGAATGTAATCCATGTTCTTTGTTCCTAGTCCTATTTTTTCCACTATGGCACATTCTCACAATACTGTCTGCAACCTAGAAGGAATTCCCAAATTTTTGCCAAGTGTAGACTTTAATGACAATGATTATAATTAAACTTTTATGGAGAAGATAAACATGACTTTAGTATAGAGTCCAAATGGAGTCATTCCATGCTCTGTGACTTGTATTTCTAAGTTCTACATTCGTTTATCTTTGTACTGTGTCATGGGTAAACTGTGTAACTGTAAATAAACTCGATAGGACTTGACCTTGAACTAGTTGCATGATAAAATGTTCTGGAACTGAAAATCCTGTTTAAAAGTACCAAAACCTCACTGCAGATTCGCAGTAACCAGAGACATACATGTGACAGGTATACTTTACTGCAACTATCCCTTGATTTAGGGTCCCACCATGCTTTAACTTTGTTACTAAAAGCACACCTCATTTATAATCATGTTTCAAGATGCTATTGTGAAAGATTTGTCTTTGAATGAAGAAGTAAAATAATGACAGTTTTGCCTTATTTTTAGGTTATTTTTAGAATTCTATAAATAACACACATTTACTGTAGAAAATGAGAAATTTGAGAAGAAAATTAAAAATCATGACCCCATCACATTGAGAGAGCTTCATATGTTGCTGTAAAAAAAAAAATATATATATTTTCTTAAAAAGTTGTATCATGCTGTACATACTGTTTTGCAGCCTTCCTTCTTTGGAGATAGACACCTTTTTAAATCAGTAATGATTCCTCTAGTATAATTCTTAAAAACTACATATTATTTCATTTTATAGATGTAACCTAGGGTGGTTTTGATTCATCTTTCATTAAGTGTGTTACCACATATGGTTTCTTTGTTTAAAAAGAAAGTCATCAACATGAATTTACATAATTCAATTCTCCACCTGCTGATTTGCCTGTTATCTCTTTGTCTGTATCTAACACTGTAGCTGTCAGGATACCTTAAAGAAACTGGGAAGCCTGAAAGGGCTCACCCTTTACTACAAACTCAAATTATTTTCTTAAGTGTCACTTGTACTCAGCTCTTTCCATCTCTCCTTGTCTCTCTCTTCTCTTTCCCTCCCTCCTGCTCAGAGTCATCCTTTCTCTTTTTTTTCCTTCTTTTTTCAAGATTATAGCAATTCCATTTTCTAGCAGTACAAGCATTTCAAAATGTATCCAAGGATTTAGATTTTAACTTGAAATCTATTTCTGTGCACATGCTGTAAAAAATTTACATGCACTGACCCTCAAGTGTGATGTTGCTGCACATGTGGCTCCTGGGGGTATTTTTCTATCAAAGTGCTGAATCTTCTAGCATTTCCATATCTCTATAATTAGCTGTGTCTTCTGTTGATGGATCCATGTGTGCAATGGAGTGTTGGTGGGACATCTATTCTTAAACCCGGTATATTCTTCCATAAACCACTTCGAAAAAAAGTGTTTTTCTTTATACAAGCCAGAAGTACGTATTTGTGATACACAGCATACTTTCCCTATTATGTTTATTGTTATTGTTTATTTTTGTATGTGAAATGGAATTGGAGAAACTCTGCCAAGGTCTTTCTAGAACAACAAAGAAACGTGCCCCCACCCCAACACCATTTAAGTGGATCAAAGGTCAAGGTCAAGCACAAAGCTGTTTAAATATTTTGAAATAGTTTATTGATCATTCCTCCTATTCCTTAAATGAATCTTAATCCTCAAAATGCAACAAGAAGCTATTTCTAGATTGAAGCATCTCTGAAATATAAGAACAACATGCCATTAGTTGGCCGGGTCTGGTTTGGATCAGCTAATACACTTTGCAAAGGGGATTATCTAAATTAAGCTTTGCTTCCTCCCCAAGGAATGTCAGAAGTTGTGTCTGCGTGTGTGACTTACTAGTTTTGAGTATGATGGGGCTTCAGCTGCCAAGTCAGTGAGCCCTTCAGAGAGCCCACCACTTCTTTGGCAGAACATAGAGGAATATTTTATAGACAGGATTATGCTACACAGTCATGCTGAGACGTCCTGCTGATCTGCATCCAGACAAACTGACTGCATCACTTATAGGACTGAAAATAGAAGGCTGGCCGCATTAGAGTCACTTCTTTCTCCCCTGAATGGTGAAAGGCACAAAACAGGAGCAGGATTAATGACACTTGCTCTGGTGTTTGTTTGCCTAGCAGTCTAGTGGGGGGCGACTCCAGGAAGCTTCCGGTTTGCAATTTTTAGAATTTTTTTTTGACTGGATGCTGTCCTAGTCTCAATACTTGGTTTTGTTCCTTACCTCAAGGAGATAGCACTTAGAAGTAAGAGATCAGTAGCTGTATAATTGAAATTACACAACCAAGAACTCAAGAAATGGGAAGCATTAATATTTACCACAAACACAAGGTTAGTATTGACAAACTGAGAGATGTAATTGTCAACTCTTTTTTTTTTTATTGGATTCCTCCAGTATGTTTCCTGCCACTTCTGCTCAAAAAAATAAAAAGAGTTAGACTGAGAAAGATGTCATAATGCAAATTCCTTCAGCTGAATCAAATATGTAACTGCATCTTTTGGTGTAAAGATATGGTCAGCTGACCACATTTTAAGGCACTTGTTGATCTCCGACTTAACTCTAGTTGTTTCCAAGGTTGGAACATAGCCAAGCAAAAAGAAAAAAAAAAGTCTAGAAGAAATTCTTTTGCCTCACCAGGGAACACAGAAAGAGAAATCAGCTGTGTACTCCATGTGTACGAGGATGGAACCCTTGAGCTTTCTTGTTCAAACTTGTATCAAATATACAGAATGAAGGAAACTCTTCAATAAGACTGTTTAGAGTAAAGTGAAACTACACAAGTGGTGGTCATTCTGACAGTTTCATAAAAATTATTTACTGCCTACCTATCTAATATCAGGCAGGTGAACATATGAGCTAGGTGCTTTACATACACTACTGCTAATACTCCAACTAATCCTCCAAAGTGTTTATCATCATTTTTATTTTATATTAAGTGAGTTGGACTATAAAGAAAGCTGAACACTGAATAACTGATGCTTTTGAATTGTGGTGCTGGAGAAGACTCTTGAGAGTCCCTTGGACTGCGAGGATATCCAACCAGTCCATCCTAAAGGAGATCAGTCCTGGGTGTTCATTGGAAGGACTGATGTTGAAGCTGAAACTCCAATATTTTGGCCACCTGATGCAAAGAGCTGGCTCATTTGAAAGACCCTGATTCTGGCAAAAATTGAGGGCAGGAGGAAAAGGGGATGATGGAGGATGAAAGGGTTGGATGGCATCACCGACTCAATGTACATGGGTTTGGGTGAACCCCGGGAGTTGGTGATGGACAGGGAGGCCTGGCGTGCTGCAGTCCATGGGGTCGCAAAGAGTCAGACACAACTGAGTGACTGAACTGAACTGCACTGAAAGTTCAAGAGGTCAAGTAACTTGCCTGGGACCAAACAGCTGATATATGGCAAAATTAGGGTTCAAGTCCATGATGATTCTCTGTCTTAATTATTATAAAAATGTGTTCCCAATGTGATGCAGCCTGAAGATTAATTGATGTGGTTGTCAAGTTATCCTCTTAGCAAAATAAAATACAAATTTGAAGAAAGGAATAGGAATTGGTTTTGGCCTATATATAGATCATTATTTATTCCTTCTAATATTAGAGTAGGCAGTATAACTATTTTACCTTGGGAATTCACTGAACCTGTTTGAGAAGTTTCATCTGTCTTCTAGATAGAGCTTATAGAAAGTTAGAGTTAATTTTAAGTGATTGAAATCCACCTAATTTCATGATACTAAATTGTAACTTTCTAACCAATTACTGTAATTGAATAGTGAAGTATTGATTTTTAATGCTTAATGTCTAAATAAATGAAAAGTTAAATCAGTCTTTCTAATTAAAGTTATCCTCCATCTGATAAGTTCTTTATAAAATACTGAAGTAAAATCACAACTCATCAATCACTGTTGATACTGTCAATTCCATCTCCTAAATATTTTTCCAGTTGGTCTTGTTCTTTCTATTTACTCTCACTCTGTTTTATAGGCCAAAATCCCATTAATTTTTGTCTCACCCAATGCAGTGACCTCTTTGCATGGCTTAATGCCTTAAACTTTTCAAACCTATCATCCAAAAGTCTGCCAAAGTCTTCTTTCTAAAATTCAAGTCACATTATTTTCCCCATTTTTTTCTTTAGATCTCCACATGTACTAGTTCAGCTCAACCTCTAAATCTCTAGATAGCATATGCCGAACCCTCATCTGATTCTCTGTAATGGACTGAGGAAAGTTGTCAAGTACAAGCATGAAACATGGTCCATGATCATTAATATCCTAATTTTATAGCCTTACTTCAGAAGTCGTCTTATATTTTAGAAGTATGGTCTTATAACTAAGAGCAGGAGCTCTGAGGTCAGACTGCCTGGATTGGCCTTGATTCTGCTGTAACCTGCTCTGCCACTTATAATTTGTGTGATTTTGAGCAAGTTGTATGAACTTTCTGTGCTTTGGTTGTTATCATTTGTAACATAGGGGTGATGATAATAGTGCATGGAGTTGATATGAGGATTGAGTTATTGCTTATAAAACACTGATACAGTGCTTGAAACACACAGTAAGTGTTTCATCACGCTAGTTATTAGTATCACATTGAAGCCTTGATGTTTGTTCAGACATGATTGATACTTGCTTTGTTGGGCTTCCCTGGTGGCACAGCTGGTAAAGAATCTGCCTGCAGTGAGGAAGACCTGGGTTCAATTCCTGGGTTGGGAAGATCCCCTGGAGAAGGGAAAGGCTACCCACTCCAGTATTCTGGCCTGGAGAATTCCATAGACTATAGTGCATGGGGTCGCAAAGAGTCGGACACGACTGAGTGACTTTAACTTTCACTTTCTTTTGTCCAGAATGCCCTGTAGAGCTCACACACGTCTGTCCCTTCAAAACTCAGTGTAGATAATACCCCTTCCAAGAAGCTTTTTTCTGATTCTGCCAAATATATTTGCTTATTACAACTTATGGGATTACAATCTACCTTGTTTTTTCCTCCTGTTACTTCACTTATCCCATCACATTGGTGTGTGTGTGTGTATCTATCTATGAACCTTCTGGAACATAGAAACTGTGCTTTATTTATTTCTGTGCTCATGCTCCCAAGCACAGTTCTCTACATATAGTATATATAGTTTTAAATGCTTTTTGAATGTTGACTGATGAACTGGCAAGTGAACTGGCAAATATCCCAACAAATGTCCTTTATCTATGTGCACACAAACACACACAACTTAAAAATATTTTAATGGAAAACACAGATCACATAGTTTACATTAAATATTGTAAACATTTTCATTGTTCTTACCATAAATAAAATGCAGATGGCTTTTATACCACTGTTCTGCATCCCTAAAAGCCCACTGCATGGCAGCCAAGGTTATCAGTCCACATTCTGAGGTTCACTAATTCAGCCCAATTTTTTCATCTAGACAGTATCTCCTCAGACCATTCTAGACTCATGACTGTTTGCATTTTATTGGTTAATAAAAAAAAAAAGCCTAACTGATCTTAGTGTTAAACTGTACAGTTCAGTGCAGTTCAGTTCAGTCACTCAGTCATGTCCGACTCTTTGGAACCTCATGAATCGCAGCATGCCAGGCCTCCCTGCCCATCACCAACTCCTGGAGTTCACTCAGATTCACGTCCATCAAGTCCGTGATGCCATCCAGCCATCTTATCCGCTGTTGTCCCCTTCTCTTCCTGCCCCCAATCCCTCCCAGCATCAGAGTCTTCTCCAATGAGTCAACTCTTCGCATGAGGTGGCCAAAGTACTGGAGTTTCAGCTTTAGCATCATATCTTCCAAAGAAATCCCAGGGCTGATCTCCTTCAGAATGGACTGGTTGGATCTCCTTGCAGTCCAAGGCACTCTCAAGAGTCTTCTCCAACACCACAGTTCAAAAGCATCAATTCTTCGGTGCTCAGCCTTCTTCACAGTCCAACTCTCACATCCATACATGACCACTGGAAAAACAATAGCCTTGACTAGATGGACCTTAGTCGGCAGAGTAACGTGTCTGCTTTTGAATATGCTATCTAGGTTGGTCATAACTTTTCTTCCAAGGAGTAAGCGTCTTTTAATTTCATGGCTACAGTCACCATCTGCAGTGATTTTGGAGCCCCCCAAAATAAAGTCTGACACTGTTTCTACTGTTTCCCCATCTATTGCCCATGAAGTGATGGGACCGGATGCCATGATCTTTGATTTCTGAATGTTAAGCTTTAAGCCAACTTTTTCACTCTCCACTTTCACTTTCATCAAGAGGCTTTTTAGTTCCTCTTTACTTTCTGCCATGAGGGTGGTGTCATCTGCATATCTGAGGTGATTGATACTTCTCCCGGCAATCTTGATTCCAGCTTGTGTTTCTTCCAGTCCAGCGTTTCTCATGATGTACTCTGCATAGAAGTTAAATAAGCAGGGTGACAATATACAGTCTTGACGTACTCCTTTTCCTATTTGGAACCAGTCTGTTGTTCCATGTCCAGTTCTAACTGTTGCTTCCTGACCTGCATACAGATTTCTCAAGAGGCAGGTCAGGTGGTCTGGTATTTCCATCTCTCTCAGAATTTTCCACAGTTTATTGTGATCCACACAGTCAAAGGCTTTGGCATAGTCAATAAAGCAGAAATAGTTGTTGTTCTGGAACTCTCTTGCTTTTTTCATGATCCAGTGAATGTTGGCAATTTGATCTATGGTTCCTCTGCCTTTTCTAAAACCAGCTTGAACATCAGGAAGTTCACGGTTCACGTACTGCTGAAGCCTGGCTTGGAGAATTTTGAGCATTATTTTACTAGCATGTGAGATGAGTGCAATTGTGCGGTAGTTTGAGCATTCTTTGGCATTGCCTTTCTTTGGGATTGGAATGAAAACTTACCTTTTCCAATCCTGTGACCACTGCTCAGTTTTCCAAATTTGCTGGCCTCTTGAGTGCAGCACTTTCACAGCATCATCTTTCAGGATTTGAAAGAGCTCAACTGGAATCCCATCACCTCCACTAGCTTTGTTAGCAGTGATGCTTTCTAAGGCCCACTTGACTTCACATTCCAGGATGTCTGGCTCTAGATGAATGATCACACCATCCTGATTATCTGGGTCATGAAGATCTTTTTTGTACAGTTCTTCTGTGTATTCTTGCCACCTCTTAATATCTTCTGCTTCTGTTAGGTCCATACCACTTCTGTCCTTTATCGAGCCCATCTTTTCATGAAATGTTCCCTTGGTATCTCTAATTTTCTTGAAGAGATCTCTAGTCTTTCCCATTCTGTTCTTTTCCTCTATTTCTTTTGCATTGATCACTGAAGAAGGCTTTCTTATCTCTTCTTGCTATTCTCTGGAACTCTGCATTCAGATACTTATATCTTTCCTTTTCTCCTTTGCTTTTCGCTTCTCTTCTTTTCACAGCTAATTTGTAAGGCCTCCCCAGACAGCCATTTTGCTTTTTTGCATTTATTTTCCATGGGGATGGTCTTCTGTTAAATTGTACAGAAGTGTATAAATTGAAATTAAAAATCCCTAATTCCATATTCCCCCACCGCCTGCAGAGAATCATCATTAACAGATTTGGTACCTAACAGAACAGGTACCTATTCTTCCAGACTTTTTAATGAATATATTAAAATATACACGTGTAGATAGAGAGTACATATTTATCTGTGTGGTTGCAGAGATACACACCCATATGCAATTACACATATGCACAAGTACATATTTATATCATGCATGCATATGTATATAGATTGTAACTATTTTTAAAATGCTGGGTTTATTTCTACTTTATAGCCATCTATCATGGATATATTATATATTTAACTATATGCTATGCCTCTTTCATTGCCAGAAATGCATTAAAATTTACAGCTCAGTAGAACTTTATGTATTATTTTATATATTCAAAGATATTGATAATTATCAGCAAATTTTACAGTCTCCCGAAGTGTTCATGGGCTTTCTAATTTCCTCAGACTTTGCTATCCATTTTATTAACCTTGTTTACCTAAGAGGTTATATTGTACATCTTTCTTGGTTATTGACCATTTGGATTCTTCTTCTGGGACTAGCCTATTCATGTATCTTTGTCATTTTTTATTGGATTGTTTCTCTAATGTCATTAACTCCTTACGTAAGTTCTTTAATGGATATTAAAATTTTATAGTATATATCACCAATATGTTCTCTAGTTTGTTGTTTATTTTTCAGCCTATTTTTAGGAAGAATTTTTAGTGTTATGAGGTTGTATAGTATTTTTTTCTTCTCAGCTTCTGGCTTCCACAGAATATTTAGCTTATTCTTATCTACCTCAAACTTTAAAAAGTTTATTTGCTGAATGTTTACCTGTAGTGACCTATGCTTCTGTCCACATTTGAATTACAGAAATATTTAACTTTTTATTTTAAGAAACAATTGACTACATTCAAGTTAGAAAATTCAATATAAATTTAACCTGAACTTAGTATGCCCTTGTTTGAGTATGGGAGTGGAAAGAATATTCTTTGAAAACCATATTTGCAACGCATGTAAGCAACATACAGATTAAAAATAATTTAAAAATTGAAAGAGCTCTGAGGAAATTCAGGCTGATGACAATGAGAAGATGTCTATATTACTGACACTACCTCCTTGTGTGAGGGCTCCACTTACACACAGAGGACTTAAGGAAATGTCACCTCTGTGAAACCAGTTGCTGCTCTGGTACGAACTCTACTGTAGGAGACAATCTGAAAGTGAGAACTTTTTCTGTGAAAGTTTCAAGGTCTGTTGAATGATTTGAAATGCCAGTGTTTTCCATGAGCTATGTTGGAGGAGGCAGACTGTAAAAATTAGGAGGAAAAGTCAACCAAAAACGTCAAAAAGGACTTTGTATATACTCAATTAGAACCTATTACTGAAGTTAAAGGTCTGGAGTATTTAGCTTATTTTATTCTTCATTGAAGTGTACCTCTGCCTCAAACTAGAAGTGGAATGCCAAAATTCTATGTATGTCTCTTCTCAAAGTGTTTCCAGAAAGAAGAGAAACAGGAAGTACTAAAAATCCTATGAGGAAACTCTTCGGATTTCAAGTTCAATTTGAATAAATATAGGCACACAGTTTTCCTTGTGGCTCAACTGGTAAAGAATCTACCTGCAATGTGGGAGTCCTGGGGTCAATCCTTGAGTTGGAAAGATCCCCTGGAGAAGGGAAAGGCTACCCACTCCAGTATTCTGGCCTGGAGAATTCTATGGACTATATAGTCCCTGGGGTCACAAAGAGTCAGACACGACTGAACAACGCGCACTTTCCATAAATTGCAGTTCCATGGAACACCAATTCTAAGGGATGCATCATGATAAAATTATTTATTTATACTTCCCCAAAACTTGACACAGAACTTTTAACTATAGAATGCCTAATAAAAATAAAAATATTATCAGCAGTGGCCACAGAACTGGAAAAGGTCAGTTTTCATTCCAATCCTGAAGAAAGGCAATGCCAAAGAATGTTCAAACTACCACATAAATGCACTTATCTCACATGCTAGCAAAGTAATGCTCCAAGTTCTTCAAGCCAGGCTTCAGCAGTACATGAACCATGAACTTCCAGATGTTCAAGCTGGATTTAGAAAAGGCAGAGGAACCAGTGATCAAATTACCAACAGCTACTGTATCGCTGAAAAAGCAAGAGATTTCCAGAAAAACATCTGCTTTATTGAGAACACCAAAGCCTTTGACTGTGTGGATCACAACAAACTCTGGAAAATTCTTAAAGAGATGGGAATACCAGACCACCTTACCTGCCTCTTGAGAAATATGGATGTAGGTCAAGAAGCAACAGTTACAACTAGACAAGGAACAACAGACTGGTTCCAAATAGGGAAAGGAGTACGTCAAGGCTGTATATTGTCCCCCTGCTTATTAACTTATATGCAGAGTACATCAGGCAAAATGCCAGGCTGGATGAAGCACAAGCCAGAATTGTGATTGCTGGGAGAAATATCAATAACCTCAGATATGCAGATGACACCACCCTTATGGCAGAAGCAAAGAACTAAAGAGCCTCTTGATGAAAGTGAAAGAGGAGAGTGAAAAAGTGGGCTTAAAAGTCAACATTCAGAAAAACTAAGATCATGGCATCTGGTCCCATCAACTTCATGGGAAATAGATGAGGAAACAATGGAAACAGTAACAGACTTTATTTTGGGGGGCTCCAAAATCACTGCAGATGGTGACTGCAGCCATGAAATTAAAACACATGTAAGAATTAAAGATTTTAAAATTAAAAAAAATAAAATAAAAAAATAAAACACACTTGCTCCTTGGAAGAAAACTTTTGACCAACTTAGACAGCATATTAAAAAACAGAGACATAACTTTGCCAACAAAGGTCCCTCTAGTTTGGTTTTTCCAGTAGTCATGTGTGGATGTGAGAGTTGAACTATAAAGAAAGCTGAGTGTGGAAGAATTGATCCTTTTGCACTGTGGTTTTAGAGAAGACTCTTGAGAGACCCTTGGACTGCAAGGAGATCCAACCAGTCCATCCTAAAGGAGATCAGTCCTAAATATTCATTGGAAAGATGGATGCTAAAGCTGAAATGCTAATGCTTTGGCAACCTGATACGAAGAACTGACTCATTGGAAAAGACCCTGATGCTGAGAAAGATTGAAGGCAGGAGGAGAAGGGGACGACAGAGGATGAGATAGTTGGATGGCATCACCAACTTGAGGGACATGAGTCTGAGCAAGCTCCAGGAGTCAATGATAGACAGGAAAGACTGCCTTGCTGCTTGCTGCAGTCCATGGGGTCGCAAAGAGTTGCTCAGTTGGACACTGAGCAACTGAATGCAAAAGTAGGAAGTCAAGAAACACATGGAGTAACAGGTAGATTTAGCCTTGGAATGCAGAATGAAGCAGGGCAAAGACTAATAGAGTTCTGCAAAGAAAATGCACTGGTCATAGCAACACACCCTCTCAACAACACAAGAGAAGACTGTACACATGGACATCACCAGATGGTCAACACCGAAATCAGGTTGATTCTATTCTTTGCAGCCAAAGATGGAGAAGCTCTATACAGTCAAAAAAAACAAGACCAGGAGCTGACTGTGGCTCAGATCATGAACTCCTTATTACCAAATTCAGACTCAAATTGAAGAAAGTAGGGAAAACCACTCAACCATTCAGGTATGACCTAAATCAAATCCCTTATGATTATACAGTGGAAGTGAGAAATAGATTTAAGAGCCTAGATCTGATAGATTGAGTGCCTGATAAACTATGGAATGAGGTTCCTGACATTGTATAGAAGATAGGGATCAAGACCATCTCCATGGAAAAGAATGCAAAAATGCAAAATGGCTGTTGGAGGAGGCCTTACAAATAGCTGTGAAAAGAAGAGAGGTGAAAAGCAAAGGAGAAAAGGAAAGATATAAGTATCTGAATGCAGAGTTCCAAAGAAAAGCAAAGAGAGATAAGAAAGCCTTCTTCAGTGGTCAATGCAAAGGAATAGAGGAAAAGAACAGACTGAGAAAGACTAGAGATCTCTTCAAGAAAATTAGAGATACCAAGGGAACATTTCATGAAAAGATGGGCTTGATAAAGGATAGAAGTGGTATGGACCTAACAGAAGCAGAAGATATTAAGAAGAGGTGGCAAAAATACACAGAAGAACTGTACAAAAAAGATCTTCATGACCCAGATAATCAGGATGGTGTGATCATTCATCTAGAGCCAGACATCCTGGAATGTGAAGTCAAGTGGGCCTTAGAAAGCATCACTGCTAACAAAGCTAGTGGAGGTGATGGGATTCCAGTTGAGCTCTTTCAAATCCTGAAAGATGATGCTGTGAAAGTGCTGCACTCAAGAGGCCAGCAAATTTGGAAAACTGAGCAGTGGTCACAGGATTGGAAAAGGTAAGTTTTCATTCCAATCCCAAAGAAAGGCAATGCCAAAGAATGCTCAAACTACCGCACAATTGCACTCATCTCACATGCTAGTAAAATAATGCTCAAAATTCTCCAAAATTCGCCAGGCTTCAGCAGTACGTGAACCATGAACTTCCTGATGTTCAAGCTGGTTTTAGAAAAGGCAGAGGAACCATAGATCAAATTGCCAACATTCACTGGATCATGAAAAAAGCAAGAGAGTTCCAGAACAACAACTATTTCTGCTTTATTGACTATGCCAAAGCCTTTGACTGTGTGGATCACAATAAACTGTGGAAAATTCTGAGAGAGATGGAAATACCAGACCACCTGACCTGCCTCTTGAGAAATCTGTATGCAGGTCAGGAAGCAACAGTTAGAACTGGACATGGAACAACAGACTGGTTCCAAATAGGAAAAGGAGTACGTCAAGACTGTATATTGTCACCCTGCTTATTTAACTTCTATGCAGAGTACATCATGAGAAACGCTGGACTGGAAGAAACACAAGCTGGAATCAAGATTGCCGGGAGAAGTATCAATCACCTCAGATATGCAGATGACACCACCCTCATGGCAGAAAGTAAAGAGGAACTAAAAAGCCTCTTGATGAAAGTGAAAGTGGAGAGTGAAAAAGTTGGCTTAAAGCTCAACATTCAGAAAACAAAGATCATGGCATCCGGTCCCATCACTTCATGGGCAATAGATGGGGAAACAGTAGAAACAGTGTCAGACTTTATTTTGGGGGGCTCCAAAATCACTGCAGATGGTGACTGTAGCCATGAAATTAAAAGACGCTTACTCCTTGGAAGAAAAGTTATGACCAACCTAGATAGCATATTCAAAAGCAGAGACGTTTCTTTGCTGACTAAGGTCCGTCTAGTCAAGGCTATTGTTTTTCCAGTGGTCGTGTATGGATGTGAGAGTTGGACTGTGAAGAAGGCTGAGCGCCGAAGAATTGATGCTTTTGAACTGTGGTGTTGGAGAAGACTCTTGAGAGTGCCTTGGACTGCAAGGAGATCCAACCAGTCCATTCTGAAGGAGATCAGCCCTGGGATTTCTTTGGAAGATATGATGCTAAAGCTGAAACTCCAGTACTTTGGCCACCTCATGTGAAGAGTTGACTCATTGGAGAAGACTCTGATGCTGGGAGGGATTGGGAGCAGGAGGAGAAGGGGACGACAGAGGCTGAGATGGCTGGATGGCATCACTGACTCGTTGGATGTGAGTCTGAGTGAACTCCGGGAGTTGGTGATGAACAGGGAGGCCTGGCATGCTGCGATTCATGGGGTCGCAAAGAGTCGGACACGACTGAATGACTGAACTGAACTGAGCAACTGAACTAACCTGAATAAAAATATACTGCATGTGCTCTAGAAAACAGTGCACTGGACTTTGGAATTAGCATCCCAGTTTCAGATTATGCATTTAAACCTAAACTAAATTTGTTGCTAAAGACCATCATCAGGGAAAATATGACTGCTTTGCCTATTGAATTTAGGGCAGTGGAGCTGTCTTGTTCGTCAGATTAACTTTTATATATAAAAGCCTCCATGCCCACTGAGATGGCCTCTCCTTACTTAACCGGATAGGGAAAATGTAAGAGAACCAATAAAAGACCTCAGGACACAATGGGATATAATCAATATATTGAGTAAGAAAATTAAATTTGATGGCACAGGGTTTAAGGCAGAAAGAAAATCTCAGTTAAGATTTCTTTAAATGCTTGGCAAAAATAATTTGTTTTATACATGGAAAAAGATGAATAGGTTGAAATATTGTGAAAGACAAGCTCCCAAAAATAACCAGATGGAGAGCAGAAAATAGTAAAGGGATATTAAGTTGATGCTTGATTCTTGGCTGTTATAATGTAAGTATGTGGAAATAGATGGAGATTATGTTATAGTAAATCAAAGAGATGAGACTCTAAGCTAGTTTTCATAACACTGGGTTGTCATGGACAGTTTTCTAGTCTAAGAAGTTAGAACAGTTGGCTTTTTATTTTTGTTCTGATATAGTGTTTGCACAATTTTATACAAGGTATTTATAGATTTTTACTTAAAACTAGGCCTTGTAACATCTTGTCATTCGGTATCACTATTTTACTTTAAGAATAAAAAGACATGAGATTTTTTAATGCTCTACAGCAAAAATGGTGTATTATAACAATATAATTAGTAAGTAGAGATAGTATATGAATATGTTCTGGCAGAAGAGTTTTGGATTCAAGCCAGTTTGGAAATAGTAAGGAAGGGCTAACTTCCCAAGTAGATAATAACTAATGGATGAGAATTATTAAAGAAAAGAGGATAGTGTTTTTGGAAGTCAAATACGAAGAGGTGGAAGGGAGGGAATGAATAGTATCAAAAAGATAACAATTTTGCCTGAAAAAGTCTAAAAATTGTCATTAATGTGAAGGGTATCCTTAGTAAATAAAGTTAATACAGAAATACTATAGAATAAAAGCCATTAGAGAGAATCCAAGTGAAGAAAAGAGATAAGAAAATGACCTGAAGAGATAATTAGGTGCTAAGTCGTGCCATTTGTGAAACAGTGTGGTGTGTTCCCATATTGCTTATAGTTTTTATTCATTTGATTTTTAATGCATATATTTCATTCTCAATCCTGTGAGATGTCTGTGATGCAAAGCAAATTTCTTCTTTACATGAATTGGTATTTTAAAATGACAGGCTATGTTGATGTCTTTTAATACCTGGTAGCCATGGTGCATTAAGATTGTTTGGTGAATTATGAATATTAACATTTTTTTTCCAACATGCTAAGTGTATACTCCTTTTACTTGGGAAGTACAGACTTTTTGTTACACAAATCAGAGTTCAGAATTTTTTCCTTTGGCACTGCGATTTCTTTGATCAACTTTCCATTCTCAGCACTTTCCAAAATTCTGAAAATCAAAATAGAACAAACACTCCTTTATTGACATCTCAGATAGTAGCCATCTTTTATTGTATGTCTTCTTGAGAAAAGAATGCTTCAAAAGTGTAAAGTGGGAAAACATGGATGCAAGAAAAGTATTATGTCTGAAACAGAAGTTTCTTGTAGCTGCTTTTTTCTTTCATTTGAATTTTTTTTCCCATTTCTCTCTGAAAATAAATGGTTAGAGTGGGAATAGTGTCATTTTATATTTTATATTGGCACTCAGCAACTAATAAATGCAAATTATAACAAAAGCATGGTATTTTCCAAATCAGAATGTTACCTACTAATTAAGAAAACTTAAAAGCCAGTGTTCATCTTATTTCAGGAACAAAATGATAATTCAGAATTTTTATCTAGTATTTTATGACTATACATCCAAATGTTGCTCTTTTCATTATTACAGTTAAGGTTTCTTGGTAGTATACTGTAAACTCTTGTGAATTTGAAAGAAAATTTTCCGTAAGTTCACAGACTTGATTTTATAGGCATTTAACATCTGATCATTACCCTAGGAAGAGAAACAAAAATAATTAAAAAGTAAACTGAGAATGAGCTAAGGCATCCATTGTGGTTAATTCTCAGATCAGAAGGCCAAAAATTAACAGTCACAGAGAAAACCTCCTCTGACATGCATAGCAACCATACTAATCACTTAACAGTGGGTGGGATAAAGATTTTAACCAATAAAAAAGGTATTTGGTATTATTTGATTTTGTTTGCTTTTTAGCTACTAACTTTTCCAGCAGCAAGTTACTGACACAGAAGAAAACACTAAAACGCAACGAATCATACCTACTCCTTCAGAAATGCTGTGTCTCATCTTACTCCAGCTTCCTTGCCTGAAGTTTTCATTTCCAAAAAATGCTTTAATAAATAAAAATGACCTTCATATTTTCCCAAATCATTATACTCAAGATATATTCAACTGAGTTTGCTTAATGACTGGTCAGGACAGAGATCCTTTCACAGTCCTATAGAATATAAAGCAACTCAAAATAGAGAAGCAGATCTTAGATTGCAAAAGTCACAGAGCTGTGTTAATGGGTCTCAATGTGAAGTTTTCTGGGCATGCTACCAAAGGTGTTGTAAATTAGTAAGCTCTTATACATAGAAGCATCGCAGTGTTTTTCAGGCTTAGTTCAATGGGCAGCTTTCCTTTCATGTTCCACATTTTCGTGGAGGATAAGTTTGTCAGCAAAGATCTGGAATTACCACGTGCAGGTCTCTCCACACTTCTTAATCTGTGTTATAGGCAGTCAGATATTCCAGCTCATCCCCTCCTACAGGGAGTTGGAAAATTTGGCTCTTCAAACAATCTCTATTTTATGACTTAAAAGTATTAAGTTTAGAACACTCCCTAGTGTCCCCTTTTTGAAAACGTATAGGAATGATTCAGTGCTACGTTTCTCCAAGGTAAATTAAATACCCAGTCTGGTATGTTCCATTTGAATAACACCTTGTAAACTAAGGACTGGTTGAACCTTCTGTAAATGAAACTGAGAAAACTGAATAAGGCTCTTCTCTGAGGAATGCTAGTATATTATACACTCTATAAAATGTAAGTGCTTCTTATTTCCAGTCAGTTGCTAGCATCCAACAGTGCTTCTGCGTTTGCTGTCATTTTTAATGTGCAATATGCAAAGGGAGTATCCTGTGAAGAGTTCTGAAAGAAGGAAGGTTCTTGGTTGAGCAATGCATCACTCCAGGAAAAGTTTCCCAAGTCCTTTTGTAAGACCATCCCATCAGCAACATAATCTTCCTTTTTGGAACCAGTTATTCAGTGATTTGGAATTTTGTTATGCCTTTAGCCCTAATCTTGAAGCTCTGATTGAGAGATAAAGTAAGCTAGTGGTTACAATGCAGGGCCAGGTATCAAAAATTCCAAGAAATGCAATTCGCTGTGACTTTAAATAGCTTAGTTTCTGGTCCTCTGGTTTCTGCATCAATATGCTATTCCTCATGAAATGTAATCCCTGTTAATGTTTTGAAAATCCCAAATGAATGAAACAAAGTAAATAAAAAATAGTTTCTATAGTTTGTCCAAACTTTTTTCTGAACTACTTCTTCTATTTCTTATTGGATCCATTTCTTTAATGAAAATTATGCTATAATTTCTCCAGACAGAGTCCAAGTTAGCTACCCTGGATATAAGATACATCCCAAGAAATAAATTACATTTAGGAAACAAACATCACTCTAACAATAACTTATCTAATAATTCTTCATTTCAAGTGCTGTATAATGTCACTCCTATTAAATATATATTTATGTATAAATGCATTTATATGTATATACTTTTTCTGAGTCGCTTGCTTAATAAATATTTCCATGGTGAAATACCTAACTAAAATTTCTTACAGTAAATAAACTCAGGAACTAGTTGAATCATGTTTCTTACAGCATTTTAAAACTAAATTTTATCTTCACTTCCTTGTAGTTTATTAGAACAGAAAATCTTTGAAATGGAAGGAAAGCACAAGGAAGAACTGGACACCTTAAAGGAAGAGAAAGAGAATCTTCAAGGCTTGGTTACTCGTCAAACATATATAATCCAGGAGCTGGAGAGACAATTGAACAGAGCCACCACCAATAACAGCGTCCTTCAGAAGCAGCAGCTGGAGCTGATGGACACAGTCCATAGCCTTGTCAGCCTCTGCACTAAAGAAGGTAGTAAGAACTTCTTCCTTACTTTGGTTATAGTAAATATTTTATTTAATATAAAGCAAGTAAATATCCAATATAACTTTCTAAGTTGCATTGATTGCTAGTATAGAAGCAGCAAAAGAACTTTATTCTTAGAAGTGTTTATTGAAGTTTACACTTACAATTTTCTCATGTTTTTAACTTCAGAGAAATTATTCATAAGCTAGGGTTCATGGATTCACCCTATCTTTCTAATTTCTCCTTTTTTATTGGCCTTTTTGGCTTTAAATAAAATCTATTATGTTCTCATGGATAAATATTTAGTACTGTAGTGTTAGACACTTAACTATACAGGACAGAATTTAGACACTATTAAAGATTAGTTCAGAGTGCTGAGAAGAATTTCAGGAGCGTTCCCATTTTAAAACTATTTCTTTTGCACTGGAGGAGAGGGAAGAGTTACCTGCAGAGGGAAAGAGGTACAGAAGCTCCTAATAACTGTTATGAAGAAGAAGGGATATTTGTTATTAAAAGTCTGTTTTAGGATTATTCATGTGGTCCTGTATGGAGAAGACCTAACCAGGGCATATGAACAAACTTATTCTGGGGTGTCTTCATGATAGTGAGAGTATAAATTTTTAATACCCACCAGAATATCTGGAGCCATTTAGCCATTGGAAATATTGTAGGCCTGTGTCTCTTTAGAAGACATCCATCCATCTGTCCACCTGCCCACCCATCAATTATTGAAAAAATGCCTCTGTGTACACCTGTTCACTTCAAGCAGAACTTCACCTGAGCCACAGGAGAACGCTTCAAAGTTTGGAGTTTGTATAGTTCTGCTCACTAATCAGTCTTCTATGAGTGAACATGGACGTGTAAATGGTGATGAATGAAATAAAACACCACTTCTATCTGAAGGTCATGGTTGTCTTAAGCTGTCGCTTATGCGATCGTTCATGTAATGGTTCAGTGTTCATATGCAATGTGCATAATTGGAGGCTCCTTTAATTTAACAGTGGACTTGAGCTATATTAAAAATAGCTCAGTTCCATAGTCTCATGTATAGATATGAATACAGAGGATAACTCTGTTTTAAGTGATTTTGTTTTAAAGACATTTAGCATTTCTCTGTTACACTCCATTACCTTCAGTTCTATCTCCTTTAGATAGTCTAAACAAGTCCTTAATATACTTTGTGAAGAATATTTTTTAAACAGTGAGTTCCCAGGGCCCCGTTTGTGTGTGCTCAGAAATGTGATTGAGAAGGAAAAAACCTGCTAATCAGTCAGAGCCTGCCAAAACCTTGAGTTAGAGTCCACTGGAAGGAAAACATGACAGAATTTTGCCAGAGAATTTTAATAGAGCTCATGAGTATTTAGAAATTAAGTATTAATACAAGACATATCTATTCTCATATTGAACTGAATACATTAGGGGAAAAATTGAAAACATATTTTTCTTATCATCCTGAGACGTAATGCACATGGAGTTGAGTAGTTCTTTTTTTTTTTTAATGATGTTAGAAATATCAAGCCCTGGTGATTCTCACAAAGCTCATATATCTGCCTACTTATCATAATTTCACTTCTTTTCTGAGTACTTGTCCAATAAATATGTCTTTAAGCTTTTTCAGGCGGGAGGGTGACTTCAAAATTAAAATTCCTGGCTAGTTTTGGTCTTTGGGTGCAACATCAGGAATCAAACATCTGTTCAAGAAATGTAATTTATTGAACAATAACAATGGCACTCCTGATAGATGCTACCCACAACATCACTCAGCATATGAGAAAAGTAACTATGCCTATTCTATTATAACTATGCCTGTTCTATTATAGAGCACATACAAAAAGTAATTGGAAAAGGAAGTGGCAACCCACACCAATATTCTTGCCTGGGAAATCCCATGGACAGAGGAATCTGGCGGGTTACAGATCATGAGATTACAGAGTCAGACAGGACTGAGTGACTAATACTACAAAGGGAGACAGAAATTGTCTAATACTTCATACCTCTAGACATTTATTTTCTTTTTAATGATAAAATTATAAAACAAATCCTATTTAACTATGTTTTATAATCCAACTTTTTCACACACACAATGTAAACATATTGAGCTATTATCCAATGGATTCTATGCCTTTATAGTGTGTGAAAGTCGCTCAGTCATGTCTGACTCTTTGTGACCCCATGGACTGTCCATGTAATTCTCTAGGCCAGAATACTGAAGTGGGTAGCCTTTCCTTTCTCCAGGGGATCATCCCAACCCAGGGATCAAACCCAGGTCTCCCTCATTGCAGGCAGATTCTTTACTAGCTAGCCACAAGGGAAGCCCAAATAGTGAAAGTGAAAGTTACTCAGTCGTGTTCAACTCTTTGTGACCCCATGGACTATACAGTCCATGTCATTCTCTAGGCCAGAATACTGGAGTGGGTAGCCTTTCCCTTCTCCAGAGGATCTCCCCAACCCAGATATTGAACCTAGGTCTCCCGCATTGCAGGTGGATTCTTTACCAGGTGCGCCACAAGGGAAGCACAAGAATACTGGAGTGGGTAGCCTATCCCTTCTCCAGGGGATCTTCCCGACCCAGGAATTGAACCTGCGTCTCCTGCATTGCAGGTGGATTCTTTACCAACTGAGCTATCAGGGAAGCCCATGCTCTCATAACCATAGACTTTATTTGCTTCTTGTTAGACTTTTTTTTCTCTCTAATCCTACAGTTAAGTAGTCTACTAAGTATTTGGTGATTTAAGAATTCATGAGACACAAAAATGGAATGTGTCTCTCACTAAGTTTTCTACAAAGATTTTACTTCATTTTCACTGGCACCATAGCATTTAGTTACGGTGAATTTAAAATTTTAAATGACTAATTGCATAATACTAGATTAAATGCATGTGTGCTAAATTGCTTCAATCGTGTCCGACTCTTGGCAACCCTGTGGGTTCCTCTGTCCATGGGATTCTATGGACATTGGAGGCGTTGCCATACCCTCCTCCAGGGGATCTTCCTAACCCAAGGATCGAACCAATGTCTCCTGCATTACAGGCAGATACTTTACCATCTGAACCACCAGGGAAGTCCACTAGATTAAATATCAGTTACTGAAACAAACTTATTTCATTCTAATTTCAAAACACATGAGTAAAATCTTTTCCTTCTTAAGACCAAAAATTCATTTATCAAGTAAATTTGTTATTTATCAAAGATTATACATAAATGTTCTCTCTTTAAAAATAAATATATGTAAATAAGCCCTAAATCAATACATTACAATAAATGCACCACTTTTCTAAAATGTATATTTCAAAAAAAAATGCAAAGAGTAGTCTTCTGAGTTTCAAAAAATGTCATAATCCAAAAAGGCAAAAATTTTAATTGACCTAAGGGTCTTCTCACTCTAACTTGACTAAGTCAGTCATTTATGGATACAGCCTGAATAGAATACTACAAAACAGAAGAAAAAATTTCTACTGAGTTTTTTCTTTCATTGGCAACTAATTTAATCTTTATGAAGCTGTTTAGTCATTTATAGGGGCTTCCGCAGTGGCACAGTGGTAAAGAATTCAGCTGCAATGCAGGAGAAGCAGGAGACACAGGTGCAGTCCCCACGTAGGGAATATCCCCTGGAGGAGGAAATGGCTGCCCACCTCAGTATCCTTGCCGGGAAAATCCCATTACAGAGGAGTCTAGTGGGCTACAATCACAGAGAGGCAAAGAGTTGGATAGGACTGAGCATGCTAATCATTTCTTATGTAGGCTAATTATATCTACTTCACAATGATAGTGGAAACATTAAATTAGATGCTTTATATTAAAACAAAAGTATGGGACATATTTGATTCATTAAACATTAAGTCCTTCCTTTTCCTCCAAGTGACAAAATTCAACTAAATGCAAATTTATTAGGTGCTAGTTATAAGTAAAGTTTCTTTCACAGAAAATGTCTGAATACAGTGCTCTAGAGTATCTGACTGTTGACAGTCATCCAAGTCCCTTCTTTTTAACTTCAGTTTCTGAATCACTAAAATGGAATCATGATATTCAATTCCTGGTGAGTAAGAATTAATAGAGGTTTGTATAAAACTCATAGCATGAAGGGTTATGTAGTATTTTTTTTTTCACTTTCACTTTTCATACTAAATCACTTAAGGTCATTTTCTAAAATAATTTAGCAAACCTTCCTCTTGTCTTAACAGGCAATAGTAGTATCTTAGGCAAATAGTCATTGCAAACTGAATTGTGTCTGTTTTTTAAGACTTCTGGGTAACACACTTATTTTTGTCTAATCTTTGTCTGCAAACACTTGGTTGCATTTATTCTTAGAAACATTACCACTGAAGAAATATTGCTCTCAATGTTATCATAGTGTCAAACCTTAGCTGACGGCTTCAGGTTTTTGGCAATTCAAGTTATTCTGGGAATTAAATAGTTTACATTGATAACAGCATGGAAGCAAGGTTTGGAATTCTTTGGGGGAAGATAATCAGGTACTGTGACTATCAACATCCAGCAGTCATCTCTGTTGAGAGGTGATTGAAACATCATCACGTACCTTGAGCTCACACCAGACAAACATGATATTATGTGACCAAGAATTTAATTATTAACAAACCATAAAAAATAAGAAAGAAGAAATACAGAAAATAGTCTTTAGGCTCCATTGCAAAGTTACACTGACTGATTTTCTTACTGTCCAAATCAGTTTAGAACATACTCCTGTGATACCAAGATATGATTTATAAACTTGTCATTCACTCATTAAATAGTTATGCAGCAACTATTTTGCTTCAGATTCTCTTCTGAGGATAAAGATATCCATCTATTTTTATTTAACAAATATTTGCTGAGTTCCTGTAATATGCCAGGTACTGTTCAGACCGCTAGGGAGAGAGAAAAGTGTACTGTCTGTGGCTTCAAGAAAATTAGAATTTGGTGGGGAAAGAGATAGGTAAACAGACAATTGTATTTCGTAAATATTTGCTAGATGTGAGGCCAGGGTGCCAGGGGACTAGTGAAACACACAGGAAGAATACTAGAATCATGACAGAGACAGAGGAATGAGGGCAGAATCCAGCATCTGCAGAGTCTTCATAAGTAAGGCTTTTGTTAAATCTTTATTATGATTCAGGCATTGATTAAGCTTTATGTGTTTTAACTTAGTCCTCACAATAACAGTATAAGGGAAACTACTGTGGTTAGCCCCATTTTATAAATTCCAAAAGCTATCAGTAATTTGCCTAAGGCTGCATAGCTGGAAAAGGTCAATCCAGGAATAAAACACAGGCAGGATGGTTCTAATGAGGAGACAGTGACTAAGTCTTCAAAGTGAAGAGAACCGAGGGTACTCCGGAGAGCATAAACAACATGTATATTTGCCAGGAGTTATCAAAATGGGTGGTGAGTGTACACCTAAATGCACAGCCCATTTCTCAGACTTGAAGACAGGAGAACGATGAGATGAAGTTAGAAAGATAAGCAGAAGGAGATCAAAGAAGCGGTGTGTGTGTTTTTTCCTTGAAAGCAATAAGAAGTCATTGTCAGTATATAAGGACAATAATGACATTATCATTTTAGAAAAATCACCCCAAGTCACAGTATAGGGACAACACATTGTTAAGTTGACAAGTCTGGAGGCAGAGGGACCAGATGGATGTTTTGCCATTTATTAAAATATTAACAAATACTTAGAGAGTATGAGCCAGTCTTCTTAGCCCCTCGCATATATTAACTCATTTATTTCTGACAACAACTCTGTAAACAAAGTGCTCTTATTAACCTTATCTGATGGACGAAGAAATTAAGCATATAAAGGTAAATAATTTTTAAATATTACACTGCTAGCAAGTGAGAAGGCTGAGATTTGAGCCCACAGTCTACATCTTGATTCTGTACATTATCCACTATACTATGATTGAGAGAAAAGGTATATTGATGGTTTTCATCAGGTTCTCAAAAGGATCTTCTGGGAGAGAAATAATGAGGTCCAGATCAATCCAGGGCAAATGGAAAGGCAACTAGAGGGAAATTTTGTGAACAAAGAGTTAGAGTCAACAAGAGATAACCACTTATTTAGAAGTAAACTCAAATATATTAGAAATTCTGGATTGACTGATTTTGATGATATTTCTTAAAATCAGCAACATGAGGAAAGAAACAGGCTTAGAAGGCAAGATTTAGTTTGAGCATAGGGACTGAGGTGACTATGGAAGGCAGGGGAATGAGTCTGGAGTTGAGTAGTAAAATCCTGATGACCATATCGATTGGTGTGTCCTCAGAGGAGACAGTTGGTAAAGCCATGCTGTTCAATGGAATCACTGAACGTGTGTATAAAGCAATGACAAAACCATTTGGGGGTTATAAATCCATTCAAGAATCTGATAAAAACTAGCCTACCTTTACTTAGTGCAAATACTTGGCACAAATCTGTATACAATTTCAGAAGATCTACAGAGTGAATTACAGAAATCCATAAAATACAGAAATTACATAATATATTATGAACTCCTTTTAAAATATTTAGAATGTGAATCAAATACAGAAAATTGGGAGTTCTTTAAGGGACAGATAAAAGGCGACCAAAATAGCAGTTATAAGCATAGAGAAAAGACTGTTCTGTAGGGTCTATTTTAGTGGCAAAAAAGCAGAAAGTTCAAACAAACAGACTGAACTTTGGAACTGGGCTGTCGCCTTGCATAGGGAGTTTGAATGAACTGTAGAGCTCAACTGCATAGACTGCAGGCTAAAATGAGTAAGATGAATTAAAAGCAGGAAATGTTGTTTCGTGCCCATGCTCAAACGCTTCAGTCAGGTCCCACTCTTAGTGACCCTGTGGATTGTAGCCACCAGGTTCCTCTGTCCATGGGATTCTCTAGGCAAGAATACTGGAGTGGTTTGCCATTTCCTCCTGCAGGGGATCTTCCCAACCCAGGGATAGAACCCACATCTCCTGCGGCTCCTGCATCGCAGGCAGATTCTTTACCACTGAGCCCTGAGGGAAGCCCCAAATAGTACTGGAGTGGGTTGCCATTTCCTTCCCTAAAATGTTGTCCACCCCCATCCAAATGTTGAATGTGAAAGGGTGGATAGCAGTTTCAGGTGGAGAAGCACTCAGGGTAGAGAGGAATAAAAAGAAACTTAAAAATAAATACCAAGAGACAAGAGCATATTTATATGCTTAGCTCCTTGATATTAAGTATAAAAATTTCAAATCATAAGAAGCTTCTCTTGAAGTTCATTTTAAAAGTTTCTTTCATATCATCTGAAAGAGATAATGACTGATACTACAAATTTTTCAGCGATCTCAATTATTTGGTTTAATGTGTCTTTCCCAGGGGCTGATTGCAATGGTACGGAACGTTTGATCATTATTTTCAGGCTTCTGGCCTTCTGAAAAGGGGAAATGAGGCATTTGCTTCCTTTGCAGTGCTGAGGGGACATTTGGCTCTGTTCTCAGAATAATTCTACCATCTGAAAAGAATTTACCTCCCGTGCAGTGTCTATTGAGTTTGTGAAGTAAATCATTCAGTCAAGGGATGAGACAGCTTGAACTCCTGCAAGTCCCTTGAGTTAAGAACAACTCTTAAAAACATCACAAGTGATGGGAGGAAATTAAAACTTTTTGAATGTCACTCATATAAACATTGATAAAAATAGAAAATATCATTTTTATTGACTTAGTAAAATATTTGGTTTCTCGTTGACTACTTGTAATGCACAATTTAACATTAGGTAGAAAGAGAAAGAAAAATACAGGAAGTCATCTGCTGAACACTACAGTGAGCACTTGTTTCCATTTAATGAGGGGAATGCTTTATCTTGACAGAAAATTACATGTCAAACATTTACAATTTCCTTAAAATGAACCACACTTCTAGCACTTCCTTTCACAAAACCTAATGGCTTAAGGGGAAAGTGACTATTTATTTTTGGAAATGGTATGTTTCTCCTTTTTGGTGGAGCATGTTATCGGCCTTTTGAAAAGTCATAATTTCTGTTAAAAAAAAATTGTGTGAATAGAAGATAGCCAAAATAATGATAACAGAATAAGAAATAATACAGTCCTTGACCTCTCCCATGAACTATTACTAAATCACATCTTTTGGGGGAAATTTGAAATTTTGTGGTTAATTCTCTTTTGGAATTACAGTTTCAGTTTCAGAAAACAAACTCTCTAAAATGCAGAGGGGTATCCCTCAACTCCAGCTGGGCCTGGAAGTTACCAGGGTGAAAGGCCATGAAAAAAGTGTTGCCTTGATATTCTAACATTGCTCTGAACAAACTCCATTCCTTCTTCTCTTGTGCTTTAACGGCCTGGTTGGCTAAAACAAAGAAGCACAAAATATTTTTAATAGAATTTTAACTAAATCATTTCCCTGGGTTCATCCATACTCAAATCAAATTCAAGTTTTTTCCCCTAAGTCCAGGGACAAAATGGGTCAGTGGATACCAGTTACAAATAAGCTGTGGTACTTTATACTAAGCCAAATAGCACCTATAATAACTCAGAAAATAAGGGAAAATATTCTGTTAACATCATTGAGTATGCATGCATCACAGCAACCATAGAATGAAACCTTTATCAAAAAGTCTCATATGCTTAGGTGCTAAGTCGCTTCAGTCATGTCTGACTCTTTTCAAACCTTGGACTATAGTCTGTCTCCTCTGTCCATGGGATGGTCCAAGCAAGAATACTGGAGTGGGTTCCCATTCCCTACTCCTGGGGATCTTCCTGACCCAGGGATCAAACCCTCAGTGGTTCTCACATCTCCTGAATTGGCAGGCAGGTTCTTTACCACTAGCGCCACCTGGGAAGCCACTTACGCTTTAAGAAGGGAGACAAAATAAACCCTGTATAATGTTGCAACTAAACAGTTAGGTTTAACCATCTATAAGCAAAATATTGATTTTTTTTTAGCAGAAGACTTTTCTAAAAGTCAAATGCAAAGAAACTTTAATGTTCTTGTTGTTGTTCAGTCGCTCAGTCGTGTCCGACTCTTTGTGACCCCATGGACTGTGGCATGCCCTGCTTCCCGTCCTTCAGCATCTCTCAGAGCCTGCTCAAACCCATGTCCATTGAGTCGGCAATGCCATCCAACTGTCTCATCCTCTGTCATCCCCTTCGCTTCTTCCCTCCAATCTCCCAGGATCAGGGTTTTTTCTAATGAGTCTGCTCTTTGTATCAGGTGAGCTTTAGCATCAGTCCTTCCAATGAATATTCAGGACTGATTTCCTTTAGGATTGCCTGGTTGGATCTCCTTGCAATCCAAGGGACTCTCAAGAATCTTATCCAACACCACAGTTAGAAAGTATCAATTCTTTGGCACTCGGCCTTCTTTATGGTCCAACTCTCACATACATACATGGCTACTGGAAAAAACATAGGTTTGACTAGATGGACCTTTGTTAGCAAAGTAATGTCTCTGCTTTATAATACACTGTCTAGGTTTGTCATAGTTCTTCTTCCAAAGAGCAAGTGTCTTTTAATTTTATGGCGCAGTCACCATCTGCAGTGATTTTGGAGCCCCAAAATATAAAGTCTCTTACTGTTGCATTGTTTCCCCATCTATTTCCCATGAAGTGATAGGAGCAGATGCCATGATCTTCGTTTTCTGAATGTTGAGTTTTAAGCCCGCTTTTTCACTCTCCTCTTTCACTTTCATCAAGATTCTCTTTAGTTCCTCTTCACTTTCTGCCATAGGGTGATGTCATCTGCATATCTGAGGTTATTGATATTTCTCCCTGCAATCTTGATTCTGACTTGTTCTTCAGCCGGCCCAGTGTTTCACATAATGTACTCTGCATATAAGTTAAATAACAAGGGTGGCAATATACAGCCTTGACATACTCTTTTCCCAATTTGGAACCAGTCAGTTGTTCCATGTCCAGTTCTAACTGTTGCTTCTTGACCTGCATACAGATTTCTCAAGAGGCAGGTAAAGTAGTCTGGTATTCCCATCTCTTTAATAATTTTTCAGTTTATTATGATCCATACTGTCAAAGGCTTTAGCTTAGTCAATGAAGCAGATGTTTTTCTGGAAATTCTCTTGCTTTTTCTAAGTTCTAACATATGTTTGCAATTTGACTTCTGGTTCCTCTGCCTTCTCTAAGTCCAGCTTGAATATCTGGAGGTTCTCAGTTCACATACTGTTGAAGCCTAGCTTGGAGAATTTTGAGCACTACTTTGCTAGCTTGTGAAATGCGTGCAATTGTGTGATAGTTTGAACATTCTTTAGCATTGCCTTTCTTTGGGATTGGAGTGAAAACTGACCTTTTCCAGTCCTGTGGCCACTGCTGAGTTTTCCAAATTTGCTGGTAAGTTGAGTGCAGCACTTTCACAGCATCATCGGTTAGGATTTGAAATAGCTCAGCTGGAATTCCATCACCTCTACTAGCTTTATTCATAGCGATGCTTTCTAAGACCCACTTGACTTTGCATTCGAGGCTGTCTGACACTAGGTGAGTGATCACACCAGGGTGGTTATCTAGGTCATTGAGATCTCTTTTGTACAGTTCTTCTTGCCATCTTCTTGGGTATACTTGCCATCTCTTAATATCTTTTACCTCTGTTAGGTCCATACCATTTCTGTCGTTTATTGTGCCTATCTTTGCATGAAACATTTTCAGCTTCTTATGGGAGCTCGTCATTTATTTTCAACCAAAGAATACCCTTTGGGCTTCCCTTGTGGCTAAGCTGGTAAATAATCCGCCTGCAATGTGGAAAACCTGGGTTCGATCCCTGGGTTGGAAAGATCCCCTGGAGAAGGGAAAGGCTACCCACTCCAGTATTCTGGCCTGGAGAATTCCCTATAGTCCATGGGGTATCAAAGAGTCAGACATGACTGAGCGACTTTCACTTTCTTTCAAAGAATACCAACAATATGACTGCTTCTAAGTATATTTCAATCTTAACCTACTTCTGGCTTGGGTATTCACATTCTAAGTGGGACTGTCTCTGGCAAGGAATCACACTACCAATCACACTATATGACCTACCAAGAATAGATAAATAAATCATAACATTTTTCATGCATTTATGATAAATTAGTAAATTTAATACTGTTTAAGTTAAACCTCTTCTAATTTTATCTTATCTTTGAGAGTACTCATAATTATTTTTAGGTGTGAATCTTTGTTTTCATAACCAATGTGAGTTCCTTTAAAACAATGAATCTGAACTGTGGATTTAATTTTAAATGGAGATTTTATCCTAAAGAAAGTTTTTGCCAGTTGCTTTGGCCCCACATACACACTCATAAGTGGACAAATAAACCAAATCTCCACCATAATAAATCCAGCCCTTGTCCCTAGAACAGGACTTAGACTGAGATGGACTCCTCACCAGTGTCTTATGGCAAATGCCATCGAGAGGGCAAGGCATGCTGGTCTAGAAGGAAGAGGAATAAGTGCAACTGAGTTCTAGTTCCAGCGCTGCTGCCAGGTTGCTTAACATGCAAATACCACACTCCAAAGTCATGCATTTTATGACTCCTATCAATCATTCCATATCTTCTCTTGGTGTTGTGTCACTCATGAGGACTGAAGAAACCAAAGTTAGAGTATAATCCCATGTATATCATGGCTGGTAAAGTAGTATTCAGATGTATCTCACCACAAGAGTCAAAGTGACCCAACTATGGTGTCAGCCTTTGTTTATTTAAAACTTCAAAGTGATAAGCTTTGGGGTTTTTTGTTGTTGTTGTTGTCAATTTTCATAAGCATGTGGCAACTACTCTCCATGTTTACAGCATTGCCCAAGCCGTTTCATTCCATTTCTAATGGCTTTTGCTGAAATTATTTGTCCATTCAAAGCACAAAAGATGCCCTTTAAGTCTTCCCACATGCATGAGGAATGTTTTGTTGAAAATCAATATATTCCAGCCAGACTGAAAACATTACATGGGAAATTAACACAAAAAAAAACACCTGAGATATATTTGTTAATGAAATGACCTTCTGAACAAATAACAAGGATCATGTAGCACTCGTAACTGCCCATCAGGGTGCCTAAAGGGAAAACACAGGAATGAATTTTATAAAAAGTGAGTGCTCATTTGATTAAACAGAGATTGTATGTAAATCTGTTTTCAACTTTTAGTAATTTTTTTATTCTTAGTTGCTCTAAGTGTAATATGCATTGAATATACATTGAGTCACTTCACATTAGCAGAGTGTTCAAAAATTTATTGAAATACACTAATCAAATTAAAATAATATTATATAGAATTACTTCACATTTCATTATTCCATACTGAGAAAAAGCACCATAAAATTAGCAGTCCATCTGTGACATAGGGTACTATGCATGTCCACATGGATTTAATCTTTTCTGTACATTATGCATGTCTCAATATTATTAAAATGTATATATTTACCTACAGTTATATGTAATGAGTAATATATTCTTAAATGGAGAAGGAAATGACAACCCACTCCAGTATTCTTGCCTAGAGAAATCACGGACAGAGGAGCCTGGTGGGCTGCTGTCCATGGGGTTGCACAGAGTTGGATGTGACTGAAGTGACTTAGCATGCGTGCATGCATTGGAGAAGGACCTGGCAACCCACTCCAGTATTCTTGCCTAGAGAATCCCAGGGACAGAGGAGCTTGGTGGGCTGCCATCTCTGGTGTTGCACAGAGTTGGACACGACTGAATCGACTTAGCAGCAGCAGCAGCAGCAAAATATTCTTAAATAATGTGTCTCTTTAAGTAATAAAATTTTAAGAAAATTTTAAAATATTATGATGGCAAATTTTGTGCAATATTTTCATCCTCTTCTCTGTTTTTCCTATAATAATACTAAATAAAATTACCGCTTTTAAAAATAATTTAATCATCAGCATAAATTAATTTGTACCATATTACTATGATGCCTTTTTTTTAATTAATTTTTTTATTTAATTTTAAAATCTTTAATTCTTACATGTGTATGATGCCTTTTTACATGTATATAATTTATCCCTTATATTATATACTGCCTAAACTATTATCATTTCTTATTTTTGCCTACTTTAAAAAATTGATATTGTTTCCTCATAAGAACAAAAAGTACTTGGAATATATCAATTTTCTTATTGTTCCTTGGCCTAATTCTAGAAGATGAGCACAAACATACACACATGCCCGTTCTCAACCTTCCCAAACAGCCTTCCTCTAAACTTGTAGCTTCTAGCAAATGGTTCATAGGCTGGAGGATCAAGTAATTAGGCTTTATAATATGTAAAACTAATGGGGAAAAATCCTGATGAGCATGTCTTGTAGGGTATGGACATTATTAAATTCAGTGTGGCTGCTCAGGGACCTCTTACTTCCTAATCCTCTTCTTTTGAAGTTGAGGGCCATCACTGCTTCACATTTCTGCTGAGAGCTCCCATCTCACAGAAAATTCTGCTACCTGTACCTCTCTTCTATCTTTCTCTCAACATATCTTCATCTTCTTTCTTGTCATTTCTGCATCCTGTCATTCTTTCCATATTTCTTGCTTCCATGAGATGAGCTTGTACCCATTAATAATTAAGGCATGTGCTTATTCATGACCCACCTAAGACCCTGGGTGAGACCTTTGCAGTTAAGTATTGCTGGGAAAGCACTCTGTGACAAATGATGTATTAGAGTTCTATCCGAGTCTGAGATTACTTTTTTTTTTTAATTAATTTTTTTAAATTTAATTTTAAAATCTTTAATTCTTACATGTGTTCCCAAACATGAAACCCCCTCCCACCTCCCTCCCCATAACATCTCTGTGGGTCATCCCCATGCACCAGCCCCAAGCATGCTGTATCCTGCATCAGACATAGACTGGCGATTCAATTCTTACATGATAGTATACATGATAGAAGAAGTCAGTAAGAAGTAGTTAAGATTTTTGGCTTTACAGTTAAAGACTTAAACTACTTATAAGTTTTGGTGAAGTTAGCATCTCAAAACCTCAGTTTTCTCATATATAAAATGGCATGTTAATAAATCCATCTCATAAGATGTTTATAAGTATGAAATGAAACATATAAACCATACTTAGTGCAAGAAATTCAGAGTTAAGCACATAGTATTCAATTAAAGCTGATTGATTTGATCACAATTATTAAAGTTCCACCAAGATGATAGTTAAGATTTTATACGTTATCTACAAAATATATACATGTAAAGAAGTGAGAGTAAAAACAGTTTTTTTACAAAAATTTAATTAAAATTATAATGCAGCAAGTAAAAAATATTCAAATGTGCCCTTATACCACAGTTAACAGACTGTGAGTAAAAGGAGTAGTAGATTTTCCAAAAGGAAGCCTTTAGCTACTTAACTGAAGACTTCAAAGTATTTATAAATATATGCTTGTTATTTTGTGACATAGCAATTTATATTACATATGTATTAGACTAATGATAGGTAATTGCATTTTTGTAGGTTGAAAACAATCATGTGGATATCAACCCACAAATATTAGGTTCATATGCATATATCTTTTATGAAATAAGACCAATTTTGAAGCTTTTAATTTATAAGCTTAACAATCTTATGTTTATATAGCTATATACATGTGATATATATTTATGAAATCATTGGGAAGTCATCTTCACCTACCCACAAAATATTGAAATATTGAATATTGCCTATAAACCTTTAAAAAATTTCTACACCCTTGAAATTTAAAATATTGCCTTCTCCCACTTCTAAAAGTTCTTTCAAATTAATTAGGATATCAGGGAATTTCTTCAGATGGCTTTTCCACAAAATGCTCCCACACCTGAAGAGTAAAGAATCTAATCAGTCTTGCTTGTTTGCACCTTGCCAAAGATGCAGTTTTACTCATTGTATGTTCAGTTATCTTCAATGACCTGTTGTGCTGAAAATCACAGGCTAAGGTCAGTTCCTAGTACTGCCATCTCTTTAATGCTAATAGCCAAAAATATACCACAAGGAACATCCTTAAACCAATAATGTGATCTACATACATTCTGATGTTTTCTATATACTGGAGAGATATGAATAACTAGCCACATGTAAGATTTAAAAAGAATAATTGAAGAATTGATCCCTTTATAGCAACTTAGAAAATAAGTAGGATCAAGGACTCCTGTTTTTTATATCGTCTCTGGTAGCAAGGCTAATTGTCTTCTGTGTTCTCTGCTAGGTTTTTTGAGACTCAGAATTACCAATTCCACATTCCAGGAAGTTTTCTCTTGAGGGTTCATCTGAATTGAAGTGACCCTCTGCCTTAGCTTTCACAGTTCTTCCTTGAAATTGGCCTGGTGGCAGACATGCCATCTGTATTGAAATTGGTTGAGCAAATGAAAGGGAAGGCCCAGATAAAGTTAACAGCTGCTAGAGTCCATATCTTATATTGCTTATTGACTCAATGTTGGCTGGTGAAAGACAGACATGCACCTGCTTGTGTCTCTGTTAGATCACAGAGATTTGGTTGTATAGATAAGGAATGAATAATGACTCCTTCGTCAGGCTTTTCTAGATTTATTTACTGATATTGGTGTGGGTAAAGCTCTTAAATTTTAGTTCAGAGAGCTTTTTTACATGTTTTGGTCATTCAGATGTTATCTCTTCTGAACAGCCTTCCCCAAGTCTACTTGTCAGAAATAGCATGTAGTCTCTGTGCCTGCTGTCAATGCACTTGATGCTTACCTGAAAACAGTAATTGTGTGCATTATCTGTGTTTGGTCTTATATTTAAACTGGCAACATTAGCCTGAGAAGCTGTTTCTAGCCATCTTGTAACCAGGTAGAGAGCCAACAACAAGTGGGTCAAGAAAAAGATAAGGAAACCAGTTCTTGATCACATTGAAACCTGATCATGCTTTCCCTAAAGCTCTATCCTAGATTGTTCAGTTACATGATTCAGTAAATTATCTTTTATCTTAAGCAAGTTAGAGTTGAATTTTCCCTATCATGGAGGATACTGCCCGTGGTTATAGCTATTTGGAGATATCATGGAAGACCTACAAATGGGTCTTCCTCTCATCAGACAGTCATCACATTAAGGGCAGATGGTGGTTTTCTTATGTCTATATCTCCATTGTCTAGAAAAAGTCATGCAAAGAGCAGATGTTTAATCAGTATTTACTGAAATTGTCATTACAGGATGGGTTATACTAAGAAGGAATAAGAAGCAGTCTTTTTATTTGAGAAAACAATTTAAAAACCTGTTTATTTGTCCTGTATTTGTTATTGTTTAGTTGCTAAGTCGTGTCCTAGTCTTTTGCAGTCCCATTAACTATAGCCTGCCAGGCCTGGGATTCCCTAGGCAAGAATACCCAGGGATTGAACATGTGTCTCCTGAATTGGCAGGCAGATTCTTTACCACTGAGCCACTTGGGAAGCCCATTTTATGTGTAGGCTTTTACTAATTTTTAATGATGACGACAGAGGGAAGATAGTGGGATCAATAAGACAACATTGGTTTTGGAGAAAATGTTAGTAACATTAAATAAATGAAGTTGGAGTAGCATTAGGAATTGCCCAACGTAGAAATGTGAATCTGGAAGTCATGAGGACAGCAAACACACAGTGTCAGAAATGCTTGTATCTTACAAATCTGTGTAAAAGTTTGAAGCCATGGAAGATGGTTTGCAAAAAGAGCAAATTAAAAAGGAACAGAGATCCAAGAATAGAATGTTGGGGAACATCTATTGGGAGGTGAAGAGAGGAACAGAACCCAATGAAGAGGAAAGAGAAAGGACAATTAGAGAAATAGAAAAGGGAACTAAGAGAGGTCAACAAAAAAGGCAAGGGGAAAAATAGGCAAAGGACTTATTTCAAATGTCTTCGATCTTCATAGCAAAGCATTAAAAAAAGGTCACATATAAATAGTGAGAGAAGACAGGAGTAAGATTTAGTCTTGATAAAAGTACAAAGATTTGAAATACACTTTTCAAGAAATGTAATAGAAAAAATGTCTGTTAGAAATGACCAAGGTTTTGGCTGAGCAGCATAGAGAACACAGCTGAGGTTAGAAAGCATGCATTTGAATGGCATTAAACAGCTTCACTTTAGTGTTTGCAATCTAGAAGTGGGGGTGAGAACTTGACTAAACATCCTCCGTTGGGTCAGGGTTTACCCATACAAGGGGCTACTGCCTGAAAGGACGGTGGAAGGAAGGCACTAGCAATTCACCTGAACCGTTCCTTCATGTCTCACTCTCAGACTGAAGATAGGAAGAAAGAAAAAGAAGGTTACGAGGAGGCAGATAGTCATGGTGGGGATTTAGACTCTAAAAAGAAAGACAAACTCATAAGAATTAAAGAATGGGAGAAGAAATACAAGAGTATGTGGTCAAAGAAGGAACTTTTAGAGGTAAAGATCATTTTTTTCAAATTTATGCTTTAAACCGGTGTGTTATTATAACAAGTTAAACTACATTTTCAGAAACTAAAACACCATATCATACGTCCAGATCGCCCCTCCCTGCTCTGTCCAGTTGATGCTTCTCGTATCTTCTTCCATCAGGTTTTTCATGTTTGTCTCTTGCCATTTATCTTATATTCCTCCAGGCATTATCTTCCATCTTATTGAATCTCAAGACCTCCTACAAAATTTATCCTTGTTTCTGATCATTTATCCTGTTCAGTTAATTCATCTTTGTTATGGTCTTTCTATGTTTTAAAATGTTTACTATCTCTGGTTTTACAGTATCTAATAATAACACTAAATTTTATATTCTCCAATATTTGACAAAGAAAATAGTCATGAAAATTGGAGTTATAAGATTAAAATCTCTACAAGCAGTATATTGGTATACATATCATATATCATTTCATCTGAAATAATTTTTAAGTCTTAATAGATAGAGCTTACATTATACAGCAAGATTGGCTTCCCTGGTGGCTCAGACGGTGAAGAATCTGCCTGCAACGCAGGAGACCTGGGTTCAGTCCTTGGGTTGGGAATATCCCCTGGAGGAAGGCATGGTAGTCACGCCAGGATTCTTGCCTGGAGAATCCCCATGGACAGAGGAGCCTAGTGGGCTACAGTCCATGTGGTTGCAAAGAGTCAGACATGACTGAGTGACTAGCACATACAGCAAGATTAGATTACTGGGTTTCTTTGGCTTAATAGTGATTTAACCTGATGTAGTCAATGAATGAAATAATCCAGTTACCCAACTCTGACAGGGAGGGGCCAACTTGATATAGTCCTACATGTAACCAGTCAAATATAACTTCCCTGCGTTGAGTCAGCTGCAGTATTTGGATTTGAGGGTGGAAGACAGTAACATCCACCACTCCACTCAACATCCATCATACCCAACTTTTCCTTTTTTTCTGTGTTATTGAAAATATGTGTGAAAGAGCTTCCTGCTTCCCACACAGTAGCCTTCACCCACATGTGTGGTAGATTGGCTAGCCTTCCACAGCCTAAATGTCTTTTCCATAAGAAAGAAAATAATATAGTGTTGCCATCAATGATATTTTTACCATAACACTAACTAACTACCATTTCTTGGTACTTACTATAATTCAGTCACTTTGTTACGTAATTCACATACTTGCCTCATAAGCACCCCACTTTATAGATTAAAAGGAAAGCAAGAGGAACTGAAAATCCATCTCCTCCTATAGAAGGGGCCATCAGACCATAGTATAGTATACAGATGCAAAGGTAAGCTCTGAATGAAACTTTTAAATTGCTTTCAAATGCTGTAGTATTCTAAGTGTAGTCTGGATCAAAATTTCAAGGATTCTGTTACTAATAAGTAAGTAAAAGTGTTCTGTTAGTCACTCAGTCGTGCCCGACACTTTGCGACCCCATGGACTGCAGCTCACCAGGCTCCTCTGTCCATGAGATTTTCCAGGCAAGGATACTGGAGTGGGTTGCCATTTCCTTCTCCAGGGGATCTTCCTAACCCAGGTTTCCTGCACTGCAGGCAGATTCTTTACCAACTGAGCTACAAGGGAAGCCCATTAAGTAAAAACAAGCAGTCTAATCTTTCTGGAAATAATGTGTTTCAATATTTCAAAAACACCAGAATGTATTTCAAGAAAATGAAATATCTGTATCAGATATGGTGCCATAGCTACAACATGACCATAGTATTGTACCCCACTGTTACTATCTGCCTCCTCCTAACCTTCTTTTTCTTTCTTCCTATCTTCAGTCTGAGAGTGAGACATGAAGGAACGGTTCAGGTGAATTGCTAGTGCCTTCCTTCCACCGTCCTTTCAGGCAGTAGCCCCTTGTATGGGTAAATCCTGACCCAAGGAAGGATGTTTATTCAAGTTCTCACCCCCACTTCTAGATTGCAAACACTAAAGTGAAGCTGTTTAATGCCATTCAAATGCATGCTTTCTAGCCTCAGCTGTGTTCTCTATGCTGCTCAGTCAAAACCTTGGTCATTTCAAATAGGCTTTTTTTCTATTACATTTCTTGAAAAGTGTATTTCAATTCTTTGTACTTTTTTCAAGGTACTACTTGTACCTTTTATGGTAGACTCCTCAAACCATCTTTCTAGTTATAAGACTTAGATTCAGAGCTTGAACATCATATTATAAATTAGTTTCCAGAAAATAAGACAATATCTAACTTTTCATTTTTTCTGTGTTATTGAAAATGTGTGTGAAATAACTTCCCTCTTCCCATACAACAACCTTCACCCGCATCATCCTGAAGAAGAAAAGAAAAGGGGAAGGGAAGTGGCAGAGAAGTGGGAAAGGAATGTATTCGCCTTACATAAGGAAATAAGGGAGGGCAGGAAGTGGTACATTTAACAAGGAAGAATTTTCTCTTTCTTTAGAGAAACTATTTTCTCCATCCCTAACCCAAAAAAGAAAAATGGGTTTACTGTTAAATTCCTCTTGACCACATCTTCCTGTGTTGTGCATCCTCTCACGGGATTATAAATGTTAGTTAATATTTCTTTACATCCCTTTTTTATTGCATCTGTTTTGGTTATTTTTAATTTTTCAACTGAAGAACAAGCATTTACAATTTAGAAAGTTTATTTTAGAAAAATAATAGTCCAGATAGCCTAAAGTAAGTAAAGCACAAGTGAAATGCACTGATGTTTTGAAAAAAAGACCTTTATATAATCCATTGACATGCCCAATGCCATTAAAGATGGCTTTTGAGTACATAAATTCTCATTTTTCATTGCTATCTGCATGCATTCTGTGCAGTGCTTCTTTACTAGCATATGAACTGTTAGTCCTCTTGATTACTTATTTTGTGTTGATATTGCAATTGTGATGATGATATTTAGAGGTACTTTTTAGTATAAGTAAGCAAAATCATTAGTGTAAAGGTGAGCTATATAGAGAACTATAATGCTATTAAATGTTATAATTCTGTATTTTTGTTATGGCAACATATCTGACATGGATATTTCATTTACTTGAATCATAGTTATTTTTGAAAATTTGAAAAGTTTATATTAAGATAGTCATTCTTCCTATAAAGATTAGACTGTTCATTTTTAATTACATATAAAGTAGTAACATTGTGTGTCAAATTGAAATCAGGTTAGTATTTTAGATTGTTAGAACATTTAAAATCAGTTTTAAGCATTGATTCATAGTTTACCTTTGATGTTATTATTTTAAAATATCATTGTGACTCAGAGTGATTTAAAGCAGATGATTAAACAACTAGAGAGTTTAAGGGCAAAATTATAAAATATTCTGAATCTTAACTTCAAGAAAATGGTAATGAAGCAAATTGCTAGAATAATGTATGTTTATTAGAAAATACTAAATCATAAATAATTTCTATATATGCTGTGTATATTTTTAGCTAAAAACTATTAAATGAATCATCTTTGTATTTTGATCTCATAATAAGAATTTAATAATGGATGAAGATCAGTGAATGAAATAAAGTTCCTCCCTGTAGAGACTATCTCTAGTTAAATTTCTTTTTCTATTAGACTTCCAGCCCCTATTTAGCTCTTCCATTTATATGACTTAATTTCAAATCTTACTGATTTTTGTTCTTCTATTTTTATGTTGTCTACCTGATAGCTTAACTTCAGGCCATTAAATAAAAATCAAAGTTCACTTCTCTTTTACTCTAGATACTTAAATTGGATCAGAGACATCTATTTTTTATTTTGAGAGTTTTCTAAAACTAAAAAATTCTAGAAGAACTTCAATATAAAGCCCCGGAAAAATAGTAAATCCTTCTTTTAGCATATTAAACCTTTATATTGTATTTTTATATTTGAATTTATCTTCAACTCTTCCTGCTCCAAAAATGGTAGCATTTCTCAAACTCTCCTGTAAAATGTAGCTAAGAAGGTTTTAGGAATATTGCAGAAACGTTGACATAATTGTTAGCAATTGTCAGTATTTCATGATCAGATTATTTGTCTATTGAGTTGATGTTCTAAAAGTGATAGAGAAAAACAAGATCTAAGAAATTAAGCCAAATATGAAAAAATACTCAGTTATAAATTAATCACATTTTCCTTATAGTTTTGTAATTCTATCACTTCAAAATCTAGCATTGTTCCTATGATTGATGTTTCAATAAATGCAACATTGACATTTGTTTGGAAGAAATGAAGACTTGCTTGGCTATACTTGAAGTCCATTTGGGAACTAATGGTATTGATATTCACATATTGCGATCTTTTTTGTTTTTTTGCAGTTTTACTAAAGGGAGGAAAAAAAGAGGAAGAAAAGCCATTTAGAGACTGTGCAGATGTATATCAAGCTGGTTTTAATAAAAGTGGAATCTACACTATTTATATTAATAATATGCCAGAACCCAAAAAGGTAAAACCAGAAGTGTTTGTTTATGAGATGTAAAGCAGATCCTAGTTGAATTGCTGAATAATCAGATTGATTTGTGAGCTTGTTAAACCAAAAATATATATGCCTAAGCTCTTTTCTCCCAAAGATACTCTGTTTCCCAGGTCCATAAAAGATGAAAACCCGGTTGTACAGACCACTTCCAACCCCCACATGTCCTATCCCTATTTCACATGCAGTTTTCCATTTACCCTCTGCTCATTCCTAGGATATCCCATTTGTTCATAAATTCTTGCCTTATACAGATTACATGTTGAAGGCACATACTTCAAGCTCATGGGAATAACTGAGGAACCATCTTCCAAAGTCCCAAGGACACAGATGGTACACATCATCTGTGTTCAAACACTGTGGAGAGAGAGCTAGGGACATATTTCCAAAACCTCTGCTCTTATTAGGGTAGAGAAAGATACTCTATCTTAATTCATAATCTTGAAAGGATTTGCTTTGCATATTTACCTAAAGGACTTTGTTGGAGGATATTTTTCATCAGTATATTGAACAGGATCCAAAGTATACTTTGAAGTAAGAAAAACACTGTCTTCTTGCTGTTATATCTCTTCTATATTTACTCTTTCTTCCTATTTCTTCATTAAATCATCCATCCATTCCTTCATTCAATACATAGTAAGTGTATGTCATTTATTTTTCAGTGAATGACTAGAGACATAATATAAAACAGTTCCCAATGTAGTGGTGAAGACAGACACATACGTAGAAATTGTAATGTGCTGTAGAAGTGCAATGATAGAGACTGCAACAGCGTTTATGGAGAGCCTTGAGGAGAACTCTGTTCTTCAACATGTGAAGAGCTTTAATCAGATGCCCAAGACCCTGAGAGGACCACCTGTCCTTGTACTGCTTTATCCTCAAAGGATGGAACCGTCTTTTTCCTCTCATTGCCCCACCTAAATTACCAGCTCTGTGTTCCCACCTTTTCTAGGTACTATGCACACACTCTCAGAGGTTTTCCCTGATTCCCTCAAACAACTTTGCATGATTTGCTCACTATCAGAGTTCTACAAGGGAAGGATTTTACTTTTATCTTTGACTTCCTGGGACCCAGAATAGTTTCTGGAGCATAGTTGTCCTCAGCAAATATGTGCTGAAATGAATGAATGAATAGATGACCTGCTGCTGATGATGTCAACACTTCTGTGCAGTTTATAGTAAGTAAGCCTAACTTAGTCATTCCGACCATTCATTCCCTTTGATAGGTGAGGGAAATACATCTTGGACACCAGCTTGCCAGTTGTCATATAGTTGTCAAGAGGCAAAGTCTGGACTCTACCAGCCCTGCTGATTCCAATGAGGATTAGTGGGTTAAGTTAGCTCAATAGTTTTTCCCTTTGCTGGGACAAAAATTTTCTTCTGCAAAGAGACCTATACTGTGCTGTCAAAGTGGGGAGAAATAAAGACGGTACAGCAGGTAAAAGAGGTGGCAGGCAGTTATGTACATTGCTACCCGGGTTACCTACCAGAGAAGTTTGATTTCGCTGTATTTCTTTTTGAGCTTCTGTGAAAAATTTCACTGAATCAGGTGTACCATGTCTTAAAAAAATAAACTGAACATATTATAGCAAGTTTAGAAGTAAAGTGAAAGGGTTAGTTGCTAAGTGGTATCCACCTCTGCGATCCCATGGACTGTAGCCTGCCAGGTTCCTCTGTCCATGGATTTCTCCAGGCAAGAATGCTGGAGTGGGTTGCCATTTCCTTTTCCGGGGGATCTTCCTGACCCAGGGATTGAACCCGAGTCTCCTGCTTTTCAGGCGGATTCTTTACCATCTGAATCACCACGAAAGCGAGTAAAGGGTTCAGTTCAGTTCAGTCAGTCATGTCCGACTCTTTGCAATCCCATGAACTGCAGCACGCCAGGCCTCCCAGTCCATCACCAGTACTTGGAGTCCATCCAAACACACGTCCATCAAGTCAGTGATGCCATTCAACCATCTCATCATCTGTTGTCCCTTTATCCTCCTGCCCTCAATCTTTCCCAGCATCAGGGTCTTTTCAAATGAGTCAGCTCTTCACATCAGGTGGCCAAGGTATAAGAGTTTCAGCTTCAATGTCAGCCCTTCCAATGAACACCCAGGACTGATCTCTTTAATTATTTGTTTTTTTAATTTTATTTTTTTACTTTCCAATACTGTATTGGTTTTGCCATACATTGACATGAATCCACCACAGATGTACATGAGTTCCCAACCCTGAACCCCCCTCCCACCACCCTCCCCATATCATCTCTCTGGGTCATCCCAGTGCACCAGCCCCAAGCATCCTATATCCTGTATCGAACCTAGACTAGCGATTCATTTCTTACATGATAGTATACATGTTGCCATGCCATTCTCCCAAATCATCCCACCCTCTCCCTCTCCCACAGAGTCCAAAAGTCTGTTCTTTATATCTGTGTCTCTTTTGCTGTCTCACATAGAGGGTTATCATTACCATCTTTCTAAATTCCATATATATGTGTTAGTATACTGTATTGGTGTTTTTCTTTCTGGCTTACTTCACTCTGTATAATTGGCTCTAGTTTCATCCACCTCATTAGAACTGATTCAAATGTATTATTTTTAATGGCTGAGTAATACTCCATTGTGTATATGTACCAAAGCTTTCTTTTCCATTCATCTGCTGATGGACATCTAGGTTGTTTCCATGTCCTGGCTATTATAAACAGTGCTGTGATGAACATTGGGGTACATGTGTCTCTTTCAGTTCTGGTTTCCTCAGTGTGTATGCCCAGCAGTGGGATTGCTGGGTCATAAGGCAGTTTTATTTGTAGTTTTTTAAGGAAACTCCACACTGTTCTCCATAGTGGCTGTACTAGTTTGCATTCCCACCAACAGTGTAATAGGGTTCCCTTTTCTCCACACCCTCTCCAGCGTTTATTGCTTGTAGACTTTTGGATCGCAGCCATTCTGACTGGTGTGAAATGGTACCTCATTGTGGTCTTGATTTGCATTTCTCTGATAATGAGTGATGTTGGGCATCTTTTCATGTGTTTGATAGCCATCCGTATGTCTTCTTTGGAGAAATGTCTATTTAGTTCTTTGGCCCATTTTTTGATTGGGTCATTTATTTTTCTGGAATTGAGCTGCATAAGTTGCTTGTATATTTTCCCAGGACTGATCTCCTTTATGATGGACTGGTTGGATCTCCTTGCAGTCCAAGGGACTGTCAAGAGTCTTCTCCAACACCACAGTTCAAAAGCATCAATTCTTTGACGCTCAGCTTTCTTTATAGTCCAACTCTCACCTCCATACATGACCACTGGAAAAACCATAGCCTTTACTAGACGGACTTTTGTTGACAAAGTAATGTCTCTGCTTTTTAATATGCTGTCAAGGTTGGTCATAACTTTCCTTCCAAGGAGTAAGCATCTTTTAATTTCATGGCTGCAATCACCAAAGCAGCCTTTTGAATCCTTTGGATCATATGACCTGAAGCCTTCCTATTCTGCTTGCTGATATCTTAAAATCAGACTTAAATTCAGTTCATGCATAAGCACAGGCATGCTGTACATGCCCACACTGACACATCATACAGAGAGCATGTAAAGCGTGTTAGAAACTGCCCTGGAGGAGAGAACCCGAGCTAATGTAAATACTTCATGCAGTTTACCTGTAGTTCTTCCCAAGACCTGATAGAAACCCCTAAACGATTATCACTTCCCCTCTAACATAGGGCATACTTTAAGAATCTTTTTTCAGTCCATCAACACTAGCACATGGTCCTTAGTGAGGGCATTACAAGTAAAGTTTGATATTTCATTAAATTTAAGTTATGCAATAATCATAACTCTATTCTGGTTCAGAATGTTTTGAGAAACAAATAATTCGCAGACTATTTGCAGAACCACTGCTACTGTTAGGGTTGAAGAAATTATCTTAACTCATAAACTTGAATGAAAGTGAAAGTTAGTTGCTCAGTCATATCTAGCTCTTTGCGATCCTTTGGACTGTAGCCCACCAGGCTCTTCTGTCCGTGGAATTCTCCAGGCAAGAATACTGAAGAGGGTTGCCATTTCTTGAATTCTCCAGGCAAGAATACTGAAGAGGGTTGCCATTTCTTTTTCCAGGGGATCTTTGGTACCCAGGGATTGAACCTGGGTCTCCTGCGTTGTAGGCAGATTCTTTACCAACTGAGCCACTAGGGAAGTCATAAACTTGAATAACAACTTATAAACTTAAATGAATTTGCTTTTTTTTTCTTTAAGATTTACATAAACAAATGGGTTAGAGGATCCAGTTCACTAGTTCAGCGACTTCTATGCTGGGTTTCAGAAACAGCATGATTTAAATTTATGCCTCTGCAACATGATGAATTTTTCATATTAGAGAACTTCAATATTGTTCTTAAATTTAAAAAAATCTAAAATACTGAAGCAACAAATGCTAAATATATGCTGGATTAGACTTGTTACATTTGGGCCTAGAGGAAAATAGTAGCCCAGATAGATTAGCAATAATATCAATACAGGCCTATAAAAGGCAAATTTTATCACTATAGAAATGGCACTTATATTTCTTCAGAGGAAGAAGGAGAAATTCACGTGTTTGCTGTCATTAGGTTTAGTTTAATTGGAAATAACAGCAGAGTGTGGTGAGAGGGAGAGATAACTGACCATAAGGAAGGAAAGACTGGACTTCTTGATTTAAGTGTTCATTCCCTTGTTTTATTCTTTCCCCTTTGAGATTATGATCCTTTTGCAAGTAGTAATAATGTTCTGTTATGGAGATGGACATTTTAGGATGATATACCTGCACTTACTAGTAAGCAGCAAATTTCCTTGTTATAGTCACATACCTTAGAATTAGTAAGAACAAACATTGTGTGAACTTCCAAATGTTATTGAGAAACTGATTAATATAATAGTTCAATTAATATAATAGTTCAAAATATACAGTTTGCCAGTTTCTGTGTTGAGCACTTTAGATATATATATATTCACTTGTTTATCCCTTTCAATAACTCTATGATATATATAGGTGCTCTCATTATCCCTATTTTAGAAAAATTACTTGCCCAAATCACATAGCAAATACTGAATACAGGCTTTGTAACAAAGAAATCAACTCTAGCCTATACCATCCTAACAGGGAGCTAAGTGAGATAATTACTTATGTTAGTGATAACTGAAGCTACACCATCCATAATTTTTTATAGGAACCTATGTGAGTGACACAGCTAAGAGTTCATTGTCTGGTCTGATTGTAAGCCACCCTACTTCCTCCCACCCTGTAATCTCATTGCCTTCTCTTATTTTTATATAGCTCATTGGTATCCTCTCAGTTCTATAAAAAAGTTCTATAAAAAGTGCTTGGAAAAGGCATCCTTAGGACCATCACCCTTCCACATATATTTTGCTTTGTGGCTATAAAGTTTGGTGCTAATCATGATATGCTTAGCAAAAATTTTGCTCATTTTAATACTTACAGAAATTCTAGCAAGGCAAGTAAAAACAAAACAAAATGTCTAGCTATGTATGATATATGGATTAATCAATTAAATTGACCTATTTAGGCAATTAACAAAAACTATTAGTATGAATTATTAATTTTAGGCAGAGTGAAATTTGCAAGTATACACAGTTGTTATATAGTTGTTTTGACTGACATCATTCCCTGCCAAGAAAGAATGTCTGCAAAAGTTAGAAAAGTATTATGTTTTCAAATGTGACATGGAAGCCAAAGGCAATTTTCTAGGACTATTAAAATTTTCAAGCAGATAGAAAATGAGAATTAGATCATTTATATATCTATTTTTTACTTTTTTTTCATTATTAATGGCTTGTGGATATTTTCCACTCTGAATTTCCTTAAGTACATGGTAGTAGGAAGCAGGATTTTTCCTTTGATTTCATAACTTTCTAAAACCAAATGCACTGTAATCTGCTTAGTTTCATACAGTAAAACAAACCATTAAATAATAGCTCTGATTACTATGAAATATTTAAAAATTTGTTTCTGAATTTATAATTTCCCTAATTCTTGGAAAAGAACTATAACAAATGTGTTGAGCCTTTTTTATTTAAGGTTATGGAAAAATAATTAACACTCACAAGGTTAATCATTCCAACTTGTATGTAGCATAAAAGCATAAAAACTATGTGAATCAAATTTCCCCTTTTTGTTTGGGTTTAAATCATTATTATGTTAAAAGATTTTTAATGCTTGAAAGCTTTGACCTTGCCTGGGATAGGAGCCAGTTCAATCTGTTCTTGGATAGAGTTAAGCCCAAGTCATATGATCAATAAATGCAACAGTCATAGTAAATGTAGCAAGGCGCCTGCATCTACAGGAAGCTTACCGCCAGATAGCACAGACCACACTGTATTGGCAAAGGAACTTTTCAAGTCCTTTCATGTCTCAAATCTTTCAAAACCAACCACCTATCTTTTTGAAGTTCTTTCATCTGTTAAGCATAGGCTTTTTGTTTTTCTTCTGACTAAAAATCATGGTCTTTTGTGTGTGGCAGGTTGCTAGCACTAATCCACCTTCATATGAGCTTGGTAGCTCAGTCGTGTCTGACTCTTTGTGACCCCGTGGACTGACCCTCCTCTGTCCATGGGATTATTTAGGCAAGAATACTAGAGTGGGTTGCCATTTCCTCCTCCAGGGGATTTTTCCAACCCAGGGATCAAACCCATGTCTCCTGCAGCTCCTGCTTTGGCATTATTTACCACTGAACCACCTGGGAAGCCCAACTTCATATGTATATATGGACATATACATATATGTATATATATAATATATAATAGTAATATAGTATATATATATAGTATATATACTATGTATAGTATAGTATAGTATATATATATAATATATATAATATATATATAATATATAATAGTAATCTATTATGATATATGAGCTATATATAAAGTATATACGCACAATATAAATACACATCACATATATAAAATACATCCAAGAGATTAATGACAAAGCTTGTTATATGCCAAACACTGTTCTGAAAACTATTTGTATTAATTAATTTAATCCTTGCAAAAGATCTACAACATAGTTAGCGCTGAGATGGGACTTGAACACAGGTAATGTAGCACCTAAGTCCATGCCCCTAACCAATACATCATTCCCTTCTATTGTGTCCATATTCACCAAAAAGCAGCTGTTAACTTTGCTGTTATTACTGAGTCCCAGTAGGAATTGTGGAGTGTAAATCTAACTTCTTAACTTCCATGCACTTTAGCTTCCAAGGCAGTAATCTGCCTGAGTAACTTCTCTCTCCTCTGGGTTAACTTTCTTTGGGTCTTTACCTAAGAAACACTCCCAGCATATCTTAACATTTGCAAGTTACTAGATACCTTTGTTTAAAAGGAAAGTTGTCTTTTCTAAAATTAGCGAGTGATTTTTTTTTAAAAAATCACTTTTTCAAAACTTTTTAAGTGCATAGAATTTTAATAACATAGGTAATAGTGACAAAAAAGAAAACTGTAAAGAACAGTTTTCTCTACACACTATATATTTATAGTTGTGGTTATTCCTTTCCCTGAGTGTGTAAATGGACTTCATAGGTTTGCAAGCACATTTTGGCAAACTTTCAGGCAATCAGTGTCCATTAGGAAATCAAAATCTGGGGAAAAAATCTAAATTAACCAGTCAAGGCAGGGTAAAATTTAATTAAAATACAAGTGACATTAGTTTCCAATAAGAAACTATCTCCTTGACATTTTCACTTACTCTTATGGGTTTTACCAGTAGAGTTCCACTTCGGCTGCTGTGTCAAATCACCAACAATGTCCTCTATAAAATGAGCCATCTGGATTTTATTCTTATAGGAATCCTGCAGTCTCTCTCTTCAAGATCACTAAAGGCTCCTTCATTCTAAATTTAAATGTGTATTTTCTTAATCTTTATTTATCTTGACTTCTCTGGAATATTTGACCAAGTTGAACACTCCCCAAACTTGAAATCCATCCCCAACTTTCGTTGCATTCCATTAATCAAGTTTTCCTGTTTTATCTTTCCTTATTGCATCTCTAGTTATTCAATAAATATTCATTTAGTGCCTACTATAAGCTAGGCCATTTTTCTCTTTTGCATTTCTTTTCCATGAGGATGATCTCGATCCCTGTCTCCCGTACAATGTCACGAACCTCCGTCCATAGTTCATCAGGCACTCTATCTATCAGATCTAGTCCCTTAAATCTATTTCTCACTTCAACTGTATAATCATAAGGGATTTGATTTAGGTCATACCTGAATGGTCTAATGGTTTTCCCTACTTTCTTCAATTTCAGTCTGAATTTGGCAATAAGGAGTTCATGATCTGAGCCATAGTCAGCTCCTGTCAGGTCTTGTTTTTGTTGACTGTATAGAGCTTCTCCATCATTGGCTGCAAAGAATATAATCAATCTGATTTCAGTGTTGACCATCTGGTGATGTCCATGTGTAGAGTCTTCTCTTGTGTTGTTGGAAGAGGGTGTTTGCTATGACCAGTGCATTTTCTTGGCAGAACTCGATTAGTCTTTGCCCTGCTTCATTCCATATTCCAGTGGTCATGAACGCCAAAGAACTGATGCTTCTGAACTGTGGTGTTGGAGAAGACTCTTGAGATTCCTTGGACTGCAAGGAGATCCAACCAGTCCATTCTGAAGGAGATCAGCCCTGGGATTTCTTTGGAAGGAATGATGCTAAAGCTGAAACTCCAGTACTCTGGCCACCTCATGTGAAGAGTTGACTCATTGGAGAAGACTTTGATGCTGGGAGGGATTGGGGGCAGGAGGAGAAGGGGACGACAGAGGATGAGATAACTGGATGGCATCACTGACTTGATGGACGCGAGTCTTAGTGAACTCTGGGAGTTGGTGATGGACAGGGAGGCCTGGCGTGCTGAGATTCATGGGATCTCAAAGAGTTGGACATGACTGAGTGACTGAACTGAACTGAACTGATAAGCTAGGCACTGCTCTAGACACTAGGCACAGTAGCAAATAAAATGAATTTCCTGCCTACCTAAAGATTATTGATGTCTGGTTTTTTCTCCATCAGTTGTTCACCAAAGCCCATTCTTGGGCCATCACCCCTCCCCATATCTGTTTCCACTATTTTTTTAAAACTTCTTTAGAAATCTGTCTTTATGGTATCAACTGCTGCTTTCAAGATTATCCCCAGTATAATTTAGAACAAGGGATTCAAATCCTAAATTCAGTACTTGTTTTACTAATAATAACCATTGATAAGTTCTTGAAATACTTGAAGTCTGAGGTTTTTCATTTGCAAACTGGACATAATAATCACACCTACATTTAAGGGCTGTTGTGAGATAAATTGGAAAATGCAGTGAAGTGTTTAAATTATTTAGCACTTAAAAGACATTTTATTGTTATGACTATTCCTTTCTTAGTCCCTCATTCTCTTATCCTTATTCTTATTCATTCTTGATATGCCTATAATTATATCATCTCTAATCAATAAACTCCCCTCTTTGGATGACTGTGCTCTCCTAAACATTAGGTTTCCCAAACCATGGTCATTTCTTTTCTCACATTAGCTCTATTCCTTAAATTTCTCATTTAGATTGCTGACTCTATTATTCTTCAGGTCACTGGAGTTGAAAATTGTGAATTCTTACATCTTCTTATTTCTATGGGAGCAATCACTATTTAAACTTTTAGGTGTTTTGATGATATGATCCATATTTTCTTCATCAAAATATCACCAGTTGTATCATAGACTCAGTGCCCCAAAATGCTTGTGGAGTGAAAAAATTGACTTAGAATTAAGGAAGACAAAAGACTAGATAGAGGTTATGTTAAGGACAAAGAGCAGGTGCATAGAAGCTAAGGGATTAGTAGAACTTTAAGATAATGGCAACCCACTCCAGTACTCTTGCCTGGAGAATCCCATGTCGGGAGGAGCCTGTTAGGCTACAGTCCATGGGGTCGCAAAGAGTCGGACACGACTGAGCGACTTCACTTCACTTCACTTCACTTCAAGATAGGGAGGGGAATTTCAAATTTGTAATCTTGGAGGGAGTCAGTTCCTCGTGATGATGAGTGCATACTGATGGGCGGCTGTTGTCAAGTTAGAGGAAGAGTCCACAGGAGAGCATTCTGCCTATTTTCATATGCTTACAGTTAAGTATGTATTTCATAGTTCCCTTTACTCCGAGGAAATACATGGACAATTTGTCCTTAGAATGACAGTTCTTGCCAATGTTTTCATACCCTTTCGCCATTTGTGCTCAAAATTTAATGCCTCAGGGAAAACACTTGAGGTTTTTTCCTTTAATCAGGCTCTATGCCCACACAGCCTGCCTGCTGCTGTTGCCTCATATCTACACCTTTAGCCAGATTCCAAATTGCATTAGTAGGAATGATTGCCAGGGGAATGATGCTCCTCATTGCTGAGCCCTTGAATAATCAAGCTGCCACATTCATGCTTCATCAATTACAGTGATTGCTCTCTAAAGATAATCCTATTACAGATATGTTTCTCTCCTTGGTGGGCTCTGGGGGAAATGAATCCATTTCTAAGTAAATACCATTATATTTAGAATAATTGAAATAAGCATAAGTCTTTGAAAGATTTGGATAACTTTTCCACATGCAAAAGAAAAGCTTCTCACAGTCAGAAGGAATATAGTATGTCATGTTCTCCTTGTATTGTTCATGATGAAAATTCAAGCAAATAATGTGTGCTCCATATGCTAGGGACCAAATTTTGCCTCTAATGTTATACTGAACCGTCAAGAATAATTATTGTAGTATATGAGTGTATAGGAGTAAATATGCAATGAAATGTGTAATACTAAATATACATGATTTTTAAAACACCATTTTTCCAAAACCTTTATTATTGGCATATTGTAATTTAATAAATTAAAGGTAAAAATTCCAAATCTTCTGTTTTAGCAGTAAAATAGTATGTAATTTTGGAAACTATAGTAACATTTTAAAAAATTGATTATACACGGTGCCTATTGCCATTGAAGACAAATTTTTTAAAATAATTTTTATAGTCTGTGACTGAGAGAGACAGTTTTCAGCTGACTGATTCAAAACTTTACAAGTAATTTATGCACATTTGATGGAATTTAATCAGAAACAACTTGGATATAGGAAGAAGTAGCCAATGAAATATCTGAATTAATATTTTCAACTTGACAATTTGTCATCATTTTTTTCTATAAGGCTATCCATCCTATTTCTGTTTTGAAATATATCTGATACCTGTTTCTTTAAATTAGACATAATTTTCACTTGGCTTTATGTTTCTTTGTCAGGTATTTTGCAATATGGATCTCAATGGGGGAGGTTGGACTGTAATACAGCATCGTGAAGATGGAAGTCTAGATTTCCAAAGAGGTTGGAAAGAATATAAAATGGTAAGTTGGAAGAATTTACATAGTTTTTGACATTTTATAGTGAGATTTTCTTCACTACACTATGTGATAAGCCCTTGTATTTTTAGATGTCTTTTAAAAAATAAAATGATACATTTTATTTTAAAAATAAAATGATACATTTTATTTTAAAAATAAAATGATACATTCCTAACATTATTCTCATTAAACACAAAGCACTCATAAATCTTTTTCAATAAATGATTTCCATGTGTATATCAGAAAGAAAAATATGTTACTGAAATTATTTAGCAAACTATTATATATTGTCTGAATTTGTTCCTGATTGAATGAGGGTGGAGGAAGCTAGAATTTGGACCCAGTCTGGGATACATAAGCCAGGACAAGAGAAGTGTATAGGGCTGTGGGCTATGGAGCAGAACTGGGGGGCACCATCAATGACTTCAGTCGAGTGGCTGGCAAGTTGTTGCTGGCTATGGACTGAAAACTCCTCCAATGTGGGGCTAGGGTGGGCTTCCCCCAGTATAGTGACCCAGGGTCATCAGATTCATTATGTGGCAGTTGACATCCTTTGAGCACAAAAATAGAAGCTTCCAGGTCTTTTAAGATTTATTAAACCCAGAAATGGCATGTCACTTCTACTATATTCTTTTAGTTAAAGTTGATGACAGGACCAGTCCAGATTCAAAGTAAGACAAGTACACAAGGGTATGAACTGTGAGATGTGATTGAGGTCTCCAGAATAACAGTAGATAACATCATTACCATCATCACCATCATCATAGCTACCCTTTCAGTATTTTTATGTACAAGTCTCATACATAAGTTCTTATCTAATTTTTATATTAAATGTATTAGTTAATACTGTCCCCATTTTAAGAGGAAACTGAGCAAGTTCGGAGATCAATTTTTACAAGATAATACAGTAGATGGTTGAAATAATCCATAATCCAATAATCACATAGTGCCTACAATATTAACTGTTAAAGTCTGCTGACAAATTATCAAGAAACAGTAATGGAAGAGGATTTCCTTTTGCAAACTAATATCTTTTACATCTAAATGTTCCGGGTAATTCTTGTCTTGACAAATTTTTGACAAATTCTCCTCTCAGAAAGTAAAGAAAGAGATAAAGAGAAATATTGTACTAACCTAAGTTCTGCCTTGATATTCATGTTGAAAATGTGTAAAAACTGTGGTTTGCTTGTCAACATTGCAGTTTACCCATTAGTAGGTTAGTAATTGACCAAACATCAGTAAACGAAGGGTTTTAAGAAATGAAGGAAAGTGTCTACTGGTGTCTCTTTATCTACAGTATTTTTTTTTAATCAGATTTAACACTGAAAGTAAGTTAATAAAGTTTGGATTTACACAAAGTTGGAATCTTGATATCGTCCATAAACTCAAAATAGAAAAGTAGGCTAAAGCCAACAAGATAGAGTTCTACAAAGATAAATGTGAAGTCTTTCAACCTAGACCAAAAATATACAAGATTAACTGTGAGAACTTAGAATAAAGATGATGTTACTGAGCAAGGGCTAAAGAAGCCAATACTATGGCACAGGCTTTTGAGAAAAGAAAGAGCTTTCATTTTGAGGTAAACTGGAAAGGAGATAGGAGGCAAGGCTCTCAAATATGTCTCCACAATCCAGAGCTTAGGGTGAAATTTAAAGGACTAGGGGAATGTCATACTTATAGATGAATTGGCTAGTCTTGAATCAGTCCATACAAGCTGCAGAACCCAGGTTTTATTCACTAAAAGATTTCTTGGTTTGTAAAGTCCTCCAGAGGCAACATTTCAGTTCTTTGGTTCTGTAGATTGAGTGTTCTTGGTTCTGGAGTCACCCTGGAGACATGGCCTCCTGTCTGCACATGCACAGTTCTAGTCATCACTCTGCCACTTAAAAGTGAAGTGATTTTTAGCAAATCATCTAACCCATACCTTAACTTTCTCGCTTGTTAGGAGGGGACATTGCGAATAGTACCTCATTTGCCTTGCCAGGGATATTGTGAGAATTAGCTATAAGTAAAGCACTTGGCACATTGAACTGTCAGTAAACTGTAGGTATTATTATTATCCAAGATTAAAACATCAAAAACTGCAAATTTTTTCTTAACTCTGGCAAAAATATTATTTGGCAGATCATTTTAAGTCATGATTATTTTCACTACTAAAATAAGTTTTGAAGAAGTTATCTGAGAATTGGACTATAGCTATAGAATCTGGCAAGTCTGAAATACATTATTTTTAATACTAATGATAAAAGAAAATTTAATATAAAGTTGTCATCACAGTGACTTTCCAAAATGGTGACATACTAACTGTAATCATCTGCTGCCTTGGCAAACTAGGTATATTAAGTAAGGAAGATTGACATATGAAGGATGTCACTGAGTCATGTCTTATAAGCATTTTTCAAATGTATATATTTAAGCAAGTTTTTTCATTGTTGGAATAGGGCTGAATTATTCTTTAATCACCGCTTTTGTGAAGTTTTCTCCTCTCCCTTTTTCAGGGGAGATAGAAAGACTGTCTTTTATTCAAACTAGAACAATTTATCAGCTTAGTGTCAATTCTACACAGTCAGAAATGAGATAAACTCTAAAATTTTGAAACATTTTGGCAAAAATGAGTCTGATGACATTTTTTTGTTTTGTTTTAATTAAAAAAAAAAAGCTGTGGTACATATACACAATGGAATATTACTCAGCCATTAAAAAGAATACGTTTGAATCAGTTCTAATGAGGTGGATGAAACTGGAGCCTATTATACAAGGTGAAGTAAGCCAGAAAGAAAAACACCAATGCAGTATACTAACGCATATATATGGAATTTAGAAAGATGGTAACGATAACCCTATATGCAAGACAGCAAAAGAGACACAGATGTATCAGTTCAGTTCAGTTCAGTCGCTCAGTCATGTCCTACTCTTCGCGACCCCATGAATCACAGCACACCAGGCCTCCCTGTCCATCACCAACTCCCGGAGTTCATTCAGACTCGCGTCCATTGAGTCAGTGATGCCGTCCAGCCATCTCATCCTCGGTCATCCCCTTCTTCTCCTGCCCCCAATCCCTCTCAGCATCAAAGTCTTTTCCAATGAGTCAGCCCTTTGCATGAACAGTCTTTTGGACTCTGTGGGAGACAGCGCGGGTGGGATGATTTGAGAGAAAAGCATTGAAACCTGTATATTATCATATGTGAAACAGAGCACCAGTCCAGGTTCGATGCATGAGGCAAGGTGCTCAGGGCTCGTGCCCTGGGATGACCCAGAGGGATGGGATGGGGAGGGAGGTGGGAGGGGGGCTCAGGATGGGGAACACGTGTACACCCATGGCTGATTTATGTCAATGTATGGAAAAAACCATTACAATATTGTAAAGTAATTAGCCTCCAATTAGAATAAATTAATTAAATAAATTAAATAAATAAAAATTTAAAAAAATTTATCGTATAATTTGGTTAACTGTCACCAAATCACATGGTATAAAGTGTTTCAGTTGTTTCCTCCAGAGCTTTTCTTTCCCCTGCAGACAAAACAACATGACTCCACAAAGAATGAGCATAGACTCCTTATGCCAGCTCTTATCAGTCACACCCACTTCTGCTCCCTGAATCAGAACTGGCTGCTACATCATTTGGGAAAGAGAACTTGACTTGTACCAGTTACTCCTTAATCTTCACTCTTCTATTATATACGACAAGATGCTTCACTTCTTTCTCAAGCACTGACTGTAGGACTAAAGTTTCATCCCTCCTTCCTTTCTGCCTTTCCTCTCTCCTTCCCTTTATACTGGTTGATATCTGTGGGCTGACTCTTGCTTCGTAAGGTCTCCAGAACAATATGTTAAAATTATCAACACATGAAATTACAAATATATAATTATTGTTTTTAAACCTCTCTCACCATGGAAGACCTGCAGTTTAACTGATTCTTAATGTTGGCTTTAAGACTACAAAATCCTTTACCTAAGCTTTGTTTTCACTTAAAACTTCCTTATGAGGAGATTCAGCAAAATCTGGTTTATGGATTTGTAAAGATGTTTGCCAAGGGGGAAGTCTGGAGTGGGCTTTTTTAATGAGGCACTTAGGGAACAACGTTAACTCCTTCAAGCCATGAGAATACCATTTAGTGGGCTACAGCAATAACACTTATCAGCAGTGCTTTTGCATATACAGCCCAATCAAGCTAGGTGTTCCAAACAGTACCCCAGTGGCCTAACTTTATAGAAGGTAGTGACTAATGCCCTGGAGACAACCTGTCTTTGTATTGAAAACATTTAGCTCCATAAACAGAGCTTCCTATTTACACAAATATCTCCTTCTGATCACCATACCTTTTGGGAGTTCTTTGTTTCTGGAAAGAAATTAAGAGCACATTTTCAACTTAATTTTATCGTATTCACATTAAAAGGAGAAAAATATGTATCAGAAATTTTAAATGCTGAAATATTCATCTTTTGATCTTTCTTGGGCTATCTCAGTAGTTAGAGGAGATGCGCAATTGAATTGTATATTAAGCACCTTTGGAAAGCCACAGCTCAGTAACCCTGACTTCTTATTTGTTTTCTTTGATCATTTTATGAAAAGAGATGAAACCTACAGGGTACATAGACTGTGTCTGGTTTCAATTGTGTTTCAACCATAAAAAATCAACACTTCCTATGAATATTATCAGATAAAACAAAGTATCAGAGACAATTATTTTATCAACTTGGAAAAATACAAATCAAAACTGAACATTTTTGCAAATTTTGGCAAAAGCTAATGAATATTAATCTATTCTCTGTGTGCTTTTTTTTTTAAAGCAAAATGTGGTTTATAAGGCCAATTTTAAGTCAGCATTAGCTTAAGCTAAATTCCAGAGTCTTTTGCCTTTTATTGAAGAGCTAAAGGAGAAATAAAATTGATAAACAATCTATCTGAATTATGATATCAGAATCATAATATGTGATTTTTAAAATTATGTTATTATGATTGGCAGGGTATGGTGTAGCATCCTTGGATTTTATTTATAAAAAGGAACAAGTTCTTTTTTATTACTATTGTTTATTCAAAGGACTTACTGCTTTTTCAGTGTCAACACTGAATTTTGTATAAGACTTTGCTTTCATTCTTATGACTGTTGCAAGCTATTTGGAGTAAAATATAAAACCTGTGGTAAACTGTTAGGTATTCAATAATATGTAAATCTTTTTTTTTTTTTTTTTTTGCTTGTTTGTGCATTGTCCATCTCTGTATTTCCAGAAAAAATAGGAATTTTTTTCAAAGACACTCCCATAATATACAATCAACACTTAACTGCTAATATCTTCAATATAAAGATGAGGTTTAGTTTTATGCCTATTTTTTTTTTCCCCCTATGTACCTCTTAGATAATTTGATCTGGTTAATTTATTATTTCTCATTTGCATTCAGAATAGGTATTCCACATTATAGTCCTATGGTTCTCCACCTTTAGTACACAGCATACTCACCTGAGGAACTTTTAAATGTACAGATCTCTAAGACCGCCCCAGACATACCGAGTCAGAACCTCCATATGGGAACCAACCAAGTCATCTATATTTTGAAAAAGCTCCACAGCTGTTTCTGATATGCACTGCCAGTTGAAAGCAAATGTCAGAACTATCAAGTTAGCATGGGTTTAAGATCTCAAAATTTTCTTTTGTAGATCCTAAACCTTATGAGATGTAGTGAGAAAGGAATTAAAAAAATAGAACCAAGGTAAAGTTAAAGAAGACAACTTCTCTTTAGCAGTAGGAAAGCAGAAACAAGAGTAAGAAGATAATCGGTAGACACAAGCTATTGTTTGTGCCATAGCTTAGCCCCTATTGCAACCAGTTGGCTTAAACTTCTTATTTAATAATTAACTTCTTGGATTAAAACAACAGTACTCATTTGTATAAACCAATACTCAACTTATCATAAGAATACATTAGTTCCTAGCATCTGAAAACTATTTAAAGCATTGATTCAATATCTCCTTACTAAATTTCAGGCTAAGACAAGACCTAGGATTTCTCATATAGAGTGGAAAAGAACCTACCTAATGCCAAATAGCTTATAGTCTCTTGGAACAGAGGCAGATAATCAGAAAATTACTCTATATTGTGATATATCCTCTAATTATAATAGAAACTAGATTTTTGTTAAGTACTCCTCATGCATCAACACTGAGATAAATGCTTTGAATATATTATCTCACTTCTTCCTCACAACATTGTATGTGGAAATATTTTAAATCCTTATTTTGCATATGAGGAAACTAAGACGCAAAAATAAGAGCAAGTATGTGGCTGAGCAAGACCTCCAATTGGAGCCAGAGGTAGGGAATAGAAGTTGTTTAATCAAAGCTGTCTTTGTGACTAGGTGTCAGATCCATGGTTGCCTAATAAACTATCCAATAGACAGTTTACTAAATTAGGAACCCATTTTCCCTTCTTTCTTGAATTTTTTCATCTTTTTTTTTTCTGCATCATTGCACTTAGCTATTAGAAGGTTTCCTCCTACACTCTCTCTCTAACAGAGAGATTGTGTTAGAATCTCTCTAACACATTGATTCCTTGCAGCCAATAGAGCATATATTTAGAAAGTTTTCTGGAAAGGTGCATGAAATAAAATTTTGTTTTATCAAAGCAAATTTCATTGCTTTCTCTTCAGTTGTGTCTTCCTCTGTCTTCAGTCACAAAAAGCAAACTGTTCAGGAATGGTTATTAGCCTCCACCTAGAGGGGGTACAAGCTTGCATGACAAGCTGGGAACGAAGACACATGGAGGAATTACACAAATGTTCTTCCTTTTCAGAGGCTTACTGGAGATCACTGTGCTTTTCCCTAGGAAGGCTGGAGAGCTTTTATATCCTTGCAACTATTTCAACAGCATAAAATTATTTGACCTAAAACTTCACACTTCATCATCCCTACCTTCCTTATTCACATTTAGTATAATTACTGAATCTCTTCTAACTGACCACACAAAAGAGGGAATCCTCAAGTGGCTATAGAGTTTTTTTCATGTCTGAGCTGAAAAGAAATGCAAGGAGAATTCCAGTGGTCTTTTTTCCTTCCCAGTGGCTTCTGCAACTGAGAATGTGCTAATTTTCAGTCCCCTGTAACTTTCTGCTTTGCTTACTCATTGAAGAAGGTAAATTTCACTCATCTCCATGGTATATAGCACCAGTTTCCCTAAGAATGTGCAAAATTCTTAGCACATTTTAAATTAAGATTTCCTGCTACTGTGGAGCTCTTGCAACCTGTGACTTGAGCATCTTAAGAACAGAAGAAAGGAGACCCTAGAGTATGGACTTCAATAGATCCGACATCTGTACTCTGGGCTACAGGGAGATGATCTTAGGGGATGCATGTACCCACTGCAATTTGAACAAAAGGTGTTTAGTTAATAAAAAACTGATTTAAGTTGAGATACATATATGCAACTAAGTTAAAATTGTGTGTATACATATATATATATGCTAATACATTTCATTGAAAATACATTCATTTGCCCACATTTGTAAAATGGAAGCTTAAAGCTTACAATTCTGAATTAGAGATTCTTTCATAAAACTTTCCCATAATCAAATGCATCAAATATTTAGCTTCTTTCTTTTTTTAAACTAGAGCAAGTAAGCCATATAAAAAGCAATGTATGTTAAAAGTCCTCTAAAGTTTTATTATTTTCTTCAGTCTTTTAGGATTGCTGCAACAACTTACAGTTCAAAAGAATTTTTAGTGATTTGCTTTCATAGAGCAAATATAAACATCTAAATTAGTTTTTAACAAAAACAAAACAAAATTCCTCTTTCCTGACTAATATTTAACTTATTTACATCACGTTATAAATCTTATCCTTGCCATAAGAGAACTGGCATAAATGAATTTGAGACCAAACACAATTGGTCTTTGGTAAGTAACTCAGTTGGCAGATGGGAGTGCACAACTGTATTTAATACTTTTAGTGTACTCTGGGTATTAATATACTTTAAAGAAAAAAATGAAAGATACTGCTCCATGTAAGTTGGTTAAAGGAGAAATCATTAAAGAACATTTCTACTATAGTTGTAATTCTGTAAAGTTGATATACATTAAATTGTAAAAGAAATCAATATTTTTCAAATTCTATCCTCTGTATTGAGGAAATAAGAAACAGGGCACCCAAGGTGATGCTCTGAGACAACTCAGAGGGATGGTGTGGGCAGTGAGGTGGGAGGAGGGTTCAGGATGGTAGGACACATGGACACCCTTGGCTGATTCATATCGATGTATGGCAAAAACCACCACAATATTGTAAAGTAATTAGCCTCCAATTAAAATAAATTAATTAATTTTTAAAAAAGAATTGCTCTGATTTTCAGTACTTTCCTTATTCTTATTCATACAGATAGAATAAGACCCTTTATTAGTGAATACCTAGGTGAACCAGAGAAGGAAATGGCAACCCACTCCAGTGTTCTTGCCTGGAGAGTCCCAGGGATGGAGGAGCCTGGTGGGCTGCCGTCCGTGGGGTCGCACAGAGTCGGACATGACTGAAGCGACTTAGCAGCAGGTGAACCAGAATGTTTCTTTCTGCAACATCAAAGTATATCATGTGATTACTAGACACCTCCAAGTTTTCCAAGTATCAAAGTGCACAAGATAAATGGATTCAGGTGGATCAGATTCAGATTTATGGACTGGTCTCAGACACTTTGATTCAGGTTGGAGCCTGCCAGGAATATTTGTTTTTAACTAGTGCTCCAGTGATTATGATTCAGTTGGGCACTTTAAGAAACACCCTTGAGATTCAACCAAATTACCTACAAGAATTAAGTTGAAAGGTTATTTTTCTGAATTCAACTGCAGAATACTATAGTCTTTTGTTTTCTTCCTTCCTGCCTTTCTTCCATTTTCTTTGAACTTCAGTAAAGCATATGGAGTGCCCAGTGTATACCAGCATTCTACTAGTCTTTGAGGATTCACAAATACAACACAACTTCTGTCCTCAAGGAGTTCATAGTCTGGTCAGTAAAACATGTAGATCAGGAATTATACTGAACTTCAAGTTTTACCAAGGGATACTTTCTGAGGCATTTGTGAATACCCAAAATCTAGAGCACCGGGAATCTCCTGCTGCTGCTGCTGCTGCTACTGCTAAGTCGCTTCAGTCGTGTCCAACTCTGTGCGACCCCATAGACGGCAGCCCACCAGGCTCCCCATCCCTGGGATTCTCCAGGCAAGAACACTGGAGTGGGTTGCCATTTCCTTCTCCAATGCATAGAAGTGAAAAGTGAAAGTGAAGTCGTTCAGTCGTGTCCAACCCTCAGCGACCCCATGTACTGCAGCCTTCCAGGCTTCTCCATCCATGGGATTTTCCGAGCAAGAGTATTGGAGTGGGTTGCCATTGCCTTCTCCAAGTAATCTCCTAGGGTTTTTAATTTTCCTATCGCTAACATAACCAGCATTAAAAGTTAGCTTTCTTTTATGTACTCCTTCTTTTATCCCACAAACAAAACTGTTTTGAACACTTAGTAGCAATGACTGGGATTCCCTTAAGAGAACAGAGGAAATTTGTTGAGATTCAGGGTTGGAGCCTCCAGCTAGATTCCCTCACTAGCTCGTAAGTGTCAGCCTTCTACCTCCAAATTCTGATCTATGGGTTTGACGTATTTAAGTGACTGAAGTCCTAGATTTACAGATTTGCTTATTATTACTTGAAAATGTTAAAAGCTATAGAAGTTAAGGGTCTAGTAATCTGTTTGTTACTATCTAACATAATTTGACTGTGAATAATATCATAAAACAATAATAGTATTTTTAAATAACTTCTGATGATACTCATTGGAAAATGTTTAAACTATGTTGAAAATATTCCATTAACTAGTATGTAAGAACCATTTTCAAAAGCAAGCTGTGATTGAGAAGCATTTACTGGTTAAACCTATTAACCAGATTCATTTAACTCAAAAAATTCTCATCTACACAGATTTGAATATCATATTTTTACTGTGTTAAGAATTATTGTAATGAGCCTTGGAGAGGAACATAGCAAAAAAATACTGAGTGTGTAACTGAAGAAAGTGTATAAAAATATGAAAGAACCATCTTTTAAAGAATATTTTATTATTGTTTAGAACATATATTAAACTTGAAAAGATCTCCATGAATTAACCACTGCATCTCTGTCTTCTTTGGCAGGGTTTTGGAAATCCCTCTGGTGAATATTGGTTGGGGAACGAGTTTATTTTTGCCATAACCAGTCAGAGGCAGTACACTCTAAGAATTGAGTTATTGGACTGGGAAGGAAACCGAGCCTATTCACAATACGACAGATTCCACATAGGAAATGAAAAGCAGAACTACAGGTAAATCCTTCTTGGGTGTGGTGTTCAACTGCCTCATGCCTAGTCATTTAAGAGTTTTAATAGAAAAGTGTGGAAAATAAAGAAATGATCCTTCAAAATGAAAATCAGTCTGTTTTGGCCTATGACAGAGAGAGACCAAAAGCCCTGTAAAGTCTTGTTCAAAACTGTAAATTTCATTTTCACAGACTGATTATTGTGATGTTGGCTCAAATTCTAGAGATAGGGAATTAATTCAAGTGTGATATTATTGTTTTTATTTTCATTATTGCTGTCATTGTTAGGAAGGTGCAGTAAATTCATACATATAAAACTGACGACAGAGAATTGACTCAAACTCAGGGGCTTGAAATAAATACTGTTTTCTACCAGATTTTTTATTTGCACTTTCCTCATTTACCTTTCTTAAATTATTTTTTATATTATCTTGAAGGTGACAAAGAGGGGTAAATTTTTATGTTTGAGGGATTAACATGAAAAATAAGGTGAGGCAAAATTTAGAATTTTTTGGTCAAAATGTGAAAGACAGAAGTAACTCCAAGTAATAATATCAATATACACAACATGTTGTGTTTTTTATATCATTGCAGATATAAAGATAGACAGACTATACCCTTAATTGTTAATATCTCAGTTTTTTTTTTCAGTGAGCAGCTTGTACACTAGAAAAAAAAATCACTAAGCAAGTAACACAGGGCAGTAAATTTATTTCACAAACACTACATTGCTTCTGTCTTCTAGGAACTCTGCTAGGCACTGGCAAATTTGCAGTCAGTGATGAGATCACTAGTCTCCCAGACCTCACAGTTTATCTTTGTTACAAATTAGGTCACTAAATAACTGGTTGGCCTTCCTTGAGAACAGAAAGTATATTTCAGTCGCTTTTATAGCACTACCCATAAAGGCAATACTTGGCACATAGCAGGTCCTTAATGATTACGTGTGACTCAGTTCTGTAAATTAGATAAACAGTTAATTAGAGTTGCAGTGATTTTAAACTCTTGATATTGTGGCTACTCTACCCTGGTCTTGGAAACACAAGTGTATACATGAAAGGGCTGGCACACTGCTTCAAGCAAAATGCAGTGACAGCTACCAAGACCTGATGCTTGTATTCCAGCCTATGTGGCCATCTCCTCATAGTTCAACTGTTTCTGCTGCTTGCTTATATTTCTGAGACATGCCATCCTTCAGGAGTTTAAATCTATAACTCTTTCACGAATGCATCTCATTTTATTTTAATGGATTATGTATGGGATTGAATCCTTGGAGATATAATAATCATTTTCTTAACAAACAGTGATGATATCACTACAACAGAAGATGTGAAATTGATCCAAGGAGTTGATAGTCTCATGGTGGGGACTGAGGGTGTGCATATGGCAACTCAAAAAACAAAAGAAAAGACATTTGTAAAATCCAATGGAGTGTGAGAAGAAATGTTTCCAAGGAGGTCAATATTTTGAGAGTTTTATAACAAGAAAAACCACTGTAAAACATCAGGGATACTCTTGTGTAAATGTTTTGAGCTGAAACTTGAAACTATATGAAACTTGGCTAATGTCAGACAGACTGACAATAGGACTAGCAAATAATTAGTCTAGTCTTTTTCTAGGCTCCTGAAGAATTTGTTTTGGTTCTTTTCCAAAACGTCTTTCAGTGTGTGTGTGTGTGTGTGTGTGTGTGAGCATGCTTATGAGGATGGGGTGGTATTAAGGGTACAGGTTTAGGGGTGTTGGAGGCCTCTGAAGTAGGCTTCAGGATGCGTAGTGTGATTGTCATTCGGGCATCTGCTTGAGGAAGGCACGCTTGTCTCCTCTTCCAGGCCCACTGCCCTCGCTGAGCGTTTCCCGGTCCTTGAGCATCTTTGTAATTTTGACCCAAATGATGCAGATCTGTGATCAGGAAGCTAAAGTGAGGTGTGCACTCTGAGATCTCCATTTTTGTCCCTTGAGAGAATTGTGAACATTGAGAATCAGAATTACAAATCCAGAAGGAACTTAATCATTTAATTCCAAACCTTTGGTTTTAAAGAAAACAAAGCTGAGGTTCAGAAATCTACAGTATTTTTGCCCAAGGAAGGAGGAAGACTTAAACATGGGATGTTTGACTCCTGCTGGTTCTGTGTAATTTCCACTCTGTAATGCTACTGTAATAAAGCTGGTGGCTCTGGCCCTCTTTCCTGCCAAGACCAAGCAGAAAACAGATCTGTAATCATCACTTTCTTATGCAGTTAAATATTAACATTCACATTGGCATCAATTGAGAAATTAAGGCTCATTAAAACATAATGCCTCTTCTGGTGAAAGCTTAGTTGAAATAAGCACACTATAAACTGGCGTTATTATTCAGACTTTTAAAGAAAATCAAACAGAAGCTTGAAAAGAGAACCTCTCCACCTGTCTCCTCACTCATGCCCCGCACTGATTCTCCAAGTCCAGTAACACCACGGGTGGCCTCAAGTCGGGACTGCAGATGTCCAGCTTTGCTTACAGTGCATCTTCTGTGCTAGGTTCTCTTCTCTCTGAAGAGAAGAGAGGATGCCTTGCTGTGATAAATTCTTAAAGGAATTAATGCACTTATATATAAGTATTTTATAATTTATTAAATTATTTTTAGTACTATAATCATTTAATCCTTACAATGACTTTTGAGCCAGGTACGATTAGATACATATAAACATGAAGAAACTTGGATGAGGCTTTGGAAAATTGACCTGCTCAAATTAAATTAAATTCCAACTAATATCGAAACTACAAAATTCATGACAGGTTTTTGTTTTCTATTTTTACAGTTTCTATATTTTTTCCTCTTTGAAATTAAAATCAGAAATTTTTGAGTTTTCTTTTTTAAAGTATTTTATCTTAATAGTAATTGTATTTGGAAAATTCTTATAATAGTTGTGGTCATACTATATAAACCAAAAAAAAAAAAAGGTTTAATATCTTTCTCATACTCTAGACATTTACTCTAGATTAAAAATAAATGTTGTGAATAGATTGATGAGCTTACAAATGTACATGTAATACACGTATTTTTCTTTTATCCTCTAAGGAAAATTCAATCTCGGATAGAAAATAAAATCTATAGAACCCAGGAGAATATAAATAAGAAAAAACAATAATGTGAGAGTGTTGTGATAGATACATCATGTGAAATAACACACAATCAACATGAAATTATTAAATACTTCCTCTGGAGAGGTAGTAGTATGCAGATCTTGTCATCCAACACCCAGACTATTATAAAGCCTTCCTGCCTACAGCCTTGATTCTCTCAAATATATTTTCCAAGCTATTATTAAGATTTTTTCTGAAAGATAATCTGACTTGGTCTCTGCCATCCTTCACATATTTCAACAGTGTTCAGATATCTACAGGTAAAGTCTGCCACCTAAAACTCATCATGACTTGATCCTAGCTACTTATTCAGCTATTACTGCCATGCTGCCCTGCACAGTCAGACAAGCCCTCATTGTGAATATGGTCCAGAAACTACTTGAAATTTCTCTTAATCATCCATGCCTCTTCTTAAGTTTTCTTTTTAAAAATATTTTATCTTAATAGAAATTTAATTTTGAAAAGTCTTATAATAGTTGTGGCCATACTGTATAAACCAAAAAAGAATTTTAAATAGATCTTCCTCATGCTCTAGACACATATTGATTAAAAGTAATTCTATATCCTTACCCTATACACATGAATCCAACTTTGGATGCATCTTCTAAAGTGTCTGCCTGTGATGTGGAAGACCGGGGTTCAATCCCTGGGTCAGGAAGATCCCCTGGAGAAGGAAATGGCAACCCACTCCAGTACTCTTGCCTAGAAAATTCCATGGATGGAGGACCCTGGTGGGCTGTAGTCCATGGGGTCTCAAAGAGTCGGGCACGACTGAGCGACTTCACTCACTCTAAACCTTTAAGACTTTCCTTTATCCCAGAAAGTCTTCTGTGACACCTGCTATAGTGTAATCTGTGATGTGCTCACCCGTGGCTCCCCTCGGAAGCACTCCTTCTCCCACCTGCTGGGAATGTTGCACCCTAACAGCTTGTAGCCACGGTCCCCTGAGTATGCCTGTGTGTGGCTGAAGAAAGTCATATCATTCAAGGTCACTGCTCCTTCCTACAGACAGATTGCATCCAGTGAGTCAGTACAGGAATATATTCAAGACTACTTGCCCTAATTCAGGACAGTTCTGAGAGTATATCCAGGGCTTTCACTTGAAATTAGCTGATATGGTCACTGTGACTGCATGTGAGCCCAGCTTCTCCTTCTGCTTAGTACTGCTTCCTTCAGTCTGCCACAGGAATCAGTCCTAAAATCATTCCTATAAATCTCCCTACACTGATTTCCCAGAGAAGGGCGACGTCACCCTCATTCTCAGGTCAGTTTAGATGCTTTGTGGTCCCAAACAAAGATTCATAACAACCTGTAAATATCCACAAATCTGACTGCCAACCTGCCAATGCAGGAGATGTGGGTTTGATCCTTGGGTTTGGAAGATCCCTGGAGAAGGAAATGGCTACCCACTCTAGTATTCTTGCCTGGAAAATTCCATGAACAGAGGAGCCTGGAGGGCTTCAGCTCATGGCATTGCAAAAGAGTTAGACACAAATTAGCGACTAAATAACAAATAATCCACATTTTTAAAAAATGGTTTCTATAGGCTAGAAACTTAGAAATCAGTGGGAAAGATCATACACATGGTAAGATACCCACATATCAATGTCTATGATCTTTCCCACTTATTTCTAAGTTTCTAGCCTATTTGGGAACACATGTAAGAATTAAAGATTCTAAAATTAAAAAAAATAAATAAATAAAAAATAAAATAAAAAAAATAAAAAAATAAAAAAAACATTTTTATCAATATTGAAGATGTATACCTAAGCCGGCTAAATTATTACTAACAATTAATATTTGTTATTTGCTGAATATACACTATGCACCAGATACCTTGTTTTATATAAGAAAATTGAAGTACAATACTTCACACAAAGTCACAGGTACTAATAAAAGTCACAATTTGAGCTTTGATCTTATAACCACCCATCATACGGCCAAGCCTTAATAAAGGGAAATGCATCAGTTAATTTCTGGAATTAAATACACTCAAATAATATTCTAAGAGATAAAATATGTTTCTTCTAAACCCCATTTCTGTCTTCAATAATCTGAATATTGTGGACACATTATTTCATTGCTCAATTTTCCATCCTATTATTTATTTATAAAGCTCCTTGCAGCTCAGAACTTACTAACTAGAATAAAATCACCTTTATGTATACATTTATTTTTTACTTTTCTCCCCTTTAATTCTTTGATAAATGATTACATTTTGATCTCACTTAAAAAATACTTCAGTAAGATTTTTTATCAGCTTAGGGCTTACAGTAACCTTTTTATTCTTATTAAAACTTTGTCAGTTCTAATGAGGTGGATGAAACTGGAGCCAGTTATACAGAGTGAAGTAAGCCAGAATGAAAAATACCAATACAGTATACTAACACATATATATGGAATTTAGAAATATGGTAATGATAACCCTGTATGTGAGACAGCAAAAGAGACACAGATGTATAGAACAGACTTTTGGATTCTGTGGGAGAGGGAGATGGGTGGGATGATTTGGGAGAATGGCACTGAAACATGTATACTATCATGTAAGAAATGAATTGCCAGTCTAGGTTTGATACAGGATACAGGATGCTTGGGGCTGGTGCACTGGGATGACCCAGAGAGATGATATGGGGAGGGTGGTGGGAGGGGGATTCAGGATTGGGAACTCAATGTACACCCATGGCAGATTCATGTCAATGTATGGCAAAACCAATACAGTATTGTAAAGTAAAAATCATAATAATAATAAAATAAAATAAAGAAAAAAAAGAAAACCTTAAAAAAATAAAACTTTGCTGATTTTTGCTGGTATGAATAGTCAGTGGAGGAACACATGCTGAGGCTGAAGCTCCAATACTTTGGCCACCTGATGCAAAGAGCTGACTCATTGAAAAAGACCCTGATACTGGAAAAGATTGAAGGCAGGAGGAGAAGGGGAGGACGACAGAGGACAAGACGGTTGGGTGGCATCACCGACTCAACCAACATGAGTTGAGCAAGCTCCGGGAGGAAGTGAAGGACAAGAAAACCTGGTGTGCTGCAGTCCATGGGATCACAAACAGTCAGACACGCCTGAGAGACTGAACAATAGCAACAAATATTTGGAGTTAAAAAAAAATACTTAGCCACCACCACATCGAATGCTGAAAAGAAAAATTTAATTGTGGGTTTAGGGATATACTATGATCTACCAGAAAGAGCTCTGGACTTGTGTCCCACTCTTTATGACCCCATCCATGGAATTCTCCAGGCCAGAATACTGGAGTGGGTAGCCTTTCCCTTCTCCAGGGAATCTTTCCAACCCAGGGATCAAACCAAGGTCTCCTGTATTGAAGGCATATTCTTTACCAGCTGAACCACAAGGAAAGCCCGGAATCAGAAGATGTGGAAACTTAAATAGTGAAATCTGGCTTCACTATCCATAATGCCAACTTGGTTCCATCAGTCACTGTTCAGTCAGGGAAACAAAAGCTTGATGAATATTATGGAAATAGGGATTTATTTATACATATTACACCTTGCACAAATATAAAATGAGTTTGGGAAGTGATGTTCTGGAAGATGAAGGTGAATAGTCAGAGGAAGGGTCAGTAACACATATACTTGAACCCCAGTGTGGTGGTGGAGAAACTGGAGCCAGCAGGGAAATTTGAGAAATCAGGTACATCCAAAGTGGACCACAGCAGAAGAGATCTCAGAAAGCTGTTAACGATGTCACCTGGGGCTGTGCAGTCAAGCATCTGGCGGTGAGTCTGGACACATACTTAGCATGGGGGGAAGCAAGCCAGATTCAGAGTAGAAAGAGGACGAGCTGAGAAGTGCTGGACACCTCTGACCCTGAGCATTACCATGTCTAATGGTAATCTGAGAGCCAGACCACACTTTATACTTCCTGCTAATCTGAGAGCTAGACCATGCTTTACTTCCACCAAGTCTCATGCAAAGTCCTCTCTGGGCCAACTCTAACCTGGAACAGTACAAAGGAGATTCTACGAAACATAGTTCTCAGATTAACCAAGTTGACAGTAGCATAATCTAGCCTAAACTTGGGCAAATCACATAATATATTTATACCTCTGTTTTTTCATCTTTAGGTGGGGATAATGTCCTCTCTTCTGTAGTTCTCACCATTTTGTTATATGAATCCAATTAGAAAGAGTTTGTAAACATATTTTTGTATTGGGCAAGATTAAGTGCGATACAACTATGAAAGATGTTTTATTGTTTAATTCAATTTTTATCATACTCAATATGTTTATTATTTATTCAATAAAAAATTTAGTATATTCCTCTATTAAAATTCAGCTGTCCACCACCACTGTCCCCAGAATGTCTTTTACTGATTGGTAGTTATCTATTTACTTCTTTAGATACAGGACCTAGTTCAGATTCCCTCAAAGCATCTGAGGTCTCTTTAGTCATCTTTTACTGACAGCAGTCTATCACACACTCATCATTAGTATTAAAAAAATAATAATCACGGTCAGTTTTCCTCAGAAATAAATCATGGTCAGTTTTCCTCAGAAATGTCTCTTTATTCATTTATCTGATTATTTCTTTCTGATGAGATTCAAATTACATTTTTTAGACAAGAATGCTAGATAAATGATACTATGTACTTCCCATTTTATCATATTCAAAGACAAATGGTCATTTTGTCCCATTACTGGTTGGGCTGAGTTTAATAACTTTAAGTTTTGTGAGATTTCTTGGCAACAGAATATGTAGTTATAAAGAAAATTCTTACAAGGTATGTCACATAAAGCTGATTTGTGTTGATTGAAGTGGTCGTGGGGACTTTATTACTACAATATCCCTTTGCTTTTCCCCTTCTAGTGCCTCAGACATTTGTAGTACACTGTACTATATCAGTATACTCTGGAAAAATAACAATTTACCAACTGGAGATAAATTTTGCATATGATTTTGTCAAGTAACTTTGCATGTTAATTTTTTTCATTCTTGGTGTAGTTTGTTCTCTGAAGTTTATTCCTTTGATCTTTTTATATTAACTCAATTAATAAATTCTCGATTACAGATAGTATAATGACAGGCTTAAAGACAGCTCTTCTTTAAGCCAATAGAAAGGTTGTATTCATGAAATCTGAATGATAATGTTTAACTATTTAATTTACATTTTAGATTATAATTGTAATCTTGCCATTATATTTATAAATATACTTTATATTTATAGTTTGGGAATATTCTTCTCATTTTATCATTCCCCTGTTATTTGTTGGGGATGAATGATGCTTTCAGGGTAGAACTGTCTATGGCTATGGTAAAGCCTTGCTCTGAAAGAGATTCCTATGTGTTTATTTTCTACCTTGATCGATCCAGATGGAAGAGATAAATAAGATGTTTAAACAAAATTACCCAAAAAAAGCAACTTAAAAATAATTTAGCCATTAAACATCTTTTGGCACAAAGTTTATTTTGGTAAATATCTTTATTGGGAAGCAGTTTTATGTATTGGGTAAAATATTTAATTGGTAATCAAAAGACATGAACTCTAGACTTGGATCTCTAGTTACTTTTCTGGGTGACCTTGAACAAGTTACCTTACTTTCCCAATTTTCAGGTACTCAGAAGTAAACTGAAGAGCAAAAAGAGTAAAAAGGAGGGATAAAAAGGATGAAGTCTTTCCAATTCCCAAATCCCTTTTTTCAGTCATTAAAGTCTTGCCAAACCATGTATGTATTTTATGGACAAAACAAATTAGTGAGGATTGAAAAGAATTCTCTTGAGTCTCCCACGTAAATTTAAGTCCTGCATTTTTTTATAGGTATTTCAAAAGTTTTTTCAATTCTTAATGAAATGTTTTTAATTTTTCTGATCCTCTGGGCTGCATGGTCCTAGATAGAACAGTAGCATATGTGTTGAAATACTAAGGGGAAATTTATTTCTTACAGCAGTTCTGGATCAATCAAGGTAGAAAATAAACACATAGGAAATCTCTTGGCAGATTCTAGCCTCTTAAATTTTTAACCTAGATATCAAACCTAAGGCTTTAAGTAGTTTTATTTGTATTTTCAAATAATTTCTCCAACTTGGGAGTTGTATTACTTTTATTTAGACTATGTTGTGGTTATGCTTTCTAAAACAGAAGGAATTGTTTTATTTAACAAAATTTGTATTTTATATTCCTTAAACTGAGATGTAGTATTTCAAGAAGAAAAAGACATGATCTTACAAAGTCACTCTGTGTCTTCTTCAGGTCTTATAAGGGTCAAGAAATCTCTTGACTTTAATGCAGATTAATGTCAGTCTCCAGAGTCTTAGATTTTTCCAAGATGAGAAACACCTTGATGCTGTTAGGTCTAAGAATTCCCAGGATTCCTGCTCCAGCTTGAGTAAGGCTGGGGCTCAGAGAACTACTGTCCTGGAAATGTGTAGATTGGCAAAGATTGTTAGAACCAGCTAACGCTGCCTCCAGGAAGTAATCTGTAGAAATGTCCTATGATCCCACTGCCGGGGGTCCTCCTAAATATTGGCCACCACTGAAATGATGAAGGTTCTATCTTCAATGAAGAAAATATTTGTTATTTTCTATTATGTGCTGTCCTAGGGTAATATTTCCAGAGATATTTCAGTACAGTCATGTATGTGTGTGTTCACACATGTCTATACTCATATGCCTTGGAGCTAGGCGTAGATAGCAGACAGACAAACAGGCAATTACAGTGCCATGAACATAGTGAGTTCAGGAATAAAGAGAAATATGGCATTAATAGGGGGACCTAACCAATTTTAGGGGACTGGGGAGGCCTCCAAGAGGTGACCTAAGTTGACATTAAAATGGTGAATTAGATTTAGCTGGAGAAATGAGTCAAATTGGAGGTAGAAGAGTGAATAGCATGTGTGAAAGCTTGTAAGTGAGACCCAGTATGTCTCATTAGGTGAACTGCAAGTAGTAAGGTATTATATTTTATAGAGGATAAAAAGGTAATGATGGAGTACGATGCTAAGAGCAAAGAGGAGAGCCAGACAACTAGTACTATGTCAGAGACTTAGGACTTAGCCCCCAAGCGCAGCCTGTCTTCATGATCTTTTCTCACATTCATTCAATTTTTTTTTTCACTCAGTGTTTTTATTACCCTGTTCAATAAATATGAGCAACAGCAGTGTGCAAAACATGGTGGGTGAGGCAAATACACCCAGCTTAACATTTGTCCTTCAAGAGCTGAACCTCTTTCCTGACTTGGCTGTCTTAGCTCAGCCTGTAGAGCTCTGCTTTTCAGGCTGGGTAATGAGCCCCTTCTGTGTGCTCTTCCTGTGCTCTCTGCATGCCTTTATCAGACTTCTTATCACAGTGGGTTGTAATGGACTAGTCCCTCTTATTAGACTGCCATTCCTAGGAGGGCAGGGACCTCTCTACAATGCATGGCCTATGTCTGGAAGGGAAGCACTTTCTAATAAGTATATGAAAGACATACCAACAAAGATATCTTTTGTGAATTCAGCAAACGCAGTTGATTACTATATGGCCATTATTGATCCAGATGCTAGAAATTCAGAGACCAAGTCAATATCCAGAGGTTTGTGGTAAAGAATGGCAACATATGACAGTTTCCATGCAAGGTTTTTAATAAAGTATTATTTTTTAATTTCTTGGATTGTTACTTGGATGAGATTCATTTCTTTGATCTATTCAACTGCAGACTTTTCTGTTTATTTTTTTTTAATTTTTTTTTCTGTTTATTTTTTTTAACCTCCAAAAGTTATGGAAGAATTTCTATTTTGCATGATGCCAAGCAAATGAAATAAAATGTTAGTAAAATAAATGTAAGGCATATCTTATGCCCTCAGCTGATTAATTCTGGAAAAGGATGCTTTATTGCTGTCATAAATAAGTAGTTTGTGGGTTACAAGGACTAAGTACTCTGCCTACAATTTTGATAGCTGCCACTAGGTGAGTAAACTGTTTTTTTTGTTTGTTTGTTTTTTAGAAATCACAGGTAAATAACTGTAAACTTATCAGAAAGTATGAGATTTAGTTATATTTTTTAGTGAAAAGTTTTTAACCAATGAAAATGACAATATAAAATATTGACTACCCTGTGACTAATACAGTGCTTTTTCTCTGTAGATGATTTATTTATTTTTGAGAACCTTTACTCATTTCAACCGTAAGTAGTTACCCATGAAGCTTCCCTGATGGTTCAGTGGTAAATAATCCACCTGCCAGTGCAGGAGACATGGGTTTGATCCCTGGTGCGAAGATCCCCTGGAGAAGGAAATAGCAACTTAACTCCAGTATCCTTTTTTTTTGAGTTCCCATGGACAGAGGAGCCTGGGGGGAATACAGTCCATGGAATCTCAAAAGAGTTGAACACAACTTAGCAACTAACAATTATATATGAACATTAAATGCTCAACTATAAATTCTGTGCTGATAGTATAATCATAACAATTAACTCTGCTGCTGCTGCTGCTAAGTCGCTTCAGTCGTGTCCAACCCTGTGCAACCCCATAGACAACAGCCAACCAGGCTCCCCCGTCCCTGGGATTCTCCAGGCAAGAACACTGGAGTGGGTTACCATTTCCTTCTCCAATGCATGAAAGTGAAAAGTGAAAGTGAAGTCACTCAGTTGTGTCAGACTCTTAGTGACCCCATGGACTTCAGCCTACCAGGGGATTTTCCAGGCAAGAGTACTGGAGTGGGTTGCCATTGCCTTCTCTATATTAATTGAACATTTGTGTGTGTTTAGTTTTCAAGTCGTGTCCAACTATGCAACACTATAAAATGAGCTCCTCAGGCTCCTCTGTCCATGGGATTTTCCAGGCAAGAATACTGGAGTGTTAGTGGAGTGCTTAGCCATTCCCTTCTCCAGGGGATCTTCCCAGCCCAGGGATTGAACTCACGGCTTGTGCTGTGTCTCCTTTATTGTAGGCAGATTCTTTTACCACTGAGCCACAGGGGACGCCCAAAGTAAAAGTGTCAGTGGCTCTGTTGTGTCTGACTCTTTGCGACCCCATGGACTATAGCCCACCAGGCTCCTCTGTCCATGGAATTCTCCAGGCAAGAATACTATAGTGGGCAGCCATTCCCTTCTCCAGAGGACATTAGCAACCCAGGTCCCCTGCAGATTCTTTACCATCTGAGCCAGCAGGAAAGCCCTTTACTTGAGCATTTACTTCATGCCAAATATTTGCAGAATGCTTAGATATGTCTCTTTTGATACTAACATACAAGTGCTTAAACTGTTCTGCTCATTCTTTATTAAAAGAATCAAAGAAAAAGAAAATGAAGTCGCTCAGTCGTGTCTGACTCTTTGCAACCCCATGGTCTGTAGCCTACCAGGCTCCTCCATCCACGGGATTCTCCAGGCAAGAATACTTGAGTGGGGTGCCATTTCCTTCTCCAGGGGAACTTCCTGACCCAGGGATCAAACCGAGGTTTCACAAATTGTGGGCAGACAGTTTACCTTCTGAGCCACCAGGGAAGCCCCAAAGAATCAAAAGTGCCCTTTTATTACTTGCCCCAGAAACTCAACTAAATACCTGGAGAAAGAATAATTTTAGTCTTATTCATTTTTAGACTGCAAATGAAAAACACTTCATTCTCCTCACATGTGTTTATGATCAATTCTAGAGAGCATTTTAAACAATTGGTGTCACAACATTGTTGTAAAATAATTATGTTAATTAACTGTGCCTTAAAAATAATGGATGTGTTAAAGAGCAAATGAGTAGTTTGTACTTATTTATAATCTGATTTTTAAATATACCTAGTATTCTTTCTTAGGAGAAGAATTACATTTGAATATGATATGCTTCTTTAATGTCTTCTAACCTAGAGTGTATGCTGACAATTAGAGACATTAAGTCAATATTTTCAAATATGCTCTAGGTTAGAAGACATTAAAGAAGCACATCATATTCAAATGTAATTCTACTCCTAAGAAAGAATACTAAGTATATTTAAAAATTCTGCAAATATTTACAACAATGTTGTGACACCAACATGACCATATCATATTGTCAATGTTGTGACACCAACATGACCATATCATATTCAAATGTAATTCTTCTCCTAAGAAAGAATACTAGGTATATTTTAAAATTCTGCAAATATTTACAACAATGTTGTGACACCAATTGTTTAAAATATTTGGCATGAAGTAAATGATATTAAATAATAATTATAATATACTTAGTGGTCCAATATTCATAATTATTTTGTTTTTTCTCTTACGTGAATATGGTTTTGCTTTAATTTACATAACTTCACTAAAATTACTCTCTTAATAGCTGTTACAATTCTTTTGAAATCAGAATCTGCATTCATTCATTTATTCAGTCAGCTGGTCACCCATCAAACATTTACCATGTTGCTATTATTTCCTTGGTACTGGTACTGCTCAGTTATTTGCAAAATTTGAGTATGCATATAGTCAACTAAGGTGTTTATCCAAAGTGTAGATTTCTGAATCTCACATCCAGAGATTCTGATCCTGGGATAGAACCTACGTATCTCAAGCCTACCAAGTATACCCAGATGATGCTGGCAGAATCAATACTTTAATGACACTGAAAGGAAACATCATCCCTGCTGGTCTTGTGGAACTAATAAATGAAGAGTTGAAAGAAAATATGGGTTAGTTGACTTAAAAGTTTCAGCTGCAGTATTTTTTAACATGCCCATTTGATTTATTTGTTTTGTACTGTTTGGGCTTTTGATCAAGGAATTATAGATCTTTTAAAAGTTTTGCTGGAGCTATGCATCTTCTCCCCAGAATAAATGGACAAGCACAGATTTTGCTTGCATTTATGTGTGATTCAGCTTCATAGTAAGAACCCTTGGAATTAAGCTAACCTGGGCAATAAAGAAAAGAAGTCAACTTGGCTGAGGTTGAGGATGGATGGGGTTCATTGGAGGAGATCAAAGGGGACCAGGAAAAGCTTCCTAGAGGAAATTTTTGGTTATTTGTGAAGAATAAGTGTCCACAAAGCTTGTATGGAGGATGGTGGCAGAAGGAGGAAAGTCTTGTGATTGTAGCCAGAAGGAGCAATGTGGGCAAAGACCCAGAGGTGGGAGAGAGCCTGCCTTAGTTAGACAAAAGCAAGTATCTTATATGTTGAGGTTTGCTGCGCTACAGAAAACGAAGGCCATATTACATGATAAAGAAATGGACTCTATATTACATTAATTGTGGAGAGAAGTATACTGATGATTTTGGTCAAGAGAACAATCTGAAGCCTTATTTGCAGAACTTATAACAACACATTGTCCAAGTACAAGAGAACGTATTTTCTCTTTCCAAAAATCCTCAAACAGTGTCTCCCAGTGGTTTTCAGCATTCTACTCACCCTTTCCTTCTCCTCTGTATTCCCCTAGGGAATGCTGGAAAGAAAGTTTCTTGCTGCTCTTTAGACAGAAATAAAAATGAGAACAAAACTACCTCCCTTGAACTTGTTTATACTAAAAAAAAGAAAAATGACCAGTTTAAATCATAAGTTTTACAAGGTCCTGGCTTAATTTTTTGTTAAAAAGCAAACCCATAAACTCTCGGAGATGGCTGTTGGCCTGGTCTGCTAGGCACCAGAAGAGGTCTGGTCAGTGAGCCACTCACTCAGAACTAACTCTGTCAGCCACACGTGATGCCAAATTGAAATAAGTTTAAGGGACTGTTTATGTTCTTTACAGGGATCTCAGTGCCATGTAATTCACTTGGCACTCATTTTTTTTTTAATGTATCCTTAAAAAAGGGAGGAATACTAGAAGAAAATTATTTTTCTTTAGAACTAAAAATAGAAAATCACTATTGTATGTATTTCTGAACTTTGAGAAATGGGATTTCATTGTTACAGCTTTCAGGAAGATACATTTTTGTCCATGTACAGAATAGAGTGTACTCTGTCAGCACTGTGCAAAAGCACTCAGAGATAACAGAGTGCGAGTTTACCATTTTGTTTTTAATGGAGAAAGAATTTATCATAAATTTTCAACAAATGCAATCATCTAACTGAGAAAAACTGATCAACTCATTTTTATCAAAGTTCTACATTATATTAACATTTAACATAAGTCAAGAATTCTCCAAGCGAGGCTTCAACAATACATGAACCAAGAACTTCCAGATGTTCAAGCTAGATTTAGAAAAGGCAGAGGAACCAGACATCAAATTGCCAATATCCATTGCATTATAGAAAAAGCATGAGAATTCCAGAAGAACATCTAATTCTGCTTCACTATGCTAAAGCCTTTGATCTTGTGGATCATAACAAACTGTGGAAAATTCTTAAAATGATGAGAATGCCAGACCACCTTACCTGCTTCCTGAAAAATCTGTATGCAGGTCAAGAAGCACCAGTTAGAACTAAACATGGAACAATGGACTGGTTCCATATTGGGAAAGGAGTATGACAAGGCTGTATATTGTCACCCTGCTTATTTAACTTATATGCAGAGTACATCATGAGAGATGTGGGGCTAGATGAAGCACAAGTTGGAATCAAGATTGCCAGGAGAAATATCAATAACCTCAGATATGCAGATGACACCACGTTAATGGGAGAAAGTGAAGAGGAACTACAGAGCCTCTTGATGAAAGTGAAAGAACATAGTCAAAAAGTTGGCTTAAAACTCAACATTCAGAAAACTAAGATCATGGCATCCAGTTCCATCACTTCATGGCAAATAGATGGGGAAACAATGACAGCCTTTATCTTCTTGGGCTCCAAAATCAATGCAGATGGCAACTGCAGCCATGAAATTAAAAGATGCTTGCTCCTTGGAAGAAAAGTTATGACCAATCTAGACAGCACATTAAAAAGCAGAGACATTACTTTGCTAACAAAGGCCCATCTAGTCAAAGCTATGATTTTTCTAGTAGCCATGTATGGTTATGAGAGTTGGACCATAAAGAAAGCTGAAGAAAAGCGCCAAAGAATTGATGCTTTTGAACTGTGGTATTGGGAAGACTTGAGAGTCCCTTGGACTGCAAGGAGGTCCAACCAGTCCATCCTAAAGGAGATCAGTCCTGGGTGTTCATTGGAACGACTGATATTGAAGGTGAAGCTCCAATACTTTGGCCACCTGATGCAAAGAATTGACTCATTGGAAATGACCTCATTGGAAAGTTAGAAGACAGGAAGAGAAGGGGACGACAGAGGATGAGATGGTTGGATGGCATCACCAACTCAATAGACATGAGTTTGAGCAAGCTCTGGATTTGATGATGGACAGGGAAGCCCTGTGTGCTGCAGTCCATGGGGTCACAAAGAGTCGGACATAACTGAACTGAACTGAAGTCAAGAAAGGGACATTAAAAATCTATGCTGTCAAAACTTAGATGAAAAATGAGTGTACAGTTTAAATATGTATAATGAAAACTAATACTATATTAAGCAATCATAATAGAATTAGGGAATAAATGAAACTGGCTTCTCTGAAGTTTCTGATTATTTGGGGCTGAAATGTCCTGTAATTTTGGAAATGTCCCTTTCTTAATCACACCACAGATTTCCATGACCCTTGCTATCTCAGGCATTTTTCACACTTGCACATCTTCCACTGATCATGTTAAAGTATGTATCAAATTACATATCTGCATCAGAATATCTGAGGCTTAAGAAGCAAAGAAGATAAGATACTTCTTCTTAAATGATGGTTAGAGTAATACACTAATGCCATTAGAATACACCGTGGGGTTGCAAATAGTCGAACACGACTGAGCGACTGAACTGAACTGAACTAATACACTACACAAATTCTGGTGATTTACCAATGATATAGTTCCATTTGCGAACAGATAATGCCAACTTAAAAAGACAGTGTCATGAAGGAAGAATTCAGAAAGTAGAAATGAGAATTAAAATACAGGTTGGAACGGGTGATATTTTCAGGGATTTTTCCAAGTATCAATTATAAGTAAAGAAAGGAAAAATGTATATACTGGATTCAGCCAAGAAAAACATAGGATTCTCAAAAGATTATAATTTTAATTTATTAAGGAATAAATGTTTGAATTCAGTTCAGTTCAGTTGCTCAGTCGTGTCTGACTCTGCAACCCCACGAACGAGAGCACGCCAGGCCTGTCCATCATCAACTCCCAGAGTTCACCCAAACTCATGTCCATTGAGTCAGTGATACCATCCAACCATCTCATCCTCTGTTGTCCCCTTCTCCTTCTGCCTCAATCTTTCCCAGCATCAGTGAACACCCAGAAGTGATCTCCTTTATGATGGACTGGCTGAATCTCCTTGCAGTCCAAGGGACTCTCAAGAGTCTTCTCTAACACCACAGTGCAAAAGCATCAATTCTTTGGCACTTACTTAGCTTTCTTTATAGTCCTACTCTCACATCCATACATGACTACTGGAAAAACCATAGCCTTGACTGGACGGACCTTTGAATTAAAGGATTATTATTCAGGCCTCTGGGTTCAAAATAATGTAGACCTTAACTTAGGTGGTCATCAAAGCGACTCTGGTTTCTTGTTCTTTGTGCTTAGTATTCTGCTTGCTCTGTATAAAAATGAGAAAAACTTTCAAAGGAAATGGGGCCTATTAATTTGAGAAAACTGGCCTTTTCTCATCTTTTATTTCTCCAGCTTATTGCCTACATATGTGTCTTATTTAGCTGCCTGTCTATCTCACTATTTTTGTCACTTTCAGTATGCTTATGCATATGTACCAATGACAGATACTTTTTGCTTGTTTAATTTAGACTTTTTTTGTTTAGCTAATGTTTACTGTGCTTCTCTGTTGTTTATAGTTATTGGTTAGGAAAGTTTTATTTCTTTAATTTTTTGTTAATATTGATAAGTACTCTACATGCAACAATATTTTCAAGACTTTTATATTTATTGAGTTATATATATTGAGCTCAGGTTCTCAGTTGCATCCAACTCTTCACAATGCCATGGACTATAGCCTTCCAGGCTCCTCTGTCCATGGAATTTTGCAGGCAAGAATACCAGAGTGGGTTGCCATTTCCTTCTCCAGGGCATCTTCCCAAGCCAGGGATCAAACCTGCATCTCTGGCATCTCCTGCATTGGCAGGCAGATTCTTTTCCACTTTGCCCCTGGGGAAGCCCCTTTATATGTATTACTTCATTTAGTTGTCACATCAGTCTTAGAAGGACACTACTAGTATTAGATTCATTTTATAGATGAGGCAACCGAGGATCAGAAAGGATAAGAGCTACAGTGCATACCCAGACGATTAAGCTCCCAACTCTGTTCCATTATCTCTTGAGGTCTATAGACACTCATATGCAAATGTACATAACGCAGTCCTACTCATCAGAAGCCCGTGTTTTATATGTTTACTTTTTGTGGGCAGTGGGGAGATGAAAGAAGGAAAAATTTTAGTTAGTGACTTTATTGTCAATTATTTTCTTCATTCATACTTACTCTGTACCAAACCACCTATATCTTGTTGATCTTTATATACTTAAGTATCTCTCCATCTCTATCTTGTCCTTAATTTTTAATTTGCCAACCATATGTTATTAGATCTTTTAATCTTCCTACCCACATTCTCTTTTCTTTTGAAACTTCATATGAATTTTTCCTTCTACTTACACATTCATAACTATGAATACAGATCATTGTCATACAACTCTCTATCATAGGCATATCTTCACTCTCTTTTTCATAGGTGCACCAACTTTACTTCATATTTTCCTATCTTCTCACATTTACAGGCTGTTGCAAATAAGTACATAATCCATTCACCTATGAACAGTACAGTAACAGAATATGTCTCTAGCATAGGAAAAATAGTGTAGCAGAAGATGGCACATTTAATACTGCCTGCTCCAACAGAGACTGCAGTCCTAAGATTCAGCATTGGAAAGACCTCTGTCCTCTAACAAAGAAGATGAAGCTTTTGAAACACATCTTTAAAATGAATATCTATGTTCCAGAGGGAATTATGCAATGGAATGGAACTTATGTATACCTACAGATCCCTTGGTCAAACTTGATGTTCTCATTTCTCGTATTTGCTTTAATAGTTTATTCCATGAGATGTTTCTTCAAATTTCTGGTGGCAGCCACAAACTAATTCCATCATTATTAAAACATTGTCCCAATAATATTTGAGCAGACCATTAGATCATTAATATTGGACAAATTTCAAATCAAAAAAAGAAGCCCACGGCATTTGAATTGTAAAACATAATTGTATTATTGGAGTTAAAATATTACTACATATAAACAATCTCTTGTGATAAGTTAATCTTAACAGTTTGAATTCTTAATTCATATTGACTCAATAAGTATTTGTTAATACCTATCATGTAAATCATATATGGAGTTTACAAAGATGGCTAAGACAGGAAGAGTTCTCATCAAATGCTTAACCGTCTGAAGAGGAAGAAAAGACACATATATAAAGAGAAATCCTACAATAGGCAAAATGAGATATGCCACAGGAGAAGCAACTTATCTGTGCAACAGCAATTTATAGGAGAAAGAAGAGAAAAGGCTTCCTGCATAATACTTTGTCTTGAAAGATGGTTGATTTTAGACTTGAGAGCAAAGAATCAATTCAGTAAAGTTCTGGTCATTCATAAGCCCAAGATGTGCTTGCACAATCCTGCACAATCTCTTTATTTAAAGAGAATAAAATGTTTATCTTGATGATGCTATTTTGAAAAGAAATAGAAAACATTGTTTAACTAGAGATAAGTTTACTATATTAGGAATGGCTAATATAGAGCTCAAGTCTTCTTTGTGCTAAGATAAAATTTATATTCTTGTCTTTATCTCAAGACTTCCAGCCTTAGTAATTCCCACTGTAGAACTCTATACTTAACAAAAAGACCATTTTATGAAAACAAAAGAAGTAATTTTCAGCTTCAAATACTAATAGAAATGAAAAAAGGAATAAAAATCTATCTTAAGTGCTTAGTATCTAAATAAGTTTTTTGCCTGCCTTTTCACTTGACATTCCCAACACATTCAAAGGACTGATGAGTCCCCTTTACATCTTACCTTTTTTGATCTTAAATTACTTCACTTTAATTATGCTATGAATTTCACACCCCTTTTATTGAAAATATCCTTCTCATTCCTCCTGCAAAGTCCAAGTCCTCCATAGCTTCCAAAGCTAATTTTTTCCACTAAACTTTTTGAACACTTTAGCATCTTTTGATTTTTTTCCCTTACCTTCTTTCATACAATACTAATCATTGTATACCTCTCTGCGACCTCTTCATGACACCAAATAAATGCCTAATCTTGCTAGAAGTCTACACTAAGGCAAACACTGGTTTCTCTCTATGTGGATTGACAAGAGAAATATTGTCTTTACTTTCAGCAAAAGACGTTACCTATATCATTTAAACTCAGTGCTAAAAGCAAAGAGTATCACTCTTTGCTGGTGCCCAGCCCTTTCAGTAGGGTGGGGGCAGGGCAGGGAGGGTGGTTAAAGCAGAGACAGCCCTGGAGCAGCGACCAGAAGACATAACAGTGTTGGGAAACTCTGTCAAATTGAGTCATTGCTACCAGGCTCTGAAAGAGAACCGTGGGGGTTATTTTGCATTTTCTTCAAGTGATTATGGAAAAGACAAAGTAGTTCCATATGGTGGCAGGGAGAGAACTCAGCCAAAATAAAAATCTGCTCAGCTTGTCAGTACGTAAGACCTTAAAGTTCAGATATCTAAGAGTCTGTCTACTGTTTAAAGGCTCTGAGGCCAAACTTCAATTTGTCATACATACAACTCCCACTGCCTTGGATAATGAAAGAGACCCTCCCCTCGTCCCACCCCCAGTACAGTGAAGATGTAAAAACATGAGAGGTATAACAGTCCCTTAAGCAGACAAAATTAGTGAGAAACTGGATGCATGGTATTGGGCTGCTTATTTTAAAGAAAAGAAAATTATAGAATCACTTTATGATACAGCTGTATATATTGAAACCTACTTCTCCATAATAGAATGCACTATTGTCCCACATTCATTAGGAAATATGCTCTAGTCTTTCTAGTTATTGAAACCTGGAAGTGAAAGAAAAAGTATATTTTCAACAAGAATGACTAAAAAGTCATGACTAATTTCAGTATGAATGTTTCATTTTCCCTGCAGATGCTAATTGAAAAAACAAAAATACTGACATTCTTTACAGTCACTGACCAGTTGGTACTCATTTTTTTTTTCCTTAATTAGGGAAAATAGGTTTAAAAGGATAAACGCCATGATTTTATTTTGTGGCTGCCTTTTTGGTCGCAACTAATGGTGTTCTTTGGGGGTTTTGTGCTATTGTTATTTTTTGTTGGTTGTTGTTGTTTTAGCATCCTTCATACTTCAGTTCCTAAGCCACATTCTTTGCTCTGAAATAACATTTGCTTTTTATCCCCTAACACATCATCCTTCATGTAAGCCACATCTACACTGGCTGAACACAAGAAATAAATATCCAAGATTCTCATAGTGTTATTTTGGGGGAAGCATTCTCTCCAGTGACTCACACTTTAAGTCCTTTCAGCAGAGTCAGATGCAAGGCTGACTTTGGCCCTTCTGTATATTGACTTTTCCTTTGTAAAGTGGCATTCCATAAGTAGAAAAGAGAAAGTCATGGATAGTTAATTACACATAAAGCTTTTAGAAATTAACCAGAACCTCTAATAAAAAGAACCACATAAATAATCTGTTTGAGGCTCAATTCAAATAAGTTTTCTTATCTAACTAGAAAAAATACTTGGCATTAGTGAATGGCCAGCACTTAGTCTGGCCCTATCAAATAACCAACTATGATTGTTAGCTTTGGGTTAATAATTGCTATTCTGTGCTAGCTAAATAGCTGCTAAGAACGAATGAGCCCCTTAACTGTGAAGAGACCTATCCTTGATTATGCCATTACTCCCAGAATCCTTGTGGGATTCTGCAGAAGCACACTTGTCCTCATTTGTAAATATCTTAAAAGAGTGTTGAAAAAATTATTTTTGAGAAATGCTATCTCTATTTCCCAGTGCAAGAGAACAACTCTTGCTTAGAAGCATATAAGGAGCCCCCTGCAACATGTTAAGAATATAAACACCGAGGGGATGAATACTCCTGTATATAAATTACAAGTTCTGCTCAGACTTGTATGGTCAAAAATCCACTGTTCCTAAAAATATTGCTCTCTTCTATTATTTTTTACTGAGATATAATTGGCATATAACATTATATTAGTTGCAGGTGTAAGCAAAGTGATTTAATATATGCCTATATGTATATATTGCAAAATAATCACCACAATAAGGCTAGTTAACACCCATCACCATACATAGTTAAATTTTGTTTTCTTGAGATTAAAACTTTTAAGATATATTCTTCTAGGAACTTGCTAGTATATAATACAGTATTACTATCATCACCATACCATACATTGCAGCCCCAAGATTTGTTTTGTAACTGGAAGTTCCTACTTTTTGACTATCTGCCCCTATTTTGCCAACCCCTCACTTCTACTTTTAAATCATTGCAGCCACGTATGTCCCAATATTTACAGTGCACTATCTTGGGACTTCCCTGTGCCTCTGCTTCTTGTTTTTAAGATCCCTAGACTGGGCAGGCCGTTAAGAAAATATTTTACTCCTTATTTGGCTTTTTGTTTTTGAAGTAATTTTAGCTAAAGAATTTACCATAAGCATTTTTATATTTTGAATGTCCTCTGATATCGTTTGGCTATGCACACAATACAAATGAGACATTCAATAACACATAAGAACTAATGAGAATTGAGACATAAGTTCTCTTCCTTTATTCTACCTGCGTATATCAGATATGTTTTCATATCCTGGAGTCTCTGAGAATATGAGAACAAAAACAGAATTGGAAAGATCAAGAGAAGTGTATGTGTGTGTGTATTTTTAAATTATTCAGTTAGTTGACAAGGATTTGGGATTTTGAGTACCTGGCTAAATAAGATGCAAAAGCTGTCTTTCTGAAAATATGGGCCAGGCATATTTTAGTTATTAGAGCTATGTTTTTTTTGGATTTTATTTTACTTGCTACCTTTAGGCTACTGAAAGTTAATTATACAAATCATTAGTTCATATTCATAATTTCTTTATTCAGCAAATATTGAGCTTTCCTTCAGTATCAGACACTGTTTATTCTAGATTCTGGTGATTCAGTTGTGTAAGATACATCAGACACATCTTATGCCTCAAGGAGCTTACAATTTATTATGAGAGAAGACAAGAAAAGGCAACTAAAATATAGCACAGTTAAGTTTCATCATAAAGGTATCCATCTGGTGTTCTTTGAGATTATACTTGAAATACATCTTCAAAGATGAGTAGGGGTTCAGCAGCTAGAAATTCTAGGCCTTCCAGGAGAGAGGACAGAGAAATGAGGATATGATGCTTTGAGGGAGTAAGTGTTTGGTAAGCCTGGAGCAGTATGTATGTGTGCATGAAATAAGAGATGGGAGGTGTGGGGTTGGTGTGGGAGAAAGTAGAGGAGGGCTAGATCTTCAAAGTCCTTATAAACCACAATAAGAAACTTGGACTGTACCTTTCATGTGTTGGGAAAACAACTGAGGGATTTTAATCAGAGCAGAGGAATTACAATGAGAGGCATGTTTCGCATGAGCCACATGGAGAATGATTCTAAGGAGAAGGGGAAGGATCAGGGCTCAAGACATCGAGACTAGTTGTAAGATTTTTGTCAGTAATACGAAGAGGCGCTAACAGGACTGTAAGACTGACCTTCAAGTCTTGGTTAAGTGGATCTAGAAAAATGTCTCCTTTTAACCACAGATCCTAACATTGTTGATGAGCTGCGTGCTGGTGCAGGTCATAACAAAACAACATTGTAGATATTTATTCTACAATTTATTCTAACCCTAACATATATACTTGCATATGTGTTTACAGATATATAAAGACACTCTTAAACTTGTGACAATTGATGATATACTCATAGAACAGCTTCCAAATGATGTTGAAGAAGTATATGTGGTGGCATGGAAATATAGTCATAAAATCATATATGAAAAATGTACCGTTAAAAACATTATTTTATTTTCATTTGTGTTTATGTGAGAAGAAACTTTAAAGGCTACAAAACTAACATAAGCGATTACTTCTGGAGTGCGGTTGAGATGAGCCTGTGGGCAGAAACTTTATCCCATTGTTCAGAATTGTTTATAGAATATAATCAGGTATTACATGTATGCATGCATGCTCATTCACTTTAGTCCTGTCCAACATTTTGCAACTCTATGGACTGTAACCCACCAGGCACCTCTGAGAATGGGATTCTCCAGACAAGAATACTTGAATGAGTTGCCATGCCCTCCTCTGAGAAATCTTCCCAACCTGGAGATGGAACCTGTGTCTCCTTCATTAGATATAAATAATATTTTCTATTTGGAGAGGAAAAAAACAAGGAAAAGACTAAGTGTATATAAACCATAATGTCAAGAGTAATTCTTTTTGCTTTTCTCTATTTCCCATATTTCTAATTGTGCATTCCCATTGCCTTGGTAATACAAAGAAACCCTTGCAAATAATGAGGCCTAAATTACAACCCTCATATGAAAGTATTAGGGCTTCCCAAGTGGTGCTAGCAGTAAAGAACCCACCTGCCAGTGCAGGAGACGTAAGAGACACAAGTTTGATCCCTTGGTCTGGAAGATCCCCTGGAGGAGGGCATGGCAACCCACTCTCATATTCTTGCCTGGAGAATCTCATGGAGAGAGGAGCCTTGTGGGCTACAGTCCATGTGGTCACAAAGAGTTGGACACTACTGAAGCAACTTAAAAGCAATATTAAAAAGCAAGAGGCATTACTTTGCCAACGAAGGTCCATCTAGTCAAGGCTATGGTTTTTCCAGTGGTCATGTATGGATGTGAGAGTTGAACTATAAAGAAAGCTGAGCACTGAAGAATTGATGCTTTTGAACTGTGGTGTTGGAGCAGACTCTTGAGAGTCCCTTGGACTGCAAGGAGGTCCAACCAGTCCATCCTAAAGGAATATTCAGTCCTGAATGGAAGGACTGATGCTGAAGCTGAAACTCCAATACTTTGGCCACCTGATGAGAAGAGCTGACTCACTGGAAAAGACCCTGATGCTGGGAAAGATTCAGGGCAGGAGGAGAAGGGGAAGGCAGAGGATGAGATGTTTGGATGGCATCACTGACTCAATGGACATGGGTTTGGGTGAACTCCGGGAGTTGGTGATGGACAGGGAGGCCTGGTGTGCTGTGGTTCATGGGGCTGCAAAGAGTTGAACACGACTGAGCAACTGAACTGAACTGAACTGAACTCTAGCAACTTAGTACAGGCACACATAAAAGTATAAATTATGTTCAGTATATCCAGTCACTCAGTTACTATCAACTTAACATTTCTGCTCACTTATCCACAAAATACAATGTAGAAAATCATTATATCCTGGAAAGTCTATCCCCATTAGTCAGCTTAAAGCTACTGGAGGGAAAATGGTATTGACTTACCTTAAACCAATAAGAAGGAAAGTCATCACAAATTATAGAGAATCCAAGAATCAGAGTGGGAATTAGCATCACTCATCCAAAAGCGCCTGTGGGCTAAATTTACCCACTCCCAGTGGAGAGGGAGATTTCAGGCCAGCAGAGTCATAGCTACTTAATTTTGAAGTCATTCATCCTTCTCCCCAGACTCCGATTCTGTGTTCACCAACAAAGCAACTTTCTGATTATAATTTGGCTTTCTGTGTGAAACTCCCTCCAAGGAGAACCTGAGACTGGGCGCCCTATTTTGACTGTAAATGGAGACCGGACATAAGTCTCCCTCGGTTTTTCAAGTTGTGTGTCTGCCTCTGAGAGGCTGAGAAAGTGATCGGTTTAAAACTTCAGACCATATCTTGAGGGTCTGGTGAATTCACTCAGGTAACATGTTCCTAGGACTCCCCTTGGTAACCTCTCACCTTGCTTTCCCCTGGTGAAACTCACCTCCACATGGGCTGCCTACAATGTAAAATGCAAATTCCCTTTGGAAATTCTACAATTTGTGTGATGAGTGACTTTTAGCTCGACATCTCCAGAGTATTAAAATGTAAGCTTTTATGTGATAATTCAGCATTAGAAGCTTCCTTCAATGTTCTGTTAGCTACAAGGTCTATTAATTATTGAAACAACTGAAACTTGAGGGTTTAGTTGTATGTTTCGCTCTTGCCGAAAAGTCTCTGCAGAATGTATTTGTAAACTGTTTTGGCACAGTCATACAACAGTACTGTTATTTGCTAAAAATATATGACCCTTACAAAATAATAATGGGACAGTACATGTCCTTAGGTGCAAACACATCATATTTATATGGAAAATATATTTACATATGTATCTTCAAAATATTAACTGATATTTATTATCTATTTAATAATAATGTAAAATTTTGTTCAGAGCTGGTCTCAGTCCTAGTAGCATCTCATTCATAGAGAGATTTAATCACCCATTATATGTTCTGTGGGTAGAGAAGATTCTTAAATGAGACTCAGGCACAGAAGCGGTAACACACATGGATTTGAAGGGAGTATTGCTAGATGACTTTGATGAATGAGAACAGAGGGATATTAGGCAGAGTTAGAGAGAGGGGAAGGTCTCAATCAGAGAAGACTTTGAATATCAAACAGAGGCTACTGACAACCTTAACTATTTTGAGTCCTGAGGAGCCAGTGAAGGAGCTGAGCAAGTTTGCATTTTTTCAAAGTATCCAGATGGATATGAAAGCAGCATGTCAGGTCCATAGGAAATGAGCAGATGTGAGGGAACTACATTAGGCAACTACTGTGTTTTGTTCACTAGTTTTTGAATTCTAGACAAATATTCTTCAAAATGTTCTCCTTGGATAGTGTGCAAAAGTACTCTGAGATGCGAGTTGAAACCATACATTCCTCAGTCTAGTGAGCAGGTCTTTTTCACAGATAACCAGATGATTTGATGTATGGGAAACTGTTGTACAGCCCATAATATAGGTCAAATTTTATATGAGAAATCTTCCTGGAGAGTAAAGCAGGGTTTTGAAGAATGCCATATTTGAGGTTAAACAGTTGGGGTTTTGAAATTAATTTTAGGTATACTGCCAGAATGTAGGTCCCTCAGGGCATGGTGACATTCCATTTGTTTTATTTGCTGATATATCTTAAATGTTGAGAACAATTATTGATACATAGTATGTGCTCAACAAATATTTCTTTAGTGAATACATAATGATTAATAAGAACTTGGATTTTATCATCAACAATTGCCATCACCCTCTTTGAGCTTAGAATGAAAAATTGGGATGTTGATACCTGAACCACAGATTTACTATAAAAATTAAATAACACAAGAAAAGCATTTAACAAAGTGCTTGTCACAGAGTAAGTACCCTTTAGCACATCATCAATATTCAATATTAACAAAATGATAGAAGCTATAGCAACACTCTATTTTGTTTAGAGATTAATACTTACAGCAATAAAAATAAACCCATTTTCCTTTGGTAGATCTTGCATTATCAGAACAATATAAGTTTGAGTATATATGGTAAAACAAACATCAAGCACACAAGCTATAGAGAATTTTCAGTCCATCACCAATTCCTGGAGCCTGCTCAAACTCATGTCCATCAAGTTGGTGATGCCATCCAACCATTTCATCCTCTGTCGACCCCTTCTCCTCCTGCCTTCAATCTTTCCCAGCATCAGGGTTTTTTCCAATGAGTCAGTTCTTTGCATCAGGTGGCCAAAGTACTGGAGTTTCAGCTTCAGCATCAGTCCTTCCAATGAATATTCAGGACTGATTTCCTTTAGGATGGACTGGTTGGACCTCCTTGCAGTCCAAGGGACTCTCAAGAGTCTTCTCCAATACCACAGTTCAAAAGCATCAATTCTTCAGTACTCAGCTTTCTTTATAATCCAACTCTCACATCCATACATGACTACTGGAAAAGCCATAGCTTTGACTAGATGGACCTTTGTTGGCAAAGTAGTGTCTCTGCTTTTTAATATGCTCTCTAGGTTGTTCATAGCTTTTCTTCCAAAGAGTAAGTGTCTTTTAATTTCATGGCTGCAGTCACCATCTGATTTTGAAGCCCAGAACAATAAAGTATGTCACTGTTTCCATTTTTTCCCCATCTATTTGCCATGAAGTGATGGGACCATATGCCATGATCTTAGTTTTCTGAATATTGAACTTTAAGCCAACTTTTTCACTCTGCTCTTTCACTTTCATCAAGAGGCTCTTTAGTTCTTCTTTGTTTCTGCCATAAGGGTGGTGTTATCTGCATATCTGAGTTTATTCATATTTCTCCCAGCAAACTTGATTCCAGCTTGTGTTTCATCCAGCCTGGCATTTCACATAATGTACTCTGCATATAAGTTAAATAAGCATGATGACAATATACAGCCTTGACGTACTCCTTTACCAATTTGGAACCAGTCTGTTGTTCCTTGTCTAGTTCTAACTGGTGCTTCTTGACCTGCATACAGATTTCTCAGGAAGCAGGTAAGAGAGTCTGGGATTCCCATCTCTTTTAGAGTTTTCCACAGTTTGTGGTGATCCACACAGTCAAAGGCTTTCATGTAGTCAATAAGGCAGAAGTAAATGTTTTTCTGGAACTCTCTTGCTTTTTCAAAGATCCAACAGATGATGACAATTTGATCTCTGGTTCCTCTGCCTTTTCTAAATCCAAGTTGAACATGCAGAATTGCATGGTTCACGTACACTGAAGACTGGCTTGGAGAATTTTGAGTATTACTTTGCTAGTGTGTGAGATGAGTACAATTGTGTGATAGTTTGAACATTCTTTGGCATTGCCTTTCTTTGGGATTGGAATGAAAACTGACCTTTTCCAGTCCTGCGGCCACTGCTGAGTTTTCCAGATTTGCTGCATGTTGAGTGCAGCACTTTAACAGCATCATCTTTCAGGGTTTGAAATAGCTCAACTGGAGTTCCATCGCCTCCTCTAGTTTTGTTCATCGTGATGCATCCTAAGGTTCACTTGACTTCTCTACCCACAGGTGGAGAATTGTACTTGTCTGTAAAGTGGAATCTTGCCTCCCTCCCTTCCTTCTTTTTTCCTCCTACCAACTTCTCTGTCTTTCTTTTGTTCAGAGAGCTTTGGTCTTATAAAACATTTTGTTGAAGGGCTGAGTTCAGAGAAGGGAGAAAATTATGAAAAAGCCAAACATTCAACAAACCAATCTTCTGGGTTCTATTATTCTATTGAATGACTTATCTTTTTTTTTTTAACTTCAGGTTGTATTTGAAGGGTCACACTGGGACAGCAGGAAAACAGAGCAGCCTGATCTTGCATGGTGCTGATTTCAGCACTAAAGATGCTGATAATGACAACTGCATGTGCAAATGTGCCCTCATGCTAACAGGAGGTAAGTCCTATGGGGCCAGTCTCTAAGTTATGTTTCATTGGTTTGAGGCTTGAGGTTTCTTATCTGTGAGAAAAGACTATGATCTTCTGGTCAGGAAACTTAAGAGCAAGTCCCTAGAGATCATTTTGCTCTGCCCACTAATTTACCACATGTTCTTGTGCAAGACATTGTTAGCATATTTAGAAGTTTGCCTCCTCCCCCAGCATGTATGGTGGGGGTGTGCTAAGCTTTGTTCTGAATAAATTCTTAAACCTCTTAAAGTCCCCCTTATCCTACTTTCTAAATACTCATAATGATCCCTGTGGTGGAATAAACAACAATTTGAATATTCAGTATACAGAAAAAGCAAAACCCCAAACTTTCTTACAAAATGCTTTACAGCTGTGTAATTGATCGTTCTATTGAAATGGAGTCAAGAGGGAAGAGAGGTGTAGCTAGATCTAAAGTTTTGCAATTCAGACTAGCTATACCAGTGCTTTTACATTATAAGGTATTGACCTCTGCAAGACATTTAGTTGGTATCAGTTCAGTTCAGTCGCTTGGTCATGTCAGACTCTTTGCGACCCTGTGGAGTGCAGCAAGCCAGGCTTCCCTGTCTATCACTAACTCGTGAAGCTTGCTCAAACTCATGTCCATTGAGTCAGTAATGCCATCTAGCCATCTCATCCTCTGTCGTCCCCTTCTCCTCCTGCCTTCAATCTTTCCCAGCATCAGGGTTTTTTCCAATGAGTCAGTTCTTTGCATCAGGTGGCCAAAGTACTGGAGTTTCAGCTTCAGCATCAGTCTTTCCAATGAATATTCAGGACTGATTTCCTTTAGGATGGACTGGTTAGATCTCCTTGCAGTCCAAGGGACTCTCAAGAGTCTTCTCCAACACCACAGTTCAAAAACATCAATTCTTCAGCATTCAGCTTTCTTTATAATCCAACTCACATTCATACACGACTACTGGAAAAACCATAGCCTTGAGTAGACGGACCTTTGTTGGCAAAGTGACGTCTTTGCTTTTTAATGTGGCATCTAGGTTAGTCATAAGTTTTCTTGCAAGGAGCAAGCGTCTTTTAATTTCATGACTACGGTCACCATCTGCAGTGATTTTAGAGCCCAATTTAGCTGGTATAGGAGATACCATTAAATAATATATACCACTGAGTAAGAGAGTTTATCCTCTTTCACTTTTTAAAAATTTTTTCTCACCTTGTGTGTCAAAGAGAAATTCTCAATTTAGTACTAGCTTATCTATACTTTTTCAGCACTTAATAATTACTCTTCTTAGCAAAGAAGGAGAAAACTCTTCAGCCTCAGTCTCAAGACCCTGGTAAGGCAATAGCATCTACCTCAAATTAATTAAAATGTTTTTAATTTTACTGAGTTTTATGTCTCCCTTTTATTATAGAAAGTGGTGCTGATTTCCTCTTTAAAGGAATGATGTAAACTTTGCATTTTAAAAAGGATTCACAATATTTTATATTTAACAAATCATTGATTTCAAGAAAAATAGTCATTAAATATTAATAAAAGTTATAAATGGGCCTGGCAAAAAATGCTCGTGAAGTTGATAAATGACTAAGTGAAGTCTAAGAAACACTGAATTAAAACCTTATGGCAAATGATGTCGCTCAAAATTGTTCCAGGCTCTGGCATAAAAGGAGTTGGCACCAAGCAAAACTGCAAAGGAAGCTTTTTCCCGATGTCTCTCTTCTCACAGTTTCAGAGTTGTTTCCCTCTCTTAATGGAAGAGTAATCACTCCCACCTTTAACTATTCTTATCCTCTGTTTTTTATCCTGTAACAAACTTAAGCTACTAGAGAAAAAACTCTCTAAATCTGACATTAAACTTCTCCAAATATAGTATTACTATCTTTATTATTATCTTCCTTGAATCCCAAACCAACTCTGTGAGAGACACAAGGAGAAAAACTCGAATGTCCATTTTGTACATAAGGAAAACAAAAGTAATTAACTATTCATCATTTTATCCTTAACATCTAGCTTGATAGATTGTGGCACATAGGAACTCAATAAAACATGTGTTGCGTGAATGAATGAATAACCATCTTGGAACCCTTGAAATCACTTTCAGATTTTGAAACCAATGAAATGAATTTTTTTTCTCATTAGTTAAGAAAGCATGAAAGAGTATAGAGGGAACATTTTGAAAAAATCTTTCCAACTTCATCACCATTCCCAGGCCCTTCATTACTACCACTACCAAATCACATCCCATTTGGATTCCCATCCACTCCACTTATAGTAACATCTTTTCAACATCAGACTGGCCTTAGCATTACCAAAGCCAGCTTATTATGATTCTGCCTCTGTCATATCCTCCTCCTTAAGCTTTAAAAATGCCATTTTGACATCACATTCAGAAGTCTTTTATATGCAATTTTAGCTGTTAAAAATTTAGAATATTTTGAAAATGTTACCCACAGGTTAGGTTTTGAACTTTTTTTTCCTAAAAGAAAATACCTCTTTTTATTACCTCTGTGATCCTTTAAGTGAGATTATCAGCAACTTTATACAAGGACAAACTGACTTTGATTGTACTTTTTTTGCCCACTTTAATATAGATGTGCACTTCATTTTCTCCATGTCTGTTTTTACAGATATTTTTTTCTTATCAAATAAATACAACACATGAAAGACCAACAGTAAAATTGTTCAAATGTTTACTTAGAATAGTGTTCCAATATGTTCATATTACTGTCATAATAATGAAAATATAGAGCAAAGCAAAGAGGAGAATGCATCTCTTGGTTAATGATGAGAAAACTACATTGCTCAGCATTGTGATTTTATTTCTGCTTGAGATGATTGAACTTTGTCATGTTCTTTCATCCATAATCATTCTTGGACCTATTTCTTACCCATCAATAAACACATATATTGAGGAGAAGAAATTTCTACTTATTGCTTGGGCTGGAATAGTCTAAGTAAATATGTTTCTGTAATAAACACCACTACCCTATCAAATATCCTTTTAAAAGAATCCAGGTCTTGCAAAGTGATGCACTCTGCAAAACTAATATGTGGAATTTAGATAGCTAAGAACTGGGGTACATAAGGGTGAATGTCAGTGACAGTCCAGGTAACTTGAGTATTATCTGAAACTTATGTTCTACTTAACTACCCCCACACGACCACCACTCTAGATTCTCTGTCATGGTTCACCTTAGAACCATTTTCTCCATCTAATGATTTTTTCCTCTCCTTTTAAAAAGTTTGTATTTTGACTTCTTACATATTTAAAATCATCTCTTAAGCAGATAGATTTCATACTATTTGAAACTAATAATTCTTAGTTCTCTGTCATCATCAGTTAAAGCTTTATCTTGTTTATTTATATATTTTCCATTGTTTCCTCTAAAAGAAATTAAGGATAAAGTTAGATTTATTGCCTGCTTAACCGTCCTAAATAGTTTTCTTCAAGTACATGAAGGGATTTTTGTTGGAGAAGGTGGTATTGTTGTTACCCTATCTATCAACAGCTGAAAAACAAGAGATAGGCTTAATTAAAAATAGAAGGTATTTCAGCTAGACAGAAAGTAGAACATTTTGTTCTTCCTTCTTCCTAACATCTTAACTTCCTTCTATTTACATAACATAATTTTAAGGAGTAACTGTTAAGAGTCAACTACAATTAGAAAAATGAGCAAGACAGAATAGCGCTTGTATTTTTTGAAGAAGACCATCAACAAAAAGTAAATGATAAATACACGATTTCACATTATAGCAAGTTCTGGGGACAAAATATAGCACGTGATAGTTATTAGAGGAAGGGAAAAGTGACTTTTGATGGAGTTTCCAGGAATCAAAGGCTGGAATGTGTTGCCAGAAAAGATTGTGGAGGTCTGGTTATGGACACCTTCAAGAAAATATGCAGGTAGTTATATGAGAGAGTTTACATATGCACGTTCCTGTAGTTGCCAGCCTACATAAGATTGTCTCCTACGTTTTCTTCTGGTTCTGTGATTTTGTTATTCTATGTACTCTTAGTGGCTACAGTAGAGAAAAACAAGTAATATTATTTTTCAGTTTGGTTGTAGTTCATTGTTAGTGGAAATATTTGCATCAGTAGAAATAGATACCACAGTGTTTTATACCTCCTTTTCCAGACATAAGGTACTTATTTCTACCTTACCAGAAATTCTTCCAATTTAAAAACTGAATAATTTTTATGTTTTATTACACTGTTGTTATGGGACCATACCATATATTTCAAAATCAAAATTGCCACACACATTTTCTATGAAACTGACCTCTTAATTAATCATTAGAGATGATTTGTTAGTGTGCCTTTATTATAAACCAGGAATATCTATGTTCTGTGATTCACTGACCTTAGGAAAATGTGCAAGTTTTGTCCTTAGGTTCCCCCTTTATATAGTATATTACAACAAATGTATATATTTCAGTAGTGGGAGGGATAAATTTAAGAGATGATTATAGGAAATATTTTCTTAGTCTCACAGGAGAGCCCTTCTTGTACCCTCATGAACCCAAGGAAAGAATCAGTTTTATTATAAACTTAATGTTTTCCCTATTATTTAATATTTACAAAATGAAAATGTAATATCAGTCAACACATGCTTTTGTTTATATGGATTTATTGTATTAAATATAAATATGCAAAAAACTATGACTCAAATTATGAAAATGAAAACCTTTTCTCATTAGATTTTTACATGCAAAGAAAACATGGGCTTTGGTACCAAATTAGTATTCTTCAAAATATATTTTTCTAAAATTCTGCTAGAAACTATAATTACTCAAGGTTACTGACCAAAAGAAAAGAAAATGACCCCTAACAAAATATGGTATTGTTTTACATTCTTTTTCTTACCTTTTCTTTCAACACAATTTTTTTATTTGGTATCTAATATAAAAGCTATGTAAAAATGTGACCTAACCCTCTGCAGAAAGAATCTGTTGTGGTAGAAACTCCAATCTGTTTTCCCACGCATAAACTATGTCAGTCGACAGACAAGACTTTGCTAAAGCTAACAAGGGATGTTCTCAGTTCAATTCTAAAAGACGGGATAAAGTCATACACATAAATTCTTAGTACACCCTCGAACTTACCAGATGCTAGCAGTAGAGAGTTGATAAATACTTGCCTTGCCTGCTATATAACCTTGAAGAAGGCAAAATGGAAGAAATTAACAGGCTATTTAACTGGTTAAAGTGACAAGATCTTTGGGAAAATGTAATCATCTTAGAGTTTTTGATAACCATTGTCAGATAACTGGCATTCCCTAGGTTTTAAGGCAAACATGTTGAGAGAAAAGATCCATATGGATAATTTAAGATTAACCACAGATATCTACATTGCATTACTGTATTTCAAAGCAATTTCTTATTTAGTGCATAAGCCTGTTCCACATAAAATGTACATTTCTTGAAGGCAGGGACATCATGCTCTCCACCATTGTGTCTTCGGGGCCTAGCATAGTGCTTGTCTCACAAGATGTGCTTAATAAATTTTGGTTAAATGCATGAGTAGGCTATCAGATTCTGAAAGGACATTGTGAAATCACAAATGATCTTGGTGAAAAGACATAAAAATAAATGAATGTGAATATGAATGTGACTTTTTCATGAACGTAGATTTAAAATGCCAAAGTATGTATATGTCTTCCCTGGTGGCTCAGTGGTTAAAGATCTGCCTACAATGCAGGAAACCCAGGTTCAAACCCTGGGTCAGGAAGATGTTTTGGAGAAGAGAATGACTACTTACTGCAGTATTCTTCCCTGATGGCTACTTACTCCAGTATTCTTGCCTGGAGAATTCCCTGGACAGAGGAGCCTGGTGGGCTCCAGTCCATGGGGTCGCAAAGAGTCAGACACAGTCTACTGAGCAACCAACACTTTCACCTTCACATGTGTATATTAATTTGCATGCACACACATGGAACAAAGGGATGAATATTAAAGACTAGAGCCAAATTTTAAGAATAACCTAACCCCAGAAGACTAAATTCCATATTGGAAAACTTTTGAGTGTTAGGTTTATAACTTTCAAATAAATTTGAACATTCTAACTGCAGAATTTAGGATTATATTCCTGTTCTCTGGGAGGAAGTTTATATTTATTGGAAAAAGAAAAAATAATATCAGAAAATGTCTCTTAAAAGTTAAATTTGGAAAAAAGTGAATAAGAACTGATAGGCCTATAACACAAGGCTGCCACCAAATCTTAATAGTTGATGAAAATAGCAAAACAATTTTGTTTATATTTTACTCTAATAATAAGTAATATAGTGAATATACATTGCACTCTTAGTGTATAACAGTCATTTCTGCATTATCATAAATGACACACTTATAGTTTAAAGGACACTTCCATTAACCATTCGAAATAGAGATCTTTGGTGAGAACTAAGATATGGAAGACTTAGCTAAGTTGCTTAAGGTCACAGAATTGATGTCGGAGGATTTGAATATGACTTCCAGATAAGCCATTACCTTATCCACTCCTTCTACTGCCATTCTTAAAAGAAACAGCACTCAAAGACAAGAATTTAGCTCTGTTTTACTGTTTGTGGCCCATTTTTGTGAGGATTTCCTCACTTAACTAGTTAAAAGTAAAATGAAGTCCAAGGGAGGAAAGAGGCAGTAAGAGAATACCTAAAGGATTAAAATGAATTCAGAATTACCAGCCAGGATAAACAACTTTCTATCTATGGAACAAAAAGAAGAGAAAGGGGAAAAAAGCCAAGTCCTTGACTTGAAGGGGGTATGGGATGAAATGACAGAAGGAATGCAGAGTTCTGGAAGGATCCTTCGGCTCCGCACACAAGAGCTTGCAGCTGCTCCTTGAAGCTAGTTGTGGGTAGGAGCCGGATTTGTACCCATGAAATCAGTGGGTGATTTTCATGATGGTCCCGATGATCCCTGTGTCATCAGTCAGTTTTTTCAGCCTCATCCTTAGTTAGTGATAAAAGAGGAAGATTCTTATTCTCTGTGCCAGTTCTTTTGCATGTTGCTGATTAGAAAGAAATCCATAACCACAGATAGATCTTTTTATTTTGCTGTACTTTTTACCTTAGAAAAGAAGTGTTGAGAGACATTTTGTTTAGGATCAGAAGAATTTGAGAGTTAGGTTTTCTGACTTTCAAATAAATTTGAACTTCCTGAGTACAAAGTTTAGAATCAAGTTCCTGTTTTCTGGGCAAAGTTTCATGTATTGGTGATAAAATGTGAATTTTCTGCTTCAAAGATAAAAGACTCAAATGATTTTTCAAGGCCTGGGAAGCCCAAGACAGTTATTCCAAAACTAAATTTTAATGAGTTAAGTGTAAATGAATTAGAAACATGCTTCTCAGATTTCTTATTAAAATATACATAAGGTTACAGGTTATGAAGAAAAATGCTTGGCAAAGTTCATCTCAGCAATTGCCAATCTTAAAACATTTAAGACATTTTATCAGTTGTCCCAACAGCAGATGGAAGCTGCCGCTCCCTTCCATCCTTTGCTTTCATTGCTAAGTTCTTTAGAGCTTAAAGTGCTTCTTCTAATTAACTTCTTTAACATATTGCTCATCTATCCCCAGGCACTTATAGAACAAAGTACAAAGCTGGTATCGCTCCAGAATTTTAGAATATATTTAATTCAGCTATTTGATATCTAATCGGAGAGGAAATGCAAACCCAGGCATACTCCTTTATGTGTTCACAAGGATACCTTCAATCTACGCAAACTTACATTGTTCTGAGGACCCATGAGTTCATATGGTTAGATTAACCAGGAGTAACCAGGAGCTTGCTGTACTTTTTGCCTGCTTTCTATGAATATGCTTTAAAGCCACTTCTTTTCAGGATTTATGTTAAATGACCAGGTCATGCTTAATTTCTTCAAAGAGAGGTAGAAAGTGGACCAACTTAAATATTTGATACAAAGAAATTCCTTGTTGTTCCTTGTCAGAAAAAACAGAAAATACTTACTTGCATACAGATAACTAGTTTTGCGAACTTGAAGTTCAGAGTATTTTATAAAGGACTGCTGCTGCTGCTGCTGCTAAGTCGCTTCAGTCGTGTCCGACTCTGTGTGACCCCATAGACAGCAGCCCACCAGGCTCCCCCGTCCCTGGGAAGAACACTGACACTACAGCTGAACTTGTCATGAGTAATAATTGCCCTTTCATTTTATTTTTTGCCATCTCTGTTTTTTAAATTGGAGGATAATTGCTTTACAGTATTGTGTTGGTTTCTGCCATACATCAACATGAATCAGCCGTAGGTATACAAATGTCCCCTCCCTCCTGAACCCCACTTCTATCTCCTGCTCCATCCCACCCCACCCCACCCCACCCCTCTAGGTTGTCCCAGAGCACTGGGTTGAGCTCCCTTTGTCACAGAGCAAATTCCCATTTGCTATCTATTTTACATATGGTAATATAAATGTTTCCAAGCTATTCTCTCAATTCGTCCCTCGTTCTCCTTCCCCCACTGTGTCCACAAGTCTATCCTATATATCTGCCTCTCCATTACATGCAGATTCTTTACCTCCTAAACCCTAGGTAAGCCCATAAAACCCATATTAGGTAGTGTTCATTTACAACATGAACACTGAACAACTGTACTCGTTTGAATCCAAATTATTTTCATATTTCTCTAATTAACCCTACCAAGCAAATAAGTAAATATGTTGGCACTGATGACTTGGCCTTCATTATTAAATGATTGTGATGATCCTGTAAGATCTGATTCTTTTTATTCCTGCTCTAAAGTTTATGCCTGCTTCCTAGATAACTTACAAAAGAACATTTAGATAGGCTTTTAGAGGCTTTAACAGTGTACCATCTTATATGATCTCTGCACCTGTGCTGTGAAAATGATTGATTTATGAGCCACATCTTAGGAATGAGGAGGTAAGTGACTATGTGACATTGGAAAAGTTCCTTAAATTGTCTGAGCATCAGGGTCTTCATTTCAGTACTTGCCACATAGGGTTGTGTGGGGAATAAACTGAGAAAATGCATATAAATATTTTAGCGGAGTCCTGATACATATTAACTGTTCAAATATCGAATGTTACATAAACTATTGCCTAAGATCCCTTAGCTATTAACTGGTGAAGTCAGCATCAAAGTCAGGGTCTTCTAATTTCTGCTCTGGTGCTCTAGGCTCCCCATTGCCCACAAGAGCATTTTTAAACATACAATAAAAACCTCCATGTTCTTGTTCCCGTTGGTTTTGCCAGCCCTTTGTTCTCCAACCCCTTACCCACTGGCATTGCAGCCAAGCCAAGCTGCTGGCAGGCACTCTCTCCTGCTCTGCCAGAGTACGTAGTGTCTTTAGATAATCTCTTTCCATCCTGTGAACTCCCACCCATCCTTCAGGATCCAGATCAAGTGATGAGTGAAACTTACAGACCCACAAACAGGACACTCTGCCTCTGTCCCCAAGATTTTCTTCATCTCTGTTAAATAGCTATCTTCTCATTTAACAGTTTGTTTCTCTCTTACACAAAACTGTATACTCCTTGAAGTCAGGAATTTTGTTTTACTCAACTCTGACCCTATGTCTGTCCATTGGTTAGTGTTTGTTGAACTGATTCTAGGTTCAGTTTCCTCCCCTTCATCATGCTGCCACATGTGCTCAGGGTGGCTTTGGTAGACCACAGTTAAAGAACAAGGGCTCTAAATATTTAATTAAACATTTAACCTGGCAGATCTGGTTCTCTTGGTGAAATAATTGGTTCCCATTCCTAGAGAATGTTCCACTTGTTCACCTGATGATAGACACATAGACTGGATAAACTATAAGATTTTCCACATTGTTTGAATTTCCACCAAGATTGCCATTTTTCCACCTTCATTTCCTGCAAGTCTTTTCCTTGGCCACTGGATACCACCAACTACACTGATGTTCTTTTAGTCCCTAAACACCAAACTCTCAGCTTCATGGCCTTGGCATGTGCTCTGCTTTGCTTAGTAGAGTCTTTCCCCATCTTCACTTTGCAGTCTTCTCATCTGTCAAGTTTCATTAAATATCAACTTCTTCCATGAACATGAAAAGTCAAATAGGTCTCCTATTAGTCTCCTTCGTAGCCCCCTGATTCTAACTCCCCCTTCCTCTTCTCTGTTTCCTCCTCCCCTCATCCTCTTCTTCCTTTTGCCATCATCATTTCCTAATAATCTGTAGGTATTTTATTTATTTGCTACATTTTTTCTTTTGCCTGTTTGTCACATTGGAGGTAAACTCCGTAAGAGTAAGGACCACATCTGTCTTGTTGAGTGTTGTATGACAACACTTCATGAGGATTATAAGAGTAGCAGGCTACTCTTGCTCTTGTTAACTTTGACCTATCCCTACTGGTCTCCTTTCAGTGTCTACAAAATGCCTTTCTTCTTACCCGGGAACATTTTCCCACTTTACTCATTAGGAAGGGTACATAAGATCAGTTTATCCTATCCCCTCATGTGTCCCTACTTTTTCTTGTTTCTTTCCAAAGTTCACTGTAGTTTCCCAATGAATGTATTCTTCAGCCTGTGCCCTTCATTGTCAGGCTATGTTCCAACAGACGTCTGCCTTCCCACACTCTTCAGAACTCTTATGACTTTCTATAAACCAAACAAATCCACACACTTTTGCTGTGAGTATCTTAATGTAACTTGGAGGATCCTTCTATGATTTGTAGTAGTCCTCAACAGTAGAGTAACTGTGCTTGCTTTAGAGACCATGGTGGATATTTGAAAGACTATGAAAGGCTCGTTAACATGATGGAAGAGTGCCTCAAGAAGGTCATAGAAAAGGAGGAGAAAGTTAAAATACTGAAGCAATCAAGTTGAGTTTCATTTTGTCCTTTAAGAGTGTTATGGGTAAATAAATTCCCTAATATCAGAATGCCTTTTTTTAAAATATAAATAGCATATTTTTACTGGTTGTACTTACCAAAAAAATTTAAAGGAATTAATCTTAAGAAGAAAAAGGTGGAATTTTACAGTTTCCTCCTTCCTTGCCAAATAAGAACTTTCTTGTCCCCCGTGTTTTGACTATATTAACATCTATGTTGTTTGCATACAGTTGCTAAAACATTAAATACAGTGTCTTTCCAAATTCATTGACATACCTTACTTTTTCCTAGTATGAGTTAGTGATTAATATAGCTTGTTAGGCCTCTAGTATGACTTTATAAATACAACCCAGCTGTATTCACCCTCCAAAATTGAAAAATGAGAACTAGTTTTTCTCCATTTAACTTTTTCTAAAGTTTCTGCAAGATGATGCTCATGTTACAGTTAAACATCAGCTGTACAGCTTTCTCTTTCTTTAGCTATTAGTCCCTTAGGTATAACTCTGTAATCAAAGGGAGGTCAACTGTATCCAAATACAAATATGCCAGAATGTCTCTGGCATAAATCTCTCCCTAAAGATTTTAGTAGTATTACTTCAGAAGAGAGGGGGAAAAGTACTATGTTTTATCTAAAAGCTAAGAACTTAATTCATTTAAAAAATGAAGTACTGAGTTATCCTTTCAGAGAGCTATGTGAGCACAGGATCTATATGTTACTCATCAGTTTTCTTTTTACTAAGTTTAGAAAGAACTTTGATAATCACAGGAAAACATGCTGCTATATAGGAACTATGTGGTTACTCTCAATGAATGCTTCCCATATTGCTATAAACTGCAGAGAGGGTATAGCCGTCCAAATTCATAGTTATTTTCTGGTATCCAGTTAATTTCAGAAGCAGCTAAGGGCCAGTAGGCAAAATTATGAATTACATGGAGGACATTTCTTTCTGTTTAGATGTTAGCTGTCCAAGCTTCTGAACTTCATTGCTAATAATTAATTCTATTTCCAATAACAGGCTTCAGGTGGAATGCCTCTGAAGGGTTTGATTTTACTTACCCTTTGTACAAATCCAGGCCTGACTAGATCGTATCTTGAAACCCAAATGTTTCCCATCATTACATTGGGAAATGAGTCCCAATGGAGTGACACTGAAAGCTTATTTTCATGAGAGCATTCCTCTTTCTGATTGTACACTGTCTTTTGGATGCTATTTAAAACAATTTCACTACCAGGAACATATTTTTTGAATACCTCTGATTTGCAAATAATCATAAGTATGAATGTTTCCCTTCAGTAAGTGGCATGAATTTCCAAATGTTCAATTTACTTATGTAATTGTTTCTTCTCCTTCTCTTTCATTATTAACTAATTTTTCAGGCTGGTGGTTTGATGCCTGTGGCCCATCCAATCTAAATGGAATGTTTTATACAGCGGGACAGAACCATGGAAAGCTGAATGGAATAAAATGGCATTATTTCAAAGGGCCCAGTTACTCCTTACGTTCCACAACTATGATGATTCGACCTTTGGACTTTTGAAGGCATAATATCAGTCAAGAGCAATTAGAAAAGCCACCAAGAAATCTGGAGAAGCCACCAGATGAGAAACTGCTTGAAAATTTCTGAAGCAAACAATATGGTCTCCCTTCTAGCAACAAGTAGCAGTTATGTGAAGTCACCAAGGTCCTTGACTGTGAATTTGGAACCTTTTGAGTTCACAAAGTCTCTGCTTGGGATGATTGATTGTGTTCATACGGCTTGACTATAGACTGTCATTCACTGTCATGCTTTTAAAAGGGAAGAAACTGTTAAGCTCACTGTGCTTCAAACTACTACTGGATTTTATTTTGGAACTGTGGTAGCCAGATGATAAATATGGTTTATTTCATGTAAAACCAAAAAAAAAAAAGAAAAAGAAAAAAGAGAGAGAAGAAGAAAATGAACAACAACAAAAAGTATACATGAAGAATAAAAACTGGCTTGCCATAATCCTTTGGAAAAGATATATTACACCAGTGAAATGGTGTTATTTCTATGCAAACCTAATAAGTTTGTACTGTTGCACAATTTTAATAAAAGTTCAGGAAGAACAGTATTGCCCTCTGAGTTAGTGAAATGGATTTCCGAAGTCTAATTCCTAAATCATACTTGCTAGTTGATTTCAGTTAACCCATCTTCAAATGTAAATTCCATTTTGGTAAACTATAAAGAATTGTAGTGCATGAAGAATAGCAGTGTGAATTAGAAACATACTCTGTTATTCTTTGATTTTTTGATACAGTTTTCAGAAAAAATGGACATAATCAACTATTGGACATATGAGATGAAAATTTATCCTTCCCCCCATGCTACAGTTTTCATTTATTTTAAAAACTGACTGATATATAAATATATTTATAGCCTGAGTAAAGTTTAAAGATTGTGAAATATATCATCAAGTCCTTAAAATAATATACATGCATTTAATATTTCCTTTGATATTATACATGAAAGCAGTATTTTAGAGTGTAATAAGTTGAAATAAAACCAAGTAAACTGGAACAGGTCATTTTACAGGATCTTCTTGCATGTGTCCACTTAAGTGTAACTTTATTATTTTTAAAATAATTATCTTCAATTCTTCACCCTGTTATTTCATGCTGATTTAATTTTTACTAATTAACTGAAACTTGCTTTCCAGATTCACTCTGTTCCAGTTTCTATAAAAGATATACTTTGAAGTCTATGAAAAATGAAAGAAGAATTATAAATATCATTGTACATAGCATGTTTATATCTACAGTAAACCTAATAGCTGTTTATTCTGGAATATGCAACATTGCCCTCAATTGATGCAAATAAGCACATTTTCAAAAAACTACTATACCACCTTTTGAAATATACTATTTTTTCCTATTTTTCTACCATGGGCTGTTTTCTTAGGCAGTTTCTGATTTTAAGACATTACCATTATAGGAAAAAAATTGGCAAACTTTGTATTATATGTTAAAGAAAACACAAGAACAAAAGAGAAAATTAATCCTAGTCACCTGACTAAGAAAATTCTAATTACTAGCTACTATAAATCACAATGAAAATATTTCTGTGGCTTAACTGATTTTAAGTCAATTTTGGACACAGATATTTGTGGCAATGTGAAGTTACTACAGTTTGTCAAGAAGTGCGTTCTGCCTCTAAGTGCTCAAGGTTACAAGCGTGAACAGTTTTTTATCAAAGCATGAGGTATACTCTGATATACAAAAATTGAAATCCACTTTGAGTTTCCTTTCTTAAAAAAAGTAAAAGTTTTTATCGGGCACTAAGACCAGTTTTAGGCCTGGTGATTTGATCTCTTGTGCCTTTGTGGGTTTCCTCCAGTTGAGAGAATAAGGCTACTCACATTTTTCAGAAGTTATTTTTTCAAAGTTTACCATCAAATGTTTATACTTTTACATGTGTATACAAACCTGTTCTGCCTTAAAATTTATGTTTGCAAGTATTCCACAGTTTTTCTATTCTTGTCAACTCTTTCATAACACTGTTTAGCTGCTTCCTCTGAAAACCTCCTTGATGTTTTCATTTAAGTGAATGAAAGTGAGTGTTTTGTTTTTGTGTGTTCCTAGAGATTTTTTTACTTACCATTCTTTTGAAAAGTAATACATTTTCCATCTTATAGTGCAAAAATAAAAGGAAATAATGGGGAAAAGCATGATATTTACTGTTTTGTTATCTGGGTTTAAAAAATGAAATATTTCCAATTATTTATAATAAAGCAGTACAAAATGTTTTATGACTCCATTATGTGCACTGTGGCCATTTAACATGTATATCCTTTGCATTTAATTATTCAGGATAAGACAATTAGGTAATAGGATTTTGTCTTTCAATTTTTATATGAATTAAACTCATGTAGTTTCTATGGCAATTTCTGCACATCAATGGCAGCTTTATTCGGTTTAAATAAAATTGAAAGTAACATATTTGTGCAACTCCTCATTTTACATATTTTACAAGTTTTAAAATTAGAGATATATGGAAGTATGGGTTCTATGAAAAAAATTACCAAATGAACTAAAGTCTCAGTCTTTGAAAATCTTTCAGTCTTGGATATGATAAGAAAGCTTAGCTCCATTAGAACTTTAGATCAAAGCAATGGGTCTCAGTCCCACATCTCTACTGTGATTGTTATGTTCTGTCAATAATTATCTTTTTTATTTCTTGTGTTCTTTTTTTTATTGAATAAATTCTTTAAATTCTATAGTATTCTATATTTGTGAAAGTTTTACACACAAGATTTAATACAATCCCATAACAGCCTTTTTTTTAACACTACTATCGCCCCTCCCCCCTTTCCTCTCCACAGTGGTAACCAGTAGTTTTTTCTCTGTATCTGTGAGTCTGCTTCTTTTTTATTTTATTCACTAGTTTGCTGTATTTTTTTAGATTCTACATGTAAATGATAGTATACAGTATTTGTCTTTCTCTGACTTACTCTACTTAGCATATTGCCCTATGTCTATCCATGTTGCTGCAAATGGCAAAATTTCCTTCTTTTTTATAACTGAGTAGTATTCCATTGTATGGGCTTCCCAGGTGGCTAAGTGGTAAAGAATCTACCTGCCAATGCAGGAGATGTGGGTTCAGTCCCTGGGTTTGAGAAGATGCCCTGGAGAAGGAAATAGCAACTCACTCCAGTATTCTTGCCTGGGAAATCCCATGGAGAGAGGAGCCTGGTGGCCTACAATCCATGGGGTCAGATATGTCTTAGCAACTAAAAGAGTCAGATGTGACTTAGCAACTAAACAACAACATTCCATTGTGTATGTGTGTGTGTGTGTGTGTGTGTGTATATATCACCCATCTTCTCTATCCATTCATCTGTTGATGGACACTTAGGTTGTTTCCATGCCTTGAGAATTATAAATAATGCTATGAACATTGGGTTGCATGTATCTTTTCAAATTAGTGGGTTTTTTTCTTTTTGGATATATACCCAGGGGCGGAATTGCTAGGCCAGATGGTAGTTGTAATTTTAGTGTTCCGAGAAGCCTCCGCTGTGCCAATTTACATTCCCACCAAGTGTAGAAGGGTTCTCTTTTCTCCACATGCTGGCCAACACTTATGTGTGTTCTTTTTTGATGACAGCCATTCTGACAGGTGTGAGGTGGCGCCTCACTGTGGTTTTGGTTTGCACTTCCCTGACGGTTAGCAGTGTTGACCATGTTTTTATGTGCCTGCTGGTCATTTGCCTTTCCTGTTTGGAAGAATATCTACTCAGTTCTGCCTGTTTTAATTGGGATGCTCATTTGTTTTTTGATGTTGAGTTGCACAAGCTGTTTGTATATGTTGGATATTAACCCCTCACGGGTCAAAACATTTGCAAATATCTTCTCCCATTCAGTAGGTTGTCTGTTTGTTTTGTTGATGGTTTGCTATGCTGTGCAAGCAAGTTTAATTAACTTAAACGTTTAAGTTTAATTAGGTCCCATTTGTTTGTTTTTGCCTTTATTTTCTCTGCTTTAGGATGTTCTGTCAATTGTTAAATGCTGAATTATTATATGACAATTGACAATAAATTCTGGGAACTTGTTGTGGAATAATAGGATGCATTTTGAATATCTGGTTTGGTATAAAGGGAAAAGGGCATAAAGATGGGTACCATTATCAGCTATTTTTGCCACAAAACTAGGACTACCTTACCTAAGTTCCTCTTATATAAGTTAAATTTGAAAATAAATGTATGCTTCCTACATATGCTATAAGGAATCAGAATTGATGGTTAAAAGGTGCTAAAACACTGGAAGTTAAAAATGGACTTAAAAGAAAATAAGAATATGTGTGTACTTTAACACAGTGTCTAAACATCAAAGCAGTGATATAAAAGTTTAGAGAAGAAAATTATTAAGGCTCTAAATTAACTGGAATGTTTCCATTAGGAGAAAGGTATAACAAAAATATTCATAATGAGTTTTTGGATTGTAATTACATAGCACTCCCTTTAGGAAATCATTTTATAGGCTTAATGAGCAGAATGTGAAATATTTTTAACAAACACAGTGAACAGCTACTTAGCATCCAAATGAAGCATTAAGAAGGTATTAAGGGTACAGGTGATTAAAGCATAAAGAAATTTACAATCAGTAGAAAAATAAGCAAGTTATATTAATGGGCAGTACAAGGAAGTTTATATTAATAAAATTAATGTTTGTTTAAACTGCAACAAGAATACTGGGATAATGTGCTGAAGGTTATGTTCTGTATAGAGTATAATAATAATAATAATGTATAAGGAAAACAAGTGAGTAACTACTGCTGCTGCTGCTGCTGCTAAGGCACTTCAGTCGTGTCCGACTCTGTGCGATCCCATAGACGGCAGCCCACCAGGCTCTGCTGTCCCTGGGATTCTCCAGGCAAGAACACTGGAGTGGGTTGCCATTTCCTTCTCCAACGCATGAAAGTGAAAAGTGAAAGTGAAGTCGCTCAGTCATGTCCAACTCTTTGCGACCCCATGGACTGCACCCCACCAGGCTCCTCCGTCCATGGGATTTTCCAGGCAAGAGTACTACTACTCAATAGTAAATTTATATGTACATGTTTTTAAAATTTAAGGAAACACACAGGCATCCCTCAATTTACACAATACATTTTATAGAAGATGGTGTCTGAGCTTTGTTCTTTATACACTTTAGAAGGACTGTACTTGCTGCAATTAGTGAATGCGTTGGAAGGAGATAAAACTGCAAAAGTTTGGATCATTGAGGACAAATGGTACAATCTGTTAGAATGAGGACGTGATATATACAGCAGCATAACACGAATGGACTGGATTAGCTAAATTTGGAGAGGATTTAACAGGAAAAAATTCAAATAACTCCATGATTAGATGGAAGGTGGGAAGGGTCAAGGTCATTCCAGATTTTTGTCTTGGATAATTAGAGAGAAGATGGTGCAAATATCCAAAATAGGGAACACAGGTTTAGGGGAGTGGATAATGAGTTCAATTTTACATGTTGAATTAGAGATGATAGTGATTCAAGCTTGGCAATGGAATATAATGAGTCTGAGCTCAAGCAGGACCAACATGGATGATATTGGACTCTAGATTATTTAGGCAGAAATTAAAATTATTAGACAAGATTATTTGAAAAGCATATGTAGTGAAATATATCTCACTTAAACACTTGATCAAGCATAAAATTTTTAAGGAGCAGATAAATGACAGTAATTCAAAAAGAAGATGAGAAATTACATCTGGATAAACTAGAGAAAAATCATCACGAGGGAATGGAGTTATAGAAGTCAGGTGAGTGGATTGCATGAATAACTGAAGATGCCTAACTCACCATAGATGGTGGGGGCATTATTATTAAAAAGTGCCCACTGAATTTGGCATACGGGGGCCACTGGTGATTTTTGTTAGGCCAGAATTAGAGGTGTAGGGGTAAGACACCAGGCAGCAAGAGGGTTATGAATAAATGAAAGGTAAGGACAAGAGGATAATTAGAGTTCAGACTCTTCCTATTTACAGTAGAATTACTTCTAGGCTAGTGTTATATGTTAGAAGCTTTTTAGAAATGCAGAATCTCAGACCCCATCCCACTACTGAATTAGAATCTTCATTTTAATAAGATACTCAAGTGACTCATGGACATTAAAAGTTTGAGAAACTTGGTTTAGATTGTCGTTGTCATTGGGTCACTAAGTCATGTCTGACTCTTTGGTGACCCCATCGACTTTAGCCCTCCCAACTCCTCTGTCCATGGGATTTCCCAAGCAAGAATACTAGAGTGGGTTGCCATTTCCTTCTCCAGGCGATCTTCTCAACCCAGGAACTGAACCCAGGTTTTCTGCTTGGCAGACTGATTCTTTACCACTGAGCCACCTGAAAAACCCATTGGTTTAGATTAGACTTTCAAAAAGAAGGCTGAGAATGAAAGGAGCTAGGGAGGGAACTAAAGGGACAGGAGTGGCTTTTAGGATTCTTTTTTAGGATGACAGATGTGTGAGTGTATACGCAGACTAAGAAAGATGAGCCTTTCCAGGAACTGAGGCTGAAAGGAGGAGCAGAAAGGTCCTTAGATGGAACAAGTGTTCTGGGGTGGCTGAGAGCATGACTGAGTGTTGGGAGGGAGAGGAGGTTCACTTTTAATAGGAGGAGAAATGTCTCTCTGAAGAGACTAGGAGAGAAGGAAATGCTGTAGGAGGCACAGCCAATTAATGGTCTCTGTTTCATAGAGGAAGGGGAAGGAAGGAAGCATATTTGTAAGAGTGTGGGTGGTTCAATTAAATAGTGTTTGAAAATAGGTTTGGCATGACCACTTAACGAAATGGGTGCAGTATACATCTAGTGGAGTTGCAACTTTATCAAGTACTTCTGGAGGCTCAAATGGCAGCGCCTGCAGTACAGGAGAGCTGGGTTCGATCCCTGGCTTGGGAAGATCCTCTGGAGAAGGGAATGGCAACCCACTCCAGTGTTCTTGCCTGGAGAATTCCATGGACAGAGGAGCCTGGTGGGCTACAGTACATGGTGTCACAAAAGCCCGACATGACTAAACAACTAACACTTTCACTTTCTAAAGATTTAATTGAGATTTGGAAATCATGAGTGTGAACAGACTAATCTACTTTTCCCAGTGATTTCATACGTGTGAAAATAATGAAATAAAAAGCCTCTCCCAAAGCTGTCTCCTCTTTAAAGCCCACCCAAATTCCCCTAGACTGAATTTCTCACCCTTCTTCTGTGTTCCCATGGCATTTTATTTCTACTTACGTTAAAGAATTTTCAGTTTGACTTGTGCTCCAGTCAGCTATGAATATACTTGTTCTGTGTCCAGATAGTGAGCATTTGGGGTCAGGGATGAAATTTAATTAGTTTTTGTTGTTGTTGTTACCAGAACCTAACATTGTGTCTAGACCATTCTTGAATCTCAATTAAGTGTCCGATGATTTACACTTTTTCTGTTCCAGATTATATCCAGAGTTCTTATTCCGTGTCTCATTTTACATTGTGTTTCCAGGAACAAGTATAATGTGAAGACAGCTTAGATGGTAAGTAGATTGGGTTAATTGGGGGTGAGTAGGTGGAGGAATAGGAGAAGGCAATGGCACCCCACCCCAGTATTCTCGTCTGGAAAATCCCCTGGGCGGAGGAGCCTGGTGGGCTGCAGTCCATGGGGTCCCTAAGAGTCGGACACGACTGAGCAACTTCACTTTCACTTTTCACTTCCATGCATTGGAGAAGGAAATGGCAACCCACTCGAGTGTTCTTGCCTGGAGAATCCCAGGGACAGGGGAGCCTGGTGGGCTGCCATCTATGGGGTCGCACAGCGTCGGACACAACTGAAGTGACTTTTCGGACATGACTGAAGTGACTTAGCAGCAGCAGGTGGAGGAATGGATGGACCCATGACACATGAATGAAAACTACAGGAATTCAAAATGATCTATAATTTTTTTTCTCTTGAGAGGTTATACTGTAAGAAAAATACCTTTATGCTTTCAACAAAAAGATTATAAAGACTTTTTCCAAACATCGAAGGACATCAGATTATTTATATACTAATGAGAATCATGTGGGTTACATTTCTCTCTGAATTAGACATGATTTGTTTAGAGTGTAAGGAATAAGAAACAAACCATGGATCCTAGCATAACAAAAATATCTGATAATATTTGAGCTGCCTATGTCCAAACTAGTAAGACGCACAATGAGTCTAGTACTCAGGGAGCGACAGCACTGATCTGAACCTCAGCCAAGGAGGGAACAGCCAAAGCACAGATGACAGCATTTCTGGGGGCAATGAAACAGGGAAAAGGAGACGTGGGAATTTCCATTATTGTACCAGAAATCCACAAAAGCCTCTGCGGTAATGGCTCAGCAGTAAAGAATCCTCCTGACAATGTAGGAGAGGCAGGTTTGAACCCTGGGTTGGGAAAATCCCCTGGAGAAGGAAATAGCAACCATCACTAGTATTGTGGGTGTCCCTGGTGGTTCAGACAATAAAGAATCTGGCTTCAGTGCAGGAGACCTGGGTTCAATCCCTGGGTCAAGAAGACACCTGGAGAAAGGAATGGCTACCCACTCCAGTATTCTTGCCTGGTGAATTCCATGGATAGAGGAGCCTGGCGGGCTAGTCCCTGGGTTCACAAAGAGTCAGATATGACTGAGCAACTAACACTTTCACATTAGTATTCTTGCCTGGGAAATTCCATGGACAGACGAGCCTGGCAGGCTACAGTCCATGGGGTTGCAAAAGAGTCAGACACAACTTAGTGACTCAACAACAATTGTATCTTCTGGACTATATTATTACTTTTGTGAGTTTGTAGATTAAGAGTGAGGATGAGCCACTTGGAAAAGGTGCCTGGTATGCAGATAGAGATCAGTAAAAGTGTGTTCACTGACAGTCTCTGGACCTCAAAACTGACAAGTCTTAAGATTATTGGTGCCCTGTGGCACTTGGTCTCCATAGGAAAGACTGTTAACTGAGAAATCTTGCAACCTGTGATTCTCTATCAAGAATTACAGGATTTTTTAGGTTGCCGTTGGGTTTTTGTTTGTTCACTTGTTTTGGTTTGGGTTCGGTTTTTCTGACCAGGAGAGTGTGCCCAGCTCCCACACAAGGTGACCTAGAAATGCTGAATGGTAAATATCTCAATAAACAATTTTTAGCAGATGACAAGTGTCTGTAGCCCTTCTTTTCCCCTTGATCAAGGCAACTCTGGGATGAATTCTACACTGCATCCCAAATCTCTCAGCAGAAATGAGTTCCCATCGCTCACACTGGCAACTAACTTGATAACACACTCTTTTGTTGTGTTATTTTCCTACCTGTCTTATCTCCAGTCCTTTACCCATGTCCCTGGAATCACCTCTCAGATGAATTACTTGCCCTCAAATCTTTTTCTCATGCTCTACTTTGGGCAGAACCCAAATCAAGAGAAGTCTATGTGTATCAGGTGCATGGTTAATTACTGAGAAACAGAGATGCCTTCAATAATATAAAGACCAGTTGAGAGTGAGAACAGCCACAGAGGAACCTTTATAAGGACAGATGGATCTGGTGGTCTCTGAAAGCGTTCATCAAAATAACCAGTTGTAAGTTGTATTTTATATCTGTTACCACTGTACGTCCCTTTATAAAGTTTTGCTAAATATGCCAGACTAGATTAAAACATACCATGGATAGTTGAGAGAAGGATTTGTGCCCACTCTGTGCTAGAGTAGAAAAGTTGAGAGTGACCATCCCCGAGGCAATTTTAGGGGTGGCCCTGGAGACTGGGACATCTCCAAGGGGGGAGGTGAACCTAGAGTGATATGGTTTTTGAGCAGTTAAGTCATACGGGTTTCCTCATGAGAAGATGTTTCTGCCACGGTAACCATGGACTATTCCAGATTAAGGGAATCGTCAGACTTCTTTAGGGTGGCCCCTGAGTTAAATGCATCCTATATATACTGGTTACATTCACTGAGAACCAAGCCAATGGCCTCTTCTCTATCAGCATGCCTCTCACTGCCCCAGCATCATTTCCTGGCTGCCTTTCTGCTGCTCCAACTTCATTCCTCCCTGATTATATAGACCCAGAGCATTGTTAGTGCTATCAACCTTATAACTCTGGTCTGCCATGTTTATAAAAGTGATTAAATACAATCTCATTTTCCGTATTATTATTTCAGTGAGAAACGTATTTGGCTTAAAACATTTCAGTATGTTTCATTGTTTTCCAACATGAAACATTATTTATTTTCTACAAGAAACATTTTACCAAAATATTTATTTCAAACTGTCAGGTCCTTTTGTATTATTGCACTGAGCTTTCTGCTCAGTGTCTCACAAGGTCAAAATCAAGGCCTCAGCAAGCTGCCCACTCAGCCGGAGCTGAGGATCTGTCTAAGCACTCTGTTGACAGAATGAAGCTCTTGAGGTTGTAGAACTGGAGTCTCCTTCCTGCTGGAGGTGAGCTGGTGGCCATACTTGGCTCTCGGCCACTCTCAGGGAAGACTGTATATTGTTGTTGTTGTTGTTCAATCACTCAATCGTGTCCGACTCTTTGCAACTCTGTGGACTGCAGCACACCAGGCTTCCCTGTCCTTCGCTATCTCCCAGAGTTTGCTCAAACTCATGTCCATTGAGTCAATGATGCCATGCAATCATCTCATCCCCTGTCACCCCCTTCTCCTCCTGCCCTCAATCTTTCCCAGTGTAAGGGTCTTTTCCAATGAGTCGGCTCTTCACATGAGGTAGCTGAAGTGTTGGAGCATCAGCATCAGTTCTTCCAGTGAATATTCAGGGTTGATTTCCTTTAGGATTTACTGGTTTGATCTCCTTGCAGTCCAGGTGACTCTCAAGAGTCTTCTCTAACACCACAATTTAATTGTATGGGCTTGACCTAATCATATGAACCCTGTAAATTGAGGTCTAGACATTACAGACAGGAGTGAAATCCATTACCTTCACAGTCCTGGGCAAGTGCAATGTGAGATAAAGAATTTTGGGGACCAGCAAAGAATTCTGCCTCCCATAGATGAGAAGGGGCTTACTGGGTGGTACAATGGTAAATAATCTGCCTACCAATGTAGGAGATGCATGTTCAATCCCTGAGATGGGAAGAACCCCTGGAGAGGAAAAGGAAATGGCAACCCACTCCAGCATTCTTGCACAGAACATCCTGTGGACAGAGGAGCCCAGTGGGCTACAATCCATGGGGTCACAGAGTAAGATACATCTTAGCAACTAAACAACAAAAACATAGATGAGAAACAAAGTATATAATAATACTCTGTTTATCAGGAAATAGATCTAGTGTTTTGGAAATGGTGCATATTCAAGAAAACATTGTCATGTATTATGTATGTAGTTAATGTCTCAATAAACAGTCTTCAACAGAGAATGTGTCTCTGCGGATAAACATCTCATGCGTGCATGCTAAGTTGCTTCGATCGTGTCTTACTGTGACCCTATGGGCTGTAGCCAGCCAGGCCTCTGTCCATTAGATTCTCCAGGCAAGAAAACTGAAGTGGTTGCCATGCCCTTCTCTAGGGGATCTTCCTGACTCAGGGATCCAACCTGCCTCCCTCACGTCTCCTGAATTGGCAGGCGGGTTCTTTACCACTAGCACCACCTGGGAAGCCCACAGATATACACCTCAGGTCAGTGTATGTCAGAAGGTCTAGGCCAACAGCCTAGCACTGATATTTACCCTAGAAAATTCTCTTACCCTCTCTGATATTATTTCCTCAGATTTTAAACATGGATAATAATAACAATCTTTGCTTGCTTTTTTTTCTTTCCTGTGCAGTATCATGGTCAGACTCAATGAGATATTTAAATACTGTTGTGAGTATAAGTCTCAATTTCACAAGCTCAGACAAGCAAGAAAGACCACAATAATTTACACTGTGATAATATAATTATATAATACATTATATGGTTTAATCAGCTTAATTTTAACTCCCCATCTTACTTGCAACTTCCCTATCCCAACACAGTGTGGAGGTTCTAGAGTGTGATGGAGAGGCAAGGTCATGGAGACCACATCTCCAGTCATACTCCACATCCGTGACCCCCGAGGCACCCATTGTCCCGAGAGCAATCTTTTCCATCAGCTCTGAGATGCTAAAGGGTTGGGAGCTGGACCCACACTATATTGCAGCCTGACTGTTATAAATCACAGTCCTCAAACATGAAACTCTTTCCCACCCAAGTTCTGTATCTTTGTGCATTTGGGTCCCACTGTCAGGAATGCCTTGTTTTCTACCCTGTATCCAGGGCTATTGAATATCTCTGAAACATTCTTTAAGATTTTGCTCAAACATTACTGTATCTTCCTTGATCACATGACCGCATCCCCATGACTGTGAGTCCATACCATCTTAAAATCTATAGGAGCACCTAATACAAAGTATTAGAGTTCCTTGTTAGTGATGGCCTTTCTTTCTTACTAGATCATGAGTTCTCCAACAGAAAGACTCTGTTAATTTGACTCTGGTAATTAACTGTTGTATGCTTTAAATTTAGCACAAAATTCAACCATGTAGAATGTGGTACATCAAAATAAATATTTAATGAAAGAATCTCACCATTTTCTCTCCCTTTTTTACAGTCTGTATTCCAGTCTTATTGAACTTTAAGTGTATTCTGTTGATCTGGTCCTTTCCTTCCCATGCCTTTGTATATTATATCTCATATTATGCATCTGATATATCATATACATTATACATATGCATTATGTATATGAGATTGCAGGCAGTACTAGGAAGTGAAATCATCATGTTGAAAAGTGATAAATGAAGGGAAAGAATCATGGGGTTTTTTTGCCTGTTCTGGACAAATAATACCTCAGAGTTGATGGGAATATTTCTCTTTCTAGAATGATAGAATTACAATGCCATCATTTTATGTTCCCTGATGGATCTAAGCAATGGCTATTGACATTAATAAAAATAATGAACTAAATACCATATAACTCCTATTTGAATCACACATTGTTTATGAAGCATTCTTGCCAAAAACCAAACCTGAATCCTATAAAACTCTACATCTAACTATCAATTTACAGAAATTAAAAAATGGACAGAGGATACGAACAAACATTTTTCCACAGAATACGTACAGATGGTCAACAGACACATAAAAAGATGCTCAACATCGCTAATCATCAGAGAAGTACAAATAAAAACCTCAGTGAGATAGCATATCACACCTGTCAGAATGGCTATCATCAAAAATACCACAAATAATAAATATTGGGGGTATAGAGAAAAGGTAACCCTAGTCCACTGTTGGTGGGAATGTATTGAATTGACCAAAAATTTCCATCAGTGTAAGCAAAAATGAAAGACATTTTTCATTTTCACCGAGAACTTTATTGAATAATGTATTCACAGTCTTGTTTCACTACCTTCTGCCATTTTTCAGGCAACTTCTTAATTCCATCTTCCCAAAACCGGTAATATCTTTGCACAAAGAACAGTTCCAGTTATCTTTTACACTCTTCTATGGAAATGAAATTTTTTCCATTATAATTTTGTAAAAACCAAAATAAATGAAAATCTGAAGATGCAAGTCTGGTGAATGTGGCGGATGAATCAGAACTTCCTAGTCAATCTGTAACAGCTTTTGCCCAGTCATCAAAAAACATTCAGTCTTTTATTATCCTGATTGAAGATTATGCATTTTTTGTTGACTGCTTCTGGACACTTTTTGTGGAGTGCTGCTTTCAGTTGGTCTAATTGGGAGCAGTATTTGTTGAAATCAATCATTTGGTTTTCTGGAAGGAGTTCACAATGGAGGACTCCCTTCTAACCCCAATACTATATACACAGTATCACCATCTTTGGATGAAGACTGGCCTTTGGTGTGGTTGGTGGTGGCTCATTTCACTTGCCCCACAATCTCTTCTTTCCACATTATTGTACAGTATCCATTTTTCATCACCTGTCACAATCTGTTTTAAAAATGGAACATTTTCATTATGTTTAAGTAGAAAATCACATGTGGAAATACAGTCAAGAAAGTTTTCTTCACTTAACTTATGTGGAACCCAAACATCACAGTGACTAACATAACCAAGCTGGCGCAAATGATTTCCAGTGCTTGAATTGGATATTTTGAGTTTGTGTGCTATCTCCCACATGGTATTACATTGATTGTTCTGAATTATGTCTAGATTTGATCACTATTAATTTCAACTGATCATTTTGACTCTGTAGCATTGTCCAGAGAGAAATCATCAGCATGAAACTTCAAAAACCACTTTTGACACATTCAGTCAGTTACAGGACCATCTCCAAATACTGAACAGAATTTTTTGTGCCTTTCATTTGGATTTTTAGCTTTCTTGAAATAATAAAGCATATTATGCTGAAGACTTTTTTCTTCCATCTTCAATATGAAAATGGCTACACAAAAATTTACCAACTCTGATAAGTTTTTTTAAATGCACACTTCTATGATAACTCTCACAATACAGTCTAAGAACATTGCTTTGAATGAAGTTAAAGACAAATACGCACTACTAGAACCATCTTGGAGAAGGCAATGGCAACCCACTCCAGTACTCTTGCCTGGAGAATCCCAGGGACGGCAGAGCCTGGTGGGCTGCCGTCTATGGGGTTGCATAAGTCGGACATGACTGAAGCAGCTTAGCAGCAGCAGCAGCAGAGCCATCTTACTGTAAAAAAGACTGAATGAGCTTCTTTTGGCCAACCCAATAAATTGATGCAGCCACTATGGAAAACACTATGGAAAACACTATGGAGATTCCTTAGGAATTTAAAAGTAAAACTACTATATGATCCAGCAGTTCCTGTCCTGGGCATATATCTAGAATAAAGTGAAACACATTTGAAAAGATACATACAGTCCATGTTCATAACAACATTTATTTACAATAGCCAAGATATGAAAGCAACTTCAGTTCAGTTCAGTTCAGTCGCTCAGTTTTGTCCAACTCTTTGTGACCCCATGAATCGCAGCATGCCAGGCCTCTCTGTCCATCACCAACTCCTAGAGTTCACCCAAACTCATGTGCATTGAGTCGGTGATGCCATCCAGCCACCTCATCCTCTGCCGTCCCCTTCTCCTCCTGCCCCCGATCCCTCCCAGCATCAGGGTCTTTTCCAGTGATCAACTCTTCACATGAGGTGGCCAAAGTATTGGAGTTTCAGCTTCAGCATCAGTCCTTTCAATGAACACCCAGGACTGATCTCCTTTATGATGGACTGGTTGGATATTCTTGCAGTCCAAGGGACTCTCAAGAGTCTTCAGCAACACCACAGTTCAAAAGCATCAATTCTTCAGCACTCTTCACAGCTTTCTTCACAGTCCAATTCTCACATCCATACATCACCACAGGAAAAACCATAGCCTTGACTAGACGGACCTTTGTTGGCAAAATAATATCTCTGCTTTTTAATATGCTGTCTAGGTTGGTCATAACTTTTCTTCCAGGGAGTAAGCATCTTTTAATTTCATGGCTGCAATCACCATCTGCAGTGATTTTGGAGCCCCCCAAAATAAAGCCTGACACTGTTTCCACTGTTTCCCCATCTATTTCCCATGAAGTGATGGGACCAGATGCCATGATCTTCATTTTCTGAATGTTGAGCTTCAAGCCAACCTTTTCACTCTCCTCTTTCACTTTCATCAAGAGGCTTTTTAGTTCCTCTTCACTTTCTGCGATAAGGGTGGTGTCATCTGCATATCTGAGGCTATTGATATTTCTCCCGGCAATCTTGATTCCAGCTTGTGCTTCTTCCAGCCCAGCATTTCTCATGATGTACTCAACTTAAGTGTCATCAATGGCCAAATGGAGATATATATATATATAAAATATACTTGCATACAATATTAATTTGCATATATCACATACATAATGGAACACTATTATATTATATATAATGAAATATCACTCAGCCATAAAAAGAATGAAATTTTGCCATTTGTAATAAAGTGGACCTGAAGAGTATTATGCTTAGAGAAATAAAGTCAGACATAGAAAGACAAATACAGTTTGTTATAATTTATATGTGGAATCTAAAAAAGAAAACAGAAGAATGAATATAACAAAACAGAAACAGACTCACTGATGTAAAGAGCAAACTAGTGGTTACCCATGGGGAGAGAGCATGGGAGGGGGATGAGACACAGTCAAGGACTAAAAGATACAGACTACTATGTAGAAAATAACCTGCAAAGATACATTTTATAGCACAGGGAATACAGCCAATAGTTTATAATAACTTTAAATTGAGTATAATCTATGAAAATGTTGAATCCCTATGTTGTACACTTGAAAGTAATATAATATTATAAATCAACTGTACTTCAATAAAATGAAGTGTGTAGATTAACTTTAGAGCCAGCACTTACAACTTCCTTTAAAGTATTTTGCATTTCCAGTAGTAACATATTTACACAGAAGATTTTTATGACTACTGCCTATCTCAATATAAAGTATTTTAAAGAGCCTGCTGCATCTTAGATGCCTTGTTTTTATACAGAAGATATTCTTTAAGAGTTTGTGCACTCTGAGCATTTCTGCATTTATGTACTCCTTTGTCTAAATAGCTTACCTATGAAGAAATCAGGAAATTATGTTCTCTCCAATGTATCCCTGGAATCCCTTTGCAGAATTTCAGTGAAAAGCAGCTGCTTCCTCAGTGGTTACAATTCAGTTATTTCCACGAAACGTTTTTATTAAGAAAATGATTTTCTGCTGAGAATGCGTCATCTCTGCTACATCTTTCCTTTTGTGGTTTATAAAAAAAAAAAATAAATAGTTCTTTATGTAATTCATGTTGAAATCAAATTGAGAAAATGCCATCAGCTGAGACATGTTAGTAACATTTGGGCCTTCCTCCATCAGCATTGGCAAATCCCTAGGTGGACGGGTTCTTTCTAATTCTCATGTCCATTCATCTGTATCAACTTGAGCATTTTTCAGTGATTTTATGCCAAAGGCATGCATTTAAATAGATAATTATATTTTAATATTATTTTCTGTATATTCCTTTTAGCCTTTTGTTGTGACAAGAAGAATAAGCGTGTCCCCAAAAGTATCTGGCTTTCTGTTTTTCATCATCAAGTAACAAACCTCAAAACATCTTTTAAACATTGATTATTTAATTACTAAAATTGTGTAAAGTCTAGTTGTGTTTCTTACTACTGTCTGTGTTATACAAAGGTTTATTGTTGTTGTTTGGTTGCTGAAACATGTCCGAATGTTTTGCAAAATTATGGACTCCCCTTGGACTATGTAGCCTATCAGGTTCCTCTGTCCGTGGGATTTTCCAGGCAAAAATATTGGATCGGATTGTCATTTCCTTTTCCAGGGTATCTTCCCAACCCAGGGATCAACCCTGCATTAGCAGGCAGGTTCTCTACCATTGAGCCACCTGGGAAACCCATGCAAATGTATAGATATTTATTTTTACGTTCTGACTATTTTCCTCCAAATTCCTCATACTAAATATGAGAGTCACCAGGGCCATGTGGGTGATGAGTAAGTCTTAATTCTGTCCATTGAAAATCTTTAGACAATATTTTACTGATTCATTTTTTACTATTAAAACAATTTTTAAAATCAAAACAGAAGCAGACATTTTAGTATTTCTCCCTGTGATCAAAGTTCTGTTCTACAATCCTCTGGTATAGGGAACCCACTTTGAAATCCCTCTTCTCTCTTGTAAACTCTTCCTATGCGTGTGTGTGTGCTCAGTCACTTCAGTCGTGTCCGACTCTTTGTGACATTATGTCAGGCTCCTCTGTCCTTGGAGTTCTCCAGGCAAGACTCCTGGAGCGGGTTGCCATGTCCTCCTCCAGGGGATCTTCCCCACCCAGTGACTGAGCCAGTGTCTCTTGCATTGCAGGTGGATTCTTTACCTGCTGAGCCACCTGGAAAACCCCAAACTCTTCATTTAGAGACTAAAGTTGTAATCATATTTGTAAAGCTAGATCCAAGTTCAGCATATGGCACATGTTAAATAGCTGCTTATGGAGCTAAAAACAGCTGAAATATTAGATACTGATTAAGTCATATATAGTCTTAGTCTTTCAGAAGAGAAAATTTTGCCTGGTTCACTTAGCTTACTGTCTTAGGTTGATTTCACTCACTTTTGAATGATACTGATTATACATGTATTAGTGTTTAACAGTAACACTTATTTCATTTTATTATAGTTCTTAAAATTGTGTCCCTAAATACCTGAAATTGATTTAGAATGCTACAAATATCTGCTTAACTTAAAAGGGAGACTCTGACCATTAAAAAAAAAAATATATATATATATATATATATATATATATATAGTACTGTCCTCAGTGTCATTTCCTGTATTTCAGGAAGAAAGAGTCAAACCACAAAACCATTACTGAGGCATAATATCTGTGCTTCTCTTAGATATTTAAAGACTACCACCAAACAAATAATATTCCTTTGCTTCCACTTAATAATATTATTAGATTTAATCTCTAAAAGCATACCTGAAATTTAAGACTTCTCCATTATTAACCAGTGTTTATTGGCCTTAAATAAAAAGATGATTTCTGCCTTAAGGATTTTCTGTGTGACTTAAACTAGAGGCTGAATGGAATTAATTCGATGTAGAGATCCAGTCTTAGCTACTTTTGTAGTTCATAGTTACAGTCATAAGGAGACACTAACTCTTAAGTTATGACACTTGAAATTCCACATCCCAACCGGCCCATATTTATGGGGCACCCACTGTGTGGAAAATGCTGCAGGGGCACCATGGATAGCAAAAAACAAAGTAACCGCTTTATTACAAGGAATGAACACATAAGGAATGGGACATCACAGTCAGACGCCTAGTATCATGCAGGTCACTCTGATAGATAATTGAATGGAACATTAATAACTGAACTAATTCAAGTATTTTTATTTTTTAAGATTTTAAGGTCTCATTCCTGATTCTGTCACACCCTGAATGCTGATTGTAACATCTTGAGGATCCTAACAAAGGTTGTTCATCATTTCTATCCCAGGTCTTTGGCATGCTAAGGCAAGTTTCCCAGATTCTATTTGCTTGAAAGCTCTTAGTTCCCTTCCCTAAAGCAGTGAATAGGAATTAGGGCTTGGTTCCCAGAAAGCAAAACTGAAACTCTCAAACAAAGAAGGAGAAAGGAAAGCTGTTCCAATATTTAGGAGGGTGCCTCAAAAATAAAAGGAGTAACCAATGATAATGAAAGGGCCATCTTCAACTGGAGGATAATAGGCACCACTGAGCAGGATATATAACTAACAAACATGTCAGGAGCATTGAAGACCAGGCCTAGAAAGACAAGATTGTCAGGAAACCAACACCAATTAGATGTATGTTCCAAAACAGAATTAGTTACACGAGAGTTACAAGAAGGCTGAGTATATATTTGGGTAGGTGTGTGGAGCCTGTTTGAGGGAATTTTGATCTGTGGCTTAACAGAAGGAGGCATCATCTTAATATTTTGGTGGAGCTGGGGCAAAGAGCAGATTGCCCAAAATTATATTTGGAAATCTCACCATAATCAAGGCAGAACAACTGCAAAGACCAGTCCAGGGTGTAGTAGGGGAGGTGAGGCTGGGAGATCCCAGTAACAAGATAGGAAAATAGTTTTAGGAAGTTGTCATGGAAGATAAACAATGAATATCAGGGGCCAGTGTTTCCCCTGGAGGTGGAGGACATTCTCATGTCCAAAACTCAGAGAGGAAGTAGTGACTTAGAAGACAAACATTGGGTTGATAAGAGGCAACACTTTCTCTTTGTCTTTTGCCTTAATTTTAAAACAAGGAGACATTAGAGCACTACCGCGAGAGAGCACAGGGGGTCAGAAGTCACCTCCTGCAACATTTGCCTTGTGTTTGTCTGTTTGTTAATAGACATTATGTTCATACAGCCCGAGACTGGGAACACAATTAACATATTCTCTGTATCACCGAGGTTATATTTTTTCTCGGGGAGACTTAAGTGACACAAAAATGATTCACTGATATAGTCTCAGATAATGACAGATGCTGTTAAGAAAATAAAACAGGATAGGATGTGAGCATGAATGGGCAGGGGGTGGTGGGGCCTTTTCAGGGAAAGTGGTCAGATGATAGTGAGAAGACTTGAAGGGGACTTTAATGTGAAGAACCAAACTAGGCAAAAACCTCTGGGGACAGAGTGTTCTGGATGAGCAAACAGCAAATGAAAAGCTGCAGTGGCAGGCATGTGCTTGGCGTGCTTGGGAGAGAGAAGGTCAGTATGGAGGGAAATAGGTCTGGGAGCGGGCGACGGGATTGCAGAGGTTGGCAGCAACTGCGTCCTGTATGTCTTCACAGTGTATTGAGGAATCAGGTTTTGTTCCAGGTGCTATAAGAGCAGTGGAGGGTTTTGAGTAGCAAGCAGTGTGATCTGATTTCATGCTTAAAAATTATCTCAGTTTTTGTAATAATGACAGCTACAGCTGTATCTCTAATGCCCTACATCCCTTTCTTATCACTGATGTCACCATGGCACGGAGCATATGCCAAATATTATCCAAAGTATTATTCCAGAAATACATTTTTTCATAGACTTTACTGTGGAAAATTTTAGGAAGACAATGAATAAAAACAATCAGGAAAGGTGAAGTCTACAAAGGAAAACTTTCAATGTATAAAATGTTCCCAAAGATAGTAAATTTCTTCTGATAGTAGATCTAGTAACAATGGGGTATACTTTTCTCTTAAAAAAAAAAACTGGTACTAAAATTTCCTAAAAGATTATCACAATCAAAATAACATCCTAGGACAGAATTCTGGCAAGAGATGAATGTTTCCTGATTCCGGTTCTGATTCAGTGTTCTCTCAGTCACTGCTGCCTTCTTTTTGGCAGATTCTTGCTGTGCATTTCCTATTGCACATTCCCTACTGCATATATCTGGTTGTACATTCCCTATTTGCCACCAAGATGGACACAATTGTTTGTTTAAAAGGTCCCATCCTACATGCTTCTTTCCTTTTCACTCAGGTCATCGTTTGGTCATGTCTCTATTTGTCCAAGTGAAAGTGTTAGTCACTCAGTCACGTCTGACTCTCTGAAACCCCATGGACTGAATACTGAACTGGGTAGCCGTTCCGTTACAGATCTCCTGCATTGCAGGCAGACGCTTTACCATCTGAGCCACCTAATCAATTCTCATTACCAATGAATATAATCTTGTGATCTTTTATGTGCTTATACGATGAATAAAAACTATATTCAGGATAAGCAAACTCTAGAAGATAACATTTTCACATACAGAGAATAGGTTGAATCCCTCCCACTTAAAGTTGTTATGTTGCTGAGCAAATTATCTAACCTGTCTGAACCTCAGTTTCCACAAGGGAATGAGACTGTGATGGGCTTTCCAAGTGGCTCAGTGGTAGAGAATTCACCTGACAATGCAGGAGCCACAGGAGACACAGGTTCAATCCCTGGGTCAGAACAATGCCTGGAGGAGGAGATGGCAACCCACTCCAGTATTCTTACCAGGATAATCCCATGGACAGGGGAGCCTGGCACACTACAGTCCATGGGGTCACAGAGAGTCAGACATGACTAAGCACGCATGCATTCCTATTCCTAAGACTATAATAAGGGTTAAGGGGGAAAATATAGAAACTTACTTCACATTCTTGTACCCTAAACATGGTAAATATGCTTAAATGGCAGCTTTTATTATTTAAGTGGTTAAAATAACAATTACCGATGTAGCCTCATATTTTGATTAAAAGAAGAAACATAGTGAACCTATAACCATTTCTGGTCCCTGAACCACCTAAAGAAATGGCAGAGACCCACCCCCAAGGGCTTATAAGAAAGGTCAAAACATTATATGAACATGTGAACATTTTTAAGCACAATTTAGATAAATTCACCACAAAATAGCTCAACTTTCAAATATGTGTTTTAAGAGTTAAAGAACATGAATAAGAAATAATAAGATTAAATATTTATGAAAGAGAACAATCTCTCAGGATGATTTCTTTATGATGGTCAGTTTTACTTAACATTCCTCTGTGGACACACTTAAGTAAAATCTTATGAAACTCAAGAAATTATTTTTCTGAAGGTTAGCACCTAGATTATTTTAAAATGACATTTCTTATTTTTTGAAAGGTCACTTTTTTTTTTTTCCAAAGGAGTAAAACAATTCCTTGGCCTTCACCTCTGAACTCTCACCTTCCCAAAAGACATCTCCAGCAATCTACAAACTCTCCCATATGGAATGATTTAATTTGACAAAGGACAAAACTACCAATTAACTTTATTTTAATTGACTCAACTGTGTGATGTCTGGAAAAGTTGATGACTCAAAAGAAAATCTGACAAGAATGCTTTCAGATCAGAGGGAAATTGCAAAACTTTTGGCTGTGCACCAAATAGGCAAACTTTGGCAACATCTTGTAATAAACACCAGGAGAAAATTGTTAGGTATGCAACAATTTATTCAGGACAATCTTTAAAAAGTTTCCAGTGGATAAAAAAGCCTTTTCTTCTTTTCATTTAATCTTGAATGTCCGTCTGTGTTTAGTATTCTTCACAATGAACTACTAATTAGAACCAGACCTCGTACCAGCATCTCTGAAATTCTCCTCAGTAACTGTTGACCTGTAACACCCTCATGATTTCTACTGTGGGCCACTATTTTCCAAGCACTTGCCTTTAAAAAAAATTGTCCTGTATCGGTAGATTAGGATTGAATTGCAAACTTGACTTTTTCCTTAGTATGTGTGTGTCTTTATTTTCTCAGTCATGTCCAACTCTTTGCAACCCCATGGACTATAGCCCACCAGGCTCCCCTGTCCATGGGGATTCTCCAGGCAAGAATACTAGAGTGGGTTGCCATGCCCTCCTCCAGGGGATCTCCCTAACCCAGGGATTGAACCCAGGTCTCCTACATTGCAACATTGCAGGCAGATCCTTTACCGTCTGAGCGAGCAGGGGAAGCTTTCCGTAGTATAGTTTCCAAACCAGTCTGTATCACATGTGTCTAACATGGGAAAGGTGAGAATACCAAAAAGCTATTCGGTATAATGGTCCTGAGCTTGGGTTTCAGCACTGATCTAGATTTCGTTTTAATAACAGATTTTCTACTTATTACTGAGTGACCTTGGGCCTGATAGTTAATCTTTTTAAACCTCAGTTTCTCACCTGCAAAATGGAACAAATTATTAATTCCTCTAATCTAGATTTATATCAAGGGTTAAAAAATAAATCATGCAAAGTGTTTAAGCACAGTGGGTATAATTAACTTTTACAAACATCAGTTTAGAAGAAACAAAAGATAATTGTGTTTATATTCATTGGGTCAAATATATAACCAGATCAAAAATTTTTTATTACTTCACAGGGTAGTTAACTGGAAAAAAATCAATCCCTTCTGATAAACATTAGTTAATTTTAACTTATAGAATGTATCTGAATCTAGTTTCAGCACTCAAAATTGACTGGACCAAATTTGTCTGTAAACATCACTTCAGGCAGACTTGATTCTAAAATCACAAATTTTTGTTGTTTATTTTTGAAATCTAATTCAACAACTGTCAGGGAGCCAGGAATGTTCAACTATAAGAAAAATAATACATTAATTTTTTTTTAGGCTCCTCTCATTTTTATTTATTCAGATTGGTTTACCCACTTGAAAATGGTGAAACGATTTGTAAGGAGTTCCCATATCTTAAGAAATTTATATACATTGAAAGGCATGAAAAAATAAAGCCATATCCCTAAAAAGAGGGAAACTCTAGGTTCCTAGATACAGGTGACCTAAAATGATGTGTTCACTGTTGTCTAAGTCAATCAGGGGACTCCACAGTACAGCCTGGACATTCCAAAATAATTGAATCCAATCACGATGAGTAAAATGATTTATCCTCAATGGAATGTAAAGGGACAGCAGAAGTGATCCTAAAGGTAACCGGTTATAATAATGCAAAGATAGTTTTAACCTGACGTCCTGCATGGTATCTAGGAATGGGCAGAATTTTACAGTGACTTCAAAACATTGTCCCATTTTGCTCCAGAAATTTAGTAGAAAAACTCAGATGAAGCATCTGGGTGCTCTTCCAGGGACCTTCCTTTAACAGAATCCATAAGGACTGGAGAGCTTTGGAAAAGATGCTTCAGAGTTAAAAATTGTGCAGTGCTAAAGAAGTGCTTTTTACCTTGGTCCCTCCTTGGTACCTCACAGAAATATATTCAGATGTAGCATCCCTCAAGGGAAAATCAAACTTAATCACTACAGAAAACTCTTATTTCTCAGTGAGCAATTTCATTTCTCTCTTCAAATATTCAAAATCTAGTTTAGATTTCGTCATTAATTTGAACTCTTAACTTGATACCTTGAAGAACTGTGACATGGAAAGGAAATCTAAAACCAAAGACATTAGGTGGTTTATGGCAACAATTCTCAGTTCAAGATGGTCTGCTTTCTGAGACTCATATCTTGAAGTTTATAAGTGTGAAGACAAAAATGTAAGTCAAGAATACTTTTGTAGCTTGACACAGTAAAAGATGCTTAAAAGATTTGGGATATGATCAAGATATCAATTTTACAATTCTGTAATCCCAAGTAATTTTAATAGTACAGGAAAGAAGATGGCAGATTTTTTCATACACAAGGAACAAATGTGTCAATATTGTCATACTTTTAAGTTCTCTAAAAGAAATGACATGCTTGGCAGAGTGCTTACGGTGTTATACATAGTGAAAGTGAAAGTCACTCAGTGGTGTCCAACTCTCTGCAGCCCCATGGACTGAAACCTGGCAGGCTCTGTCCATGAAATTCTCCAGGCAAGAATACTGGAGTGGGTAGCCATCCCCTTCTCCAGGAGAATCTTCCCAACCCAGGGGTAGAACCCAGGTCTCTCGCATTGCAGGTGGCTTCTTTACTGTCTGAGCAACCAGGGAAATCCATACATACACATACATAAGTTTATATATGAGAGAAAGAAAAAGAAGGAAAAGGAGAAAGGAGAAAGGAAAGAAAGAACAAGAAAAAAAAAAAAAAAGGATTCAGATCATTTTCCTTTGTGCCAGCGTACCAGTTGATAAGATCTCCCTGGAAGGAGGTTTCTGAAAGGCATTCCAAACTCTTACCGATGACTGATGATGTTATAGAATTCACGTTTAACCAATTTTCAGATGACACAAAGGAAAGGAGGCTATCTAACCTATTGACCACCTGTCAGGTCTCTCACCAAAAAAAAAAAAAAAAAAAGATACATGGGGTGAGGAGATGAATTTAATAGAAGGTTTTAAAATTACATTTTAAATGGGCCAAAGAACTAAATACACATTTCTCCAAAGAAGACATACGGATGGCTAACAAACACATGAAAAGATGCTCAACATCACTCATTATCAGAGAAATGCAAATCAAAACCGCAATGAGGTACCATTTCACACCAGTCAGAATGGCAGCGATCCAAAAGTCTACAAGCAATAAATGCTGGAGAGGGTGTGGAGAAAAGGGAACTCTCTTACACTGTTGGTGGGAATGCAAACTAGTACAGCCACTATGGAGAACAGGGTGGAGATTCCTTAAAAAACTGGAAATAGAACTGCCTTATGACTCAGCAATCCCACTGCTGGGCATACACACTGAGGGAACCAGAAGTGAAAGAGACACGTGTACCCCAGTGTTCATCACAGCACTGTTTATAATAGCCAGGACATGGAAACAACCTAGATGTCCATCAGCAGATGAATGGATAAGAAAGCTGTGGTACATATACACAATGGAGTATTTCTCAGCCATTAAAAAGAATACATTTGAATCAGTTCTAATGAGGTGGATGAAACTGGAGCCTATTATACAGAGTGAAGTAAGCCAGAAAGCAAAACACCAATACAGTATACTAACACATATATATGGAATTTAGAAAGATGGTAATGATAACCCTCTATGCGAGACAGCAAAAGAGACACAGATGTATACAGACTTTTTGACTCTGTGGGAGAGGGAGAGGGTGGGATGATTTGGGAGAATGGCATTGAAGCATGTATACTATCAGGTAAGAAATGAATCACTGGTCTATGCTCAATACAGGATCCAGGATGCTTGTGGCTGGTGCATGGGGATGATCCAGAGAGATTATATGGGGTAAGAGGTGGGAGGGGGGTTCAGGATTGGGAACTCATGTACACCCGTGGCTGATTCATGTCAATGTATGGCAAAACCAATACAGTATTGTAAAGCAAAATAAAGTAAATATAAACATTAAAAAAATAATAAAATAAAATTACATTTTAAATATAGAAGCGCATGTGCACGTGTCCTTAGTCGCTCAGTCATGTCCAACTCTTCGCATCCCCATGGACTGTAGCCCGCCAGGCTCCTCTGTCCATGGGATTCTCCAGGCAAGAATACTGGGTGGGTTGCCATGCCCTTCTCCAGGGGATCTTCCTACCCAGGAATCAAACCCAAGTGTCCTGCATCTCCTGCACTTCACACTTAATCACTCTTTAGTGCTTCTTCCCCAAACCTTTTGGACACTTTCTGTGTGAATATAAGTATAATATGTAGATGTATGTAGGTGTATGTATATATAGAGATTCACACACTAATTCTTGTTAACAATTACAGTCTACTAAGTAGTGCCTCTTTGCTAAGTCGTTTCAATTGTGTCCAACTCTGTGAGACCCCAGAGATGGCAGCCCACCAGGCTCCCCCGTCCCTGGGATTCTCCAGGCAAGAACACTGGAGTGGGTTGCCATTGCCTTCTCCAATGCATGAAAGTGAAAAGTGAAAGTGAAGTCGCTCAGTCGTGTCCGACTCCAAGCGACCCCATGGACTACAGCCCACCAGGCTCCTCCATCCATGGGATTTGCTAGGCAAGAGTATTGAAAGTCAGTTTATTTATATGTAATGCTAAGACATCTTGATACGCCAATCTTTGTACATTGACATAAACTTTCAATAGTGGACTTATTAGATCAAAGGGTAAAAAATATAGGTGATCTACTAGAAAATCCCAATAAATATCCAAATTTAAATTTCACTAAAAAATCTGCAAACAACAAATAAAGGTATAAATAAAATAGTCAAAATACAAAACAAATATAAAATAGAAGAAATGAGACTTAGAGGATACAGTGAAATAATAAAAAAAAAATCATATTCAAAATCAGAAAAAGAAAATTCAGAGAATATAGGAGAGACAAATTGAAAATAAAATGGCCAAGAAGGTTATAGAACCAGCGCAAGGTATAAACGGTTAGACTCAGGAAAGACACCAAATCTACAACTAGGGCTCATCCAATGAAACTATAGGACACCAAATAAAGAAAATTTAAAAGCAAGTAGGGAGAAAAAGTGGCTAATACAGTATGGAAATAAAGTTAGACCAACAGTAAACATCCAGAGAACAACACTGAAAATAACGCTGAAACAGAGCATAGGTTTAAAAGCACAGGATTTTAAGTTGAGAGTAAACTCACTTTTAGTCAAAATTAAGAAGTAACTTCTAAAATAAACTAATATGAACTTAGACCTTATTGATAAAAAAGATAGAAACTGTATTAGAATAAAGGGAAAGGGTTTAGAATGTGCACTATTTACATAAAATCACATGGGGAATGTCGAGCTTAGCTCTGGTACTATCATTGTTTCAAGGGAAGAAACTCAAGGTTCTGTTATTCCAGGAGCAGTTGAAGAAATTGGGAATATTTAACAGAAGAAACAGAGAGAGATCATGATAATTAAGTATTGTCAGTTTGAGTGGCAGCCACACAGAAGACTGTATGGGATAGATCTGAATGACTGTACAAGGAACTACAGGTGGATTGTCATATTTTGAGGAAAAAAGATGGCCTGATTATTAGAACTAAACAGAGATGTTCTAATGAACTCTTCCAAAACGTAGTGAGATTCCTATCTGTGCAGATGTTCAGAAGAAAAGCCAGAACACTCTCGGCAAATAGGCTATAAAGAGAATTCAGGAAGTGTGTGGGGAAAAAAATTAAATTTTACATTAGTTAACCTGGAAGGATTTGAGTATCCACTGAGGGTGATTCTCTGGAGTGAAAAATAGACATGAATTGGAAACCAACTTTCATAAAATCCCATCTTAGCCAACAAAGACCTCTTCCTGACTATACCACCAAATAACCAAAACTATCAACATTTAATTGTTAAAATATTGACCTCTTTTCTAAGCTTAAAAGAAAAAAAAAAAAAAAAAAGTCCCTCTTATTTCTATGGGCTTCCCTAGTGGCTCAGATGGTAAAGAATCTGCCTGCAATGTGGGAGACCTGGGTTGGATCCTTTTGGGAATATCCCTGGAGGAGGGAATAGCCCGCTACCCACTCCAGTGTGGCTTTTTTTAGTTTTAAATGACATTAGGTATGTTTACTAAATTTCTTCAGTCCTATGGCCAGAGTCAAAGAAAAAAACTGTCAAAGCTCTAATGGCCAGTGCCAATTTTGGGAGTGTGGATTTCCGTGTTTTCATTCAGGTATTTTGTGTTCTATGTTACATTATGTCTTCGGATCCTTTAGTGGAGCTGAGGGAAGTGCACTTTGAACTGCCGAATCAAAATTCTATAAAGCAGAGATGGCACTAAACGGAGGAGAACCGCCATTCTGTGGAATAAGCCCTGGATCCAAGTGCTCACTCTGCTAAGCTGCTGCTAAGTCGCGTCAGTCGTGTCCAACTCTGTGCGACCCCATAGGCAGTAGCCCACCAGGCTCCCCCGTCCCTGGGATTCTCCAGGCAAGAACACTGGAGTGGGTTGCCATTTCCTTCTCCAGTGCATGAAAGTGAAAAGTGAAAGTGAAGTCGCTCAGTCGTGTCCGACTTCGCTACCCCATGGATTGTAGTCTCCCAGGCTCCTTTGTCCATGGGGTTTTCCAGGCAAGAGTACTGGAGTGGGTTGCCATTGCCTTCTCCGTCTGCTGTATACTAATTAACTAGCTGTGGCTGTGTGACCTTAAGCAAGTTACTTCACCTCCTTCGAGTGTCAGTTTTCCTGTCTCTAAAACGAAGATCATGGTAACTATCTTTCAGGGCTATTGGAAAGTTTAAATAAGAGGGGGAAATCCTCTTATTAGCTCAGTTCCAGTACACAGTTAGTTCTTGTTATGTGTCACTTTTCTTCTCAGCTAATTATCTATGTTTGTTTTTAAGCAATGAACAAAATAGTTTCACGAGACTAAGCTGCATGAGTATAAGTACAAATCTGGTTGTTTACTATCACATACTCAGGGCTTAGAACAATGTAGGCCCTCAAAAATAAAATATTGTAATTTATAACATATAGACCATATCACTAATTTGAAAAAATAAAAAAGTTAAGATTAAAATTTCCCTGCCACTTTGTGGCTTGAACTAGTATACTAAAACAATGATACTGCCTCAAAATTAGGATTAAAAACTAGCTTTTGGATTGTAAATACTAGATCTAAACAGAAGCTCTATTTTCTTATCTTCAAATACAGAGACCAAATTCTCTATAGGACAGCTTCTTTAGGACAGGCCAAAACCCCAAGGGCTCTAACATCTAACCAGCAAGAGCTGCCTTTTAAGTATGTATTTGTAGATGTTATTTGCGAAAGTCAACTTCCCATTTCAGCTTGAGTCTAGGACCACAGAATCCATCTGGTTTGCATTTCACTTCAAAATGTAGACCCAGGTGTCTTTCATGTGTGCTTAATTTTAGAGGGAGGGTGTACCACAAGACTCGGAATGATCAGAAGCGGTTTAATAACAGATAAAGGATACTGTATTGCCGAAATACAATCACTTCTTGTTGTTCCTCTTATTGTTGTTGATATGGACTGAATTTAAATTTTCTTTCAACTTGTAAGCTTGGAATGACAGACAGTAAGCCTGACTTTAGGTACACATTGAGCTCACATACATTTGCAGAGGATTCATAGAAGATGGTTTGCACTCAATGAGAATTTCAGAAACTAGACCAGAAAAAAAGAGAGAGAGAGAGGGAAGAAGGGAGGGAAAGCGGAGTTGGAGAGAAAGAGCCTTCACTAACATCTTTATCAAACAATTAGTCATCCTTGAGGAATGTGGTTCAGTTTCTTTGAAAGCATGAAATTTAAGCAAAAGAATAAGTATTACGCTCTATACAGAAATTAAGCTGTCTTGGGGGAAAACTTTTTGATAAATGAAAAGCAATTTCATCTCCTTTTATACCGAGTGCTATAAAATGATTTCCATTGGGAGAAGGAGTCCACTTTTAATTAAAATAGAGACCATGCTATGAGTCCATATAGAATGTTTCCATTCTGCTCGCAAACCCATCATTAAAAAATAACGAATCACATATAACTTTCCTAGTGTTAACACAATATATGACATTTTACATGCTAAAGGAAGTAAATACCACCAGTGACCACCAAAGAGAGATTCCTTATTTTGCAGAATCACTAGCACTCAGAAACAAACTTAATTTGTCTTAAAAATGCAAATCAATAATGATATTTCTTGAATACCCTAAAATAGAAACTGACATAAACATGACAGAATAGGCATATATGATCTATCTGGAATTAAGACAATACCAATTGAGCCTATTTTAACTAATTGCTAGTTAACTAACATTTTTTTCTTTTTTTTTATTTCTTCATGCCTTTTATTTATTTATTTTTTTTACTTTATTTTACTTTACAGTACTGTATTGGTTTTGCCATACATTGACATGAATCTGCCACGGGTGTATATGAGCTCCCAATCCTGAATCCTCCTCCCACCTCCCTACTGACACATATATATGGAATTTAGAAAGATGGTAATGATGACCCTGTATGTGAAACAGCAAAAGAGACACAGATGTATAGAATGGAATTTTGGACTCTGAGGGAGAGGGAGAGGGTGGGATGATTTGGGAGAATGGCATCGAAACATGTAACTTACATTTTTTAAAAAATGAAAAATGTGATTTATTATAGAACAACCAGCTCTGAGTCTAAAATTTCCTTTCAAAGTTGTCTCGAAAATGTATGTCCTGCTTTTAAGGGACCAGTTTTCAAGAAATACAGTCCTTGGTTGGCAATCACAAACCCTCGATCTGTGTTTCTTAGCTGAAAGATAACCCTTCCCAGAATGCAGAGACACAAAGGTCAAGTTTGCCAGGTACAGTGATTCCTATCATGTTGTAAACAATCTCTCCTTCTTGTTGTATTACCTGCTTTGCAAGTAATCAGTACAAAAATACAAGAAAATATCTTGGTTCAAGACATTTGTGCAGAGAAAGCTCAGACACCTTCTTGCATTGGGTGACTCATGGTTACTGGATGGGACAGGGGAGGGGCATGAGGATTCTCAGGAGCCACCTCTGGGGTGTATCCAGCAGTTTATACTCCTAGGTGTGAGAGGTGCAGGACTGTGCTTCTAGGCATTTGTCATAGATCTGGCAGGCTTTCAGGGAACTCAGCTTTTTGTGTTGAGCTCAATAATGCAATGCCAGCTCCATGGCTTAGAAGGGATGTGACACTGAGAAGTAACTTCACTACCTTGAACTTCAGTAATAAGCATTAAATAGGGTAATGCATTAGATGCACTTAGCTCACTGTCTGGTCCATAGTAGACAATCATTGTATTACTAGTAGTACTATTAGTATTATTTTTATTAACCCCCAACCCCAGAGAAAGATTGCTGCCTACCAGGGCCTTATCAGAGTGCACAGGGTCAAATATAAGTGTTGTCAACCAACAGACATTTTCAGTCATGTTGACATTATAGAATAAAGAAACACACTCCTACAAGCTAATTAAGATTAAAGATCACAATTTTCCTTTAAGAAAAGCAGAAATAAATTGGATTTCTCTGCTTATCCCAGTTTAAAGACTATAAAGCTTATTAAAAACAGAGTAAATAATGGCTTTTCATTAATTTGATTTATTTAGATGTAAAAGAAACTGGAGGAATGCACATCCTGAACTTGTTATATAGCACAAACTCCTGAACGGCAGAAAGAATGGAGGAAGTATACTGTCCATACTCCAGAAGCAGGAATCAATGTTTTCAAGGTTGAAACTATTTCACTTAAACCCTAACACATGGAAAGGATTTTTTCCAGATACACAGAATAAAGATTGATAATAAAAATGCAATACAACCCTAAGGTGAACTTGATAGGTAAGCCAAGACTCAAGAGGGCAGGGAGTCATTTCCTTATGACTGAATCCTCACCTACCAAAGTCCCTTTGAGAGCTTCAGAGCTTGTAGAAGTCAACAGGGAGCAGCTGGGTTGATTAACAAAGATATTCATTGGATAAACACATATTGAATCACTATTATACAGCCAGATGCTATGCCAGACTGTAAAGAAACAAAAATGGCTAAGATGCTTCTGCTGCAGCCAACCTTAGAATTCTATCGCATCCAGTGATGCTAAACGATGAGTACAGCGCAGCAACAAAAGTTATCAAAGAGCTGCCAAAATGCAAGAGGCCATGTACACCTGAGGAAGGGGCACTCCACTTTACCCAAGGGACAGAAAAGATTTTGCTGAGGTTGTAGCACTTTGAACCAGTGGATTTGGAAGAACTGCCTAGGGGCATAACTTGGAATATTTGGAATAACTGCTCCCTTAGGGGCAGTAGTCTGTCACAAGTGGCTGGCATGAACTTGTATTTGCAAAGCACTTTATAGATTGATAAAATGCCAGGTGTATGTCAGGTGTCCCTAAGAGAAAATGTGGAAGGGACATGACCGATGTGCTGGAGGGGATGCCACATTCACTCCAACTCTCTCTCCCCTCAAGTAACTGTGACTGAGTACTTAAAAGATGAATAGAGGTTTGCAAGATTAAAATGATGAACATGGTCACCCCTGGCAGAAAGGTAAGACAGGAACAAGAAAATTGAGGGAATTCCAATAGTTTAATTTGGTGAGCAGTGGGTCTCATTCTGGCAGTACATTAGAATCTCTTGATGGATTGTTTTCTTTTTTAAACAGTTTCTAGGCTTCACTCACACTCTTAGGTCTGGGCATGGAGTCTAGGCGTGGTCTTTGTTAAAAGCTCCCAAGGTGATTCTAATGCACAGTCAGACGTCAGAACTATTGCTCCAGCAAAGTGCATGTGGGGGCAAGGAGAAGCGGTACAGAGGTGGCAGAAACAATGCCAGAGGTGGGCACTCCACCTGATTTCCAGATGAAAAATTGGTCTTGTCATATAAGAAAAGTAGAGAATTTTTCAATGGGAAGTTTTTAACGGGAGTGTGGTGTGATAGGAGAGTTATCCTCTGCCATTTGGAAGGTGGTGTGACAGTTGAATTAAAAGGGGAACTGGATATGAGGAAGGGAGGCCAGAGTTTATTGATTCCAGTGGAGGGGTGAAGCATGCAGGGTGAAGGGGAAAAGAAGTGGATTTTAGAGATGTCTGGGGGCTCAGGACTCATGTGCCTTGAAGTGTGAGGGAAAGAGAAAAACCAAGGAAAAAAACTCGTTTCAAATTTGGGTAATCTGATAGATTTTTTTTTTTTTAAATCATCCAGTCACCACATACAGAACAAAATAAGAGGAACTAGGCTGGAGGTAAAGAAGATGAATGAGGCATTGGACGATGTGAGTTCAAAGCGCACAAGGAATAACCAGAGGATGTGTGGATGTCTGGGGTGGCACTTAGAAGAAAGATCTGAGTCAGAAAATTAGAGATATGGACCTTTGGTTATGGGCAGGATAGCAATAATAAATGAGTCTCAGGTAAGGATACTGTCCCCAGGAGTCAATGTGCAGTGAGGAGAAAAGATGGCAGAGGATAAAGCTATGCGGAAACTTTAAATTTCTGTTTCAATTAAAGAATGGCTTGGGGCTATATAATTCATCAATTTAAGCACCTGATTATATAAAATATATTATTAAATAAAATGTTATTTTTAAAGAATGAACATGGAAGCACTGCAAATTAAAATATCTTTTTTTTTAATCTGTGTAATTAACCACCACCAACTCTCATTTTAAATCTTAATAGCAAATATTTTTCTCTGATAGCACATCCTTATTTACAACTGGTTGGTTTGGTAAAACAATCTTAGCATCTTAGAAGTCAAAAAAACTAAAAATGCAATAGTTTTTTTTTCTCTCTCTCTCTTTTCTTCCAATTTTGTTAACAGATCTTTGACATACACACTGTATAATTTTAAAGGGCACAACATAATGATTCGACTTACATGCGTAGTAAAATGATTATCACAATTAGTTTAGTGCCCGTTCATCATCTCACAGATAAAAAATAAAAGATAAAGAAAAAAGTGTTTCATTGTAATGAGAACACTTGAGATTTACTCTCTTAATTTTTGCATATAACATACAGCCTAGACAGTAAAGAATCCACCTGCAATGCGAGAGATCTGGGTTCGATCCCCAGGTTGGGAAGATCTCCTGGAGAAGGGAATGGCTACCCACTCCAGTATTCTGGCCTGGAGAATTCCAGGGACTGTTTAAGTCCATCGAGCCACAAAGACTCAGACACAAGTGAGCAACTTTCACTTTCTTTTCAACATAAAGCAGTGTTAATTACACTTATCATGCTGTATGTTATATCTCTCAGTTCAGTTGCTCAGTTCAGTTCAGTTCAGTAGCTCAGTCGTGTCCGACTCTTTGCGACCCCATGAATCGCAGCACGCCAGGTGTCCCTGTCCATCACCATCTCCCGGAGTTCACTCAGACTCACGTCCATCGAGTCCGTGATGCTATCCAGCCATCTCATCCTCGGTCGTCCCCTTCTCCTCCTGCCCCCAATCCCTCCCAGCATCAGAGTCTTTTCCAATGGGTCAACTCTTCGCATCAGGTGGCCAAAGTACTGGAGCTTCAGCTTTAGCATCATTCCTCCCAAAGATATCCCAGGGCTGATCTCCTTCAGAATGGACTGGTTGGATCTTCTTGCAGTCCAAGGGACACTCAAGAGTCTTCAGCAACACCACAGTTCAAAAGCATCAATTCTTCGGCGCTCAGCCTTCTTCACAGTCCAACTCTCACATCCATACATGACCACAGGAAAAACCATAGCCTTGACTAGACGGACCTTAGTCGGCAGAGTAATATCTCTGCTTTTGAATATACTATCTAGATTGGTCATAACTTTTCTTCCAAGGAGTAAGCATCTTTTAATTTCATGGCTGCAGTCACCATCTGCAGTGATTTTGGAACCCCCCAAAATAAAGTCTGACACTGTTTCCAATGTTTCCCCATCTATTTCCCATGAAGTGATGGGACCGGATGCCATGATCTTTGTTTTCTGAATGTTGAGCTTTAAGCCAACTTTTTCACTCTCCTCTTTCACTTTCATCAAGAGGCTTTTTAGCTCCTCTTCACTTTCTGCCATAAGGGTGGTGTCATATCTGAGGTGATTGATATTTCTCCCGCCAATCTTGATTCCAGCTTGTGCTTCTTCCAGTCCAGCGTTTCTCATGATGTACTCTGCATAGAAGTTAAATAAGCAGGGTGACAATATACAGCCTTGACGTACTCCTTTTCCTATTTGGAACCAGTCTGTTGTTCCATGTCCAGTTCTAACTGTTGCTTCCTGACCTGCATACAGATTTCTCGAGGCAGGTTAGGTGGTCTGGTATTCCCATCTCTTTCAGAATTTTCCAGTTTATTGTGATCCACACAGTCAAAGGCTTTGGCATAGTCAATAAAGCAGAAATAGATGTTTTTCTGGAACTCTCTTGCTTTTTCCATGATCCAGTGAATGTTGGCAATTTGATCTCTGGTTCCTCTGCCTTTTCTAAAACCAGCTTGAACATCAGGGAGTTCATGGTTCACGTATTGCTGAAGCCTGGCTTGAAGAATTTTGAGCATTACTTTACTAGCATGTGAAATGAGTGCAATTGTGCAGTAGTTTGAGTATTCTTTTGCATTGCCTTTCTTTGGCATTGGAATGAAAACTGACCATTTCCAGTCCTGTGGCCACTGCTGAGTTTTCCAAATTTGCTGGCCTATTGAGTGCAGCACTTTCACAGCATCATCTTTCAGGATTTGAAACAGCTCAACTGGAATTCCATCACCTCCACTAGCTTTGTTCATAGTGATGCTTTCTAAGGCCCACTTGACTTCACATTCCAAGATATCTGGCTCTAGATTAGTGATCACATCATCATGATTATCTGGGTCGTGAAGATCTTTTTTGTACAGTTCTTCCGTGTATTCTTGCCACCTCTTCTTAATATCTTCTGCTTCTGTTAGGTCCAGACCATTCAGTCATGTCCAACTCTAGCTTGTTCAAACTCATGTCCATTGAGTCAGCCATCCAACCATCTCATCCTCTGTCTTCCCCTTCTCCTCCTGCCTTCCGTCTTTCACGGCATCAGGGTCTTTTCCAGTGAGTCAGTCCTTCACATCAGGTGGCCAAAGTATTGGAGCTTCAGCTTCAGCATCAGTCTTTCCAATGAATATTCAGGACTGATTTCCTTTAGGATGGACTGGTTGGATCTCCTTGCTGTCCAAGGGACTCTCAAGGGGCTTCTCCAACACCACAGGTCAAAAGCATCAATTCTTTGGTGCCAGCTTTCTTTATAGTCCTACTCTCACATCCATATGTGACTACTGGAAAAACCATAGCTTTGACTAGAAGGACCTTTGTCAGTAATGTCTGTGCTTTGTAATATGCTGTTTAGGTTGGTCATAGCTTTTCTTCCAAGGAGCAAGCGTCTTTTAATTTCATAGCTGAAGTCACCATCTGCAGTGATTTTGGAGCCCAAGAAAATAAAGTCTCACTGTTTCTGTTTTTTCCCCATCTATCTGCCATGAAATAGATCTTCTGATCTTCGCTTTTTGAACGTTGAGTTTTTAGCCAGACTTTTTCACTCTCCTCTTTCATTTTCATCAGGAGGCTCTTTAGTTCTTCTTCGCTTTCTGCCCTAAGGGTGGTGTCATCTGTGTATCTGAAGATATTGATATTTTTCCTGGCATTCTTGATTCCAGCTTGTGCTTCATCCAGCCTGGCATTTCACATGATGTACTCTGCATAAAGTTAATTTAAGCAGGGAGGCAATATACAGCCTTGACATATTCCTTTCCTAATTTGGAGCCAGTCCATTGTTCCATTTCCAGTTCTAACTGTTGCTTTATATACTTAGTGCTCATTTATTTTATCCCTAGTGCTCATTTATTTTATAACTGGAAGTTTGTACCTTTTGCCCACCTTCATCTATTTCCCCTTCTTCCCACTCTTCCTCTTCTTGTAACCACAAATGTGATCTCTTTTTCTATGAGTTTGTTTGCTGTTGAAGTACAGTTGACCTAAAGCACTATGTTAGTTGCAGGTGTACAACATAGTGATCCAACATTGCTATACATTTCAGAATGATCACCATGATAACATTCGTTTTGTAACTGGAAGTTTGTATTTCTTAATCTCCCTCACCTGTTTCTCTCTTCCTCACTCCCTTCCTTAATTACAGGTAACTAGCCTAAGGAACCCACTCTGGTACTCTTGCCTGGAAACCCATGGACCGGGGGTGCCTGGTAGGCTGCAGTCCATGAGGTCGCTAAGAGTCGAACTCGACTGAGCGACTTCACTTTCACTTTTCACTTCCATGCATTGGAGAAGGAAATGGCAACCCACTCCAGTGTTCTTGCCTGGAGAATCCCAGGAACAGGGGAGCACAGTGGGCTGCCGTCTATGGGGTCGCACAGAGTCGGACACGACTGAAGTGACTTAGCAGCAGCAGCAGCAGCAGCAGCCTAAGGAACAGAGAAGGCAATGGCACCTCACTCCAGTACTGTTGCCTGGAAAATCCCATGGACGGAGGAGCCTGGTAGGCTGCAGCCCATGGGGTCGCTTAGAGTCGGATACGACTGAACGACTTCACTTTCACTTTTCACTTTCATGCATTGGAGAAGGAAATGGCAACCCACTCCAGTGTTCTTGCCTGTAAAGTCCCAGTGATGGGGGAGCCTGGTGGGCTGCCATCTATGGGGGTCGCACAGAGTTGGACACGACTGAAGCAACTTAGCAGCAGCAGCAGCAGCCTAAGGAATAATTATAAAAACACACAAAAAATTTATAAATGATATTTATTTATTTATTTATTTTTATACTTTAAATTTTTATTTTTACTTTATTTTAGTTTACAATACTATATTGGTTTTGCCATACATTGACATGAATCCACCACGGGTGTACATGCGATCCCAAACAATTCACAGTAATATTCACTTCACAGAAGATATTGTTTATAAGAGTGAAGAAAATCAGAAATAGAAATACCTGTCATTTGTGTGCTGCACAAAATGTTGCACAAAAATTGCATATTTTTATATTACAGTAATTAAGAGAACACGTTCTAGAATAAGCCTTGGCTGCCTGTTGGCTGTGTGACTGTGGGAAATCACTAGCTTCCCTAATCCTTCTTTACATTATCTATAAAAGAAGGCTAGTAATACCCGTTGCATAGGCTTGACATGAGAATTAACTGGGGAAAAAATAAAAAGTCAAATTGCTAGCATTTATCAAGTGTTTACAATAATCCAGGCATTCTTCCAAGTGTTAATATTTTACACATACTTTAAAATTTTTTCAATCTTATGAAACCATAGTAAAACCCTTGTTTTAAAGATGATGCACAGAGGGTTGAACAAGGTCACATAGCTGACAACAGGAGGCATATGGGTACTTATCAGGCAGACTCCAAAAGCCTTGTCTTTCACTGCTGTGTCTCTGCATCTGGAAGGGCTCCATAGATACAAACAATTATTACCATTATTATTCAAAAGATCATAAACACATGAGAAGATGAAGAGTGCTTGTCTTTGGGTGGCTAGCCTATTTTTGTTCTTCTATTGTTCTGTATTATTTTTTTTCATTTAAAAAAATTACTAACTCCTGACTTTATAGTGCAACAAAAGGAGATTAAATGATATATAACACAACAAGAATTTGAGTTCTATTTCTGTTTCCACTGCTGCCAAAAAGTTTACTGAGTTGGAATAAAAAAAGAAAAGAAATGTTTAACAATGACTTTCAATAATTTTAACAATGGAATTATTTGAGAAAATCTGTTTTAGAAGTCCAAACTGGTAAAAAAAAAAAAAAACAAAAACAAATTATAGTGTCTCTGATTGTAGTAGGGAAGGTGGGAGGTTTGAAAAGGAGGAACTTTGAGTATGGAGGCAAGGCTAGCATCTGCCCATAGCACCCATAGACTCACACACACACACACACACACACACACACTCAGAGGAGGCTTAGATATGCTGCAGTAACAAGTAATCTCTAATTCTCAGTCACTTTGGTCAACAGGAGTTTCTTGCTTGTGCTGTATGTCTAAGATAGGTAAGTAGGAGTGGTGGGATGGGGGAAACAAGGGTGGTAGATGAAGGTCCCCACAGTCACTCAAGGATACAATTTAAAGGAGACTCCCCCATCTCATTACTTTACTTTCAGAAGCTCATGGACTTAGTAATGAGGACAGAGTAATTTCATAGAGTCTTCATTCTATTCTCCTTTTCCAGGAGGTAAAATGTGTCACTTCTGCCCACATTTCACTGGCCAGTACTCATCACATTGCCCAGCCAAAAAGTAAAAGGACTGAGAAATACAGTCTCCCAAGTGCCTGGCAGAAGAGGAGAAGCAGTTATTGAAGAAAGCAAGCAATGTCCACCACACTCATCAGAGAGGCTGGGAAGGATCCTCAAAGCACAGTTTTAACACATCACTCACTGAGGTATGTAATCATATTTTTTTCCACTCAAGACTTACAAAGGCTTTCAATAACTGCCCCTTCTTAACCCTGATACTAAACAAGGGGCATGAATCTATATTATACTGCCTCACTGACCCTTCCCATACTTGGATATAAACAAATGTCCACTTTCTTTCTTCATGTAAGCACAACCAATAATGTGGTTCTGCAGCATTTTGCTTTTCATTCAGTATCATCTTCCATATGAAAAAGTGATTTGATGACAACAAAGAAAATTCTGTGTTCCAATAAAATCCAGAAATTCTGGATTAAAAAATTAAAAGTTTGTTTATTGCAAAATTACTTGCTTTTAATATGTTTTGTTGTTGTTCCATCACTCGGCTGTGTCCGACTCTTTGCCACCACATGGTCTGCAGCACCCTGGGCTAGCCTTTAATATGCTAGTTCAGTTCAGTTCAGTCGCTCAGTTGTGTCTGACTCTTTGTGACCCCATGAATCACAGCACGCCAGGCCTCCCTGTCCATCACCAACTCCCGGAGTTCACTCAGACTCATGTCCATCGAGTCAGTGATGCCATCCAGCCATCTCATCCTCTGTCATCCCCTTCTCCTCCTGCCCCCAATACCTCCCAGCATCAAAGTCTTTTCCAATGAGTCAACTGTTTGCATGAGGTGGCCAAAGTACTGGAGTTTCAGCTTTAGCATCATTCCTTCCAAAGAAATCCCAGGGCTGATTTCCTTCAGGACGGACTGGTTGGATCTCCTTGCAGTCCAAGGGACTCTCAAGAGTCTTCAGCAACACCACAGTTCAAAAGCATCAGTTCTTCGGTGCTCAGCCTTCTTCACAGTCCAACTCTCACATCTATACATGACTACTGGAAAAACCATAGCCTTTACTAGCCGGACCTTAGTCAGCAGAGTAATGTCTCTGCTTTTGAATATGCTATCTAGGTTGATCATAGCTTTCCTTCCAAGGAGTAAGCGTCTTTTAATTTCATGGCTGCAATCACCATCTGCGGTGATTTTGGAGCCCCCCAAAATAAAGTCTGACACTGTTTATACTGTTTCCCCATCTATTTCCCATGAAGTGATGGGACCAGATGCCATGATCTTCGTTTTCTGAATGTTGAGCTTTAAGCCAACTTTTTCACTCTCCTCTTTCACTTTCATCAAGAGGCTTTTTAGCTCCTCTTCACTTTCTGCCATAAGGGTGGTGTCATCTGCACATCTGAGGTTATTGATATTTCTCCCAGCAATCTTGATTCCAGCTTGTGTTTCTTCCAGTCCACCGATTCTCATGATGTACTCTGCATAGAAGTTAAATAAGCAGGGTGACAATATACAGCCTTGATGTACTCCTTTTCCTATTTGGAACCAGTCTGTTGTTCCATGTCCAGTTCTAACTGTTGCTCCCTGACCTGCATACAGATTTCTCAAGATGCAGGTCAGGTGGTCTGGTATTCCCATCTCTTGAAGGATTTTCCACAGTTTATTGTGATCCACACAGTCAAAGGCTTTGGCATAGTCAATAAAGCAGAAATAGATGTTTTTCTGGAACTTTCTTGCTTTTTCGATGATCCAGCAGATGTTGGCAATTTGATCTCTGGTTCCTCTGCCTTTTCTAAAACCAGCTTGAACATCAATAGAGTTGTAATTTTCCATGAGGTGGTTATCATATGCAGCATTTCCCAGTATCAAAATGCTTTTCTCATTGAACCATTATCCAAAAGCCTCAAAATTCATGCTCCCTAGAGAGCACTTAAGAAAATAGCATGTTATAGAGAATATTATCTATAGAACAACCAGTGTGCTCATAGATATACTGTGAACCATACTTTGCCTTATCCCATTGTTTCTAATGCCTTCAACAATCACGGTAGTGAGGTATAGATAACCCCCAAAGCCCAAAGCCCAAATCCCACATGATACTAGGCATGAAGTTGGTTAGCAGAAGTGCCCCTGACCTGACTGTAATGGTTCCACACCAAAATCTATGCATGGTGCTAAACAACATGGGGTCTAGTTTTCAACAATAACCCTAGCAAAGAAATGAGAAACCCTTCCCATCTAAGAAGAATATAACCATCTCCCACATCATGGAGCACATCCAGCAAAGAGAAGATGAAAAGAATAGAGCATCAAAGCCACAGTGGGCTACAGATCCAAGGAAACAAGCACAACACATATCTGAGGGTAACTGGCACTACCCAACATTCTGCAGAAATTTCAAGATGGCAGTTTAAATAAACAAGTGGATAAAGACTGAAGAAGGTATTGCAAATATGTAAATGAGGCCCCCAAACAAAGGGTTCCAAAGAGAAAAGCTATAGTGTTAACCTATATTTTAGAAGTTGAGAATGTTGTATATTATCCAAGAAAACCAAAATGGTTTAGCAGAATTCTATAAATTAATGCAATTTTGGCTATAGTTTCTTTCCTTAGACACACTGAGCCAGGGCTTCTGCTAATTTCTTTGTGAGAAAAAGGCAGCGGTTTTATCAGAACCATCTCTGAGACAAAGAAGGGAATGGGGTAGACTAGCAAAGTGCCCCATCTTCAACCAGATGCCTTTTCCATCACAGGTCCTAAGAGGGATACCACTTGACACTAGACAAAAAATACTCTTTGTTACTTGAGAAGCCTTAGCCCTGAGTCCTTCTTTGGTCTTCTATCCCATGTACTAGGCTGGCTGTTGTGAGAAACATATGGTTTCCATTGGACACTCTTGCTTGAGGCTTGCCCAAGCAGACTTGGTAGAACCTTTGTCTCAGATCCAAACTTAGTCCTTGTAATCTCATCACTGTAAATGGTAAAAGTCAGGGAAAGATGAACCCAAAGGAAAATGAGCATATTTCCCTAAAGCCTGGAAGAGAGCTCTCCACGTTTCTCTGCATGCCTTCTTACTTGCCTTGGGCATTGTGAGGGTTAGCTAGAGGAATGGGCAGCCCCTTGTATGAATGTGGTAATGCCACGGTCGCTCTGCAGCACTGCAGGACCCCTGGGGCAGGAGTGTGTGCCGTCAGACAGTGGATATATCACAGACTGGGCTGCCTCTGCCTCCCGCGAGATACACTGGAACAAACAACTTAGCTAAGACACATCTCCCACTTCTCAATATGTCTGCACATCCCATGACCTGCTAGTAAGAGAGCAGACTGCACTTTCATCTGAGTTCCAGGACACCCTGACATTAACGTACCCGAGCTAGGAGGGGTCAACTTCCCAGCGTTGGACCTCAGAATATCCCCTAGTCATAGGCAGTGCTGGACACCCTCAGAACTCCCCTACAGCAGAGGCAGAATCTTTTCCTCTAAACTCTTTCCATTCCTGAGTACAAGCTCTCAGTAGCCAAGAAATTCACGGAGAGAGAAGGGAGCAGAAAGAACATTACAGGGAAGCAGTCCTTGTTGAAAATTCTACATGTAAGCCATCCTGTCTGGCAAGAGGAAGAGTCAGTCAGGGAGCACAGGGAGGATTCAGTGCTACACAAATGGAAAGAGAAAGCAGAGGGAAAGGAGCTTGCTTCATCTAACCACACACTCAGAATTAAGCCTTAATGATGCCTTATGCATCTAAGGGCTAATGGAGCACAAGTATTCATCCCCCTCCCCCACAGTTTGCTACTCACTCCTCCTTTTGTCACTTCTAACTGCAATCATCTCTGTATGGAATCTCATTTTATTGCTCTCCTACCTTGTCTGAATCTCTTTTCTTCTTATCTCAATTTCTTTTCTTCTTGTCTCATTCATCTCTTGTCACTTCTCTCGCAAACCTTCCAATTAATGCATGAAGGAATGACATTTATTGACACCCCCAGCCAGCAAAAAGATCCTTGCTGCATGACAACCTGACTAATGACAGGCCCTAAAGATTTTCATTGCCTTTTAAGGCATCTTCTTCATAAGCACAGAAAGGCTCATTTTAGAAGGCTAGTTAAAGACTAGAACTTGTTTTAGAAGCTTGAGCTGCCTGGAAAGACAGTTCTTGGCTAACAGAAGTTTCACACTAGACCCAAGGTTAATATTGATTCTAGTTTCTAGTCAATTACACGTTATCAAGAATCTTCAGAGTGATCACTAAACGGTTCTCTAAAACGTGTATCTAGAGGGTTTCTACTATTGCAGCTTATTCATGAAAATATATGGCCAGCCACAGTACATATTTGTCCTGTCTATTCACTTCCAAACTAGAAAATGACCTATATAAATGTCTTCCCAAATCATATGCATCATAATTTTCATGTGAAATGATTATATTTAAAAAAATATGAATCTATTTTAAATATTTTAAAAACTATAAAGTTTTTATTATGTCCTAGATTTGCACTAAATGTCAATGATATTCTTCAAGTCACCACTAATATATTTATATTTTGAATGCAATGAAATATAGCTACATAGAGGGAGAGAGTGAGAGCGATAGATATAGCTTCAAAGAGGAGCACAGTTCTCATTTCACAAATGCAAATGTAACAGAATATATGCTGGTTCCATGAAGGCAGGAATCATATATGTCTTGCTTATCTAGGACAGACCCTCTAGTAGATACTCAATAATTTTTCTGTGAATTGTTTAAGCAATTGCCTTGGAAAATAGAGACCTGGAAAGCAGTTTTTTTCCTTCAGTTCATCTCTACAATATCTCTGCCATCAAAGATAAGCAATGATTAAGAACTTGGAGTAAATCAAACTGCTTTGATTCAAATTCTGATTTCACCATTTAAACAGCTATGACTTCAGACCTTAAACTTACATTCTCTGCTTCAATTTCACTTGCCTTTAAATAGGGGAAATGATAACACTAACTGATTGGGTTAGAATGAGGATTAGGTGACTTTACATGTTAAAGTATTTCCTGAGTAAGCCCTGGGTAAATGTTTACTACTACTACTCTTATGATCATGATAACTACTGCTGTCTATGAACTGTAATTTCCTTATTTATGAAACAATATGTATGGATGATGAATAACTTTCAAATACTTTTTAGCATACCTGTTATGATTCCATTAGAGAGGTATACTTCTTGAAGTGATGTGGAATAAGGGACTTGCCTGACTGCATGCTAAGTCACCTTAAGTTGTATCTGACACTTTGTGATCCCGTGGACTGTAGCCCGCCATGCTCCTCTGTCCATGGGATTCTCCAGGCAAGTATACTGGAGTGGGTGGCCATGCCCTCTTCTGGGATTGTCCGAACCCAGAAATCGAACTTTCATCTCTTATATCTCCTGCATTGGCAATAAGGAACTTATTTTTGGTATTACACCATATACAAAGGTGTGATCTGTAAAGACATGTATGTGATCTATAAGAACATCTGTGTCTCGGAGTGGGTCTGAAGTTGCTATAGGTCAGCAGAATCAATCTTTCAGGGAAGAAATCCTGAACATGTAGCAGAGACAGCATGCACACACTGAAACGCTCAGTGACAACAGGAAGCCATGAGGTCAAACTGAAATTTACCTCTGCACCATCCGAGAGTTGCATTGTGACAGGCTGAGGGCATGGGGACGCTGAAGGAGCCAAGAGACCACGTGCTATCTCATGCAATCTAAGGGATCTGGGAGATCATTGACAGTGGTTATGAGCTGGCCCTACACTGAGCTTCAGAGCATAGTGACACCTCTCCACTTGACCACCAACTGTAATGCAAGCTTCCCTTGTGACCAATGCTAACTTGAAATCATGTAGGAAAGGGATTTCTGGAAATGTAGCTCTAGTTAGCCTAAGTCAACATGGTGTAAAACCACTGCATTTAGCAAAAGTAGAACATTAAAAATCTGCAATCAGAAGACAAATCTGCTTATCTGGAAGGGGCAAAGGTCAAGGAGCCTAAACCCTTTGGCTTCTTCCATGTATCTTTCCTACAAGGCATCCCCTCCCCAGCTGCTGCTGCTGCTGCTAAGTTGCTTCAGTCATGTCCGACTCTGTGCGACCCCATAGACAGCAGCCCACCAGGCTCCCCCATATATGGGATTTTCCAGGGAAGAGTACTGGAGTGGGGTGCCATTGCCTTCTCCGTCCCCTCCCCAGAACTCTGCACAATTTGAAAGCTATTTTCAATTGAGCCCTTTCTTCGGAAAATACAGATCAGCGTGTAAATTGTTAGATGTTTCTTATCATAACATAGAAATATGATGTCAATTAAGCATCCGACTGTCCAGTAACATATAATTGGATTTCTAGTCAAGAAAATACAAATTATTAAAATTAAGTTTACTCTAGATTCCATAATTTTTCAGTAATGGTCCAACATACCACTCTGAACAATAGTGTTCACCATGTAACAACAAATGTCTTAATAATGATTATACTGATATTTCAGTCCAGTGGTGGGGAATAAGGAAGTAGAATATGGATGCTTCACTTATCAATACAATCAGTTTGTGACCCCAGGATTTAAGTACACTTAACCCATGACATTTGTATTTTCACAATAAGTTGTCTTTAGTTTTTTTGTTTGTTTCTTTTTTTTTTTTTTTTTTTGCTCTCATAGTCTTGATGGTAATTATAGGAAATTGTTTTCCTAATAAGTTTTAAGCTTGAAAAGATATATTCAAAATGTAAAATGATAGTTCCTGTGAATCAAAATATTTGGAATAGAAACATTTTCACAGGACTGTGTGTGGGGCAGGGGGGTTGTCTCTGTGTGCATTTTAGTAGCTATCTGGGATTTAGAGGTAACTGACTTTTTAGAGGTAAGAAACTTTTTCTGTAAAGGGCCAGATAATGAGTATTTTCAGCTCTATGGGCCACAGGATCTCTGTCTCAACTACTCTATCTGCTATTATAGTGCAAAACCAGCCATAGACTATACATAAATGAATGATCATGGCTATGTTCCAATAAAACTTTATTAATAAATACTTTAAATTTTAAATTTCAGATTTTTTCATATGTTATGAACTGTTATTTCAATGTTATTCTTTAAAAAATGTTTTTCAACCATATATATATATATGTGTATATATATATATGTGTATATATATATATATGTATATATATATAATTCTTAGACCACAAGTTGTACAAACATATCACTGGGCTAGATTTGGCACATAGTCTATGGTTTACTAACCACTGACCTATCTCAATAGAAATAATCAATTAAGAAAACTAAAAAGTTTTGATAAAAATTGTGAATATTTAAATTTTCTCATGTAGAAATACATTTAAGAAACTTGAGATTTTAAAAAATCTAATCAACTTTGTGTCAATAAAACACAGTGACTCAAAACTAAAATTCAGTTGGAATACTCAAAATTGCAAGGTTTCATTTCTGTTACAAAAACGGCACATATGCTACAGTGCATGTTGTTGTACTGAAAAATCTATTATTTCATTAAAATAAAAAAATAAATTTTGTATTTGAGTTTGTTTTTAAATCCATGCCAGCCTTTAACAAAGTTAAGATTACTTCTTGGCTGCATAGGAGCATGTCAAGAATAATTAAATAATCTCTCATCACATCATCACAGCTAGTTGTCGAATATCTTGCTTTTTCTATCTTGTGGAAAAATGAAACTAAGCATTCTGCCAATATGTTTCTTCCCCTAGTGCTTCAAAAGTCTACAAAGCCATCAGTTGCCATAGAAGCAAAAGAATATAAGTTGTAATACATAAAATATGTCCAAACATGGTATGGATTATCAGATCAATCTAGTGTGTAAGAAAGACCTTCACAACCCTGCCAGTTGATTATGGGTTTCCTGTCCCAGGAGGGATAAGCTTAGTATTCCAGGAGGAAATATCACATTACTGTGTTGATTCCACTGTGTTTATCTTCAGCAAGCGTTCTGGGTAATGTTATCAGAGATAATAATTTTTTAAAAAGAAGTTTCAAACTTGTAGTGAAAATCAGACTAAAACTAAATCAAGGTTTAATTTTCTGTAAAGTGACCCTAGAATAAAATTTAATATATATTTCCAGGAAGGAGTAAAACTCTCTTAAATTCATGTTAAATTTTATTTGTCTTTGGCTAAGAATTCTAAAATCTTGTTGTTAATATTAATTAAATGATGACATTAATAATAATAACATACAAAGTGAATGAAATAATTTGTCCAAATAATTCAGTATTAGTATAGAAGACCATAGGCCAAAAATATTCACATTATTTCATTTTATTTCTCCCAAACTCAGATTTGCTTAAGTTACTTTCATTTTTTTTCTTAAACTTACCTAATTTGGTTCATTAGTATTTTTATTGAAATATTTTCATATTTATAGGAGTGAATTGGTTACTATAAATATTTACTATTACAGGACTCTTATTTTAGGGTTTCCCTGGTAGCTAAATGGTAAAAAAACCTGCCTTGCCAATGTGGGACACTCAGGTTCGATCCCTGGTCCAGGAAGATCCCCTGGAGAAGGAAATGGAAACCCACTCCAGTATTCTTGCCTGGAAAATCCCCATGGACAGAGGAGCCTGGCAGGCTACAGCCCATGAGACCTCAAAGAGTTGGACCTGACTTAGTGACCAAATAACAATAACTCTTATTTTAATTGGAAACAAACCATGTAAATATTATTCCCATAAAATAATAGAGAAAGAAATGAAAGTATTTAGGATTTAAAAATTATTCATCAGGAAGTCAGAAATATTCAGTTTTAAAGTTAAAAGAAAGTGAGTAAAAATATACTGGCAAATAATAATGCCATTCAACGCATCGATTATACTCTTCAACCCATTTATTACAAATGAACAAAAAGTAAGTAAATAGTTGATAAACACAATTCTTTATAGTGTTCCAAATTCATTGTTATCCAATAGGAGTTTTTTGCTGGAGGAACATATAAGTGAAAGTTTCTATGCTTTTACTCTGAAATGTCATGTGCGTTCATCAGAAATCCTATAGGAACAAGAAAAAGGATGAAAATTCTTTCAAAAAAGTTTCTGATACCAGAAATGAGAAGTTGCATAATTGCAAGTACAATCCCAAAATAAATTTTGTTCTTCACCCATAAGCAAAATATGACCCTTCATTCCTAATCTAAAATTACCTGTTGCCATCTTTCTTTCTCTTGTTATTGTTTAGTCACTAAGTTGTGTGATTCTTGCAACCCCGTGGACCATACCCTACCTGGTTTCTCTGACCTTGGGATTTCCCAGGTAACAATACTGGAGTGGGTTGTCATTTCCTTTTCCAGGGGATCTTCCCACCCAGGGACTGAACCTGTGTCTCCCGCATTGCAGGTGGAGTCTTTACCACTAAGACAACAGGGAAGCCCTACTTTCTTTCTTCCAAGGTAACACGACCACTTCCTTTCTCTCCATAGAGAACACGGTCACCCATATTAATGTTTCTGTTCTAATATGTTTGGGGTGCCATCAATCCTCTGAATTTCAGTCTCTCTGTAAAAGGAAGATAAGCCTATCTACATCATCATGCTTGGGGTGAGTCAAGTGCGATTATGTACATGAAAATGCCTTTCAAACTAGTAAGCACACAGAGTAAATCATCTATTATTTGTGCGGTATCCTAGGCAAATTACATTTCCACAGTGTCCTTCTCTTTCACCCACTCTGCACCACCACTATAAAGGCTCAGTTAAAATAAGTGAATGATGGGGAAATTCAAGCCCCCTTAATGTATTGCCTCATCAACATTCTTTTGTACATATGTTTCTCCACTTTGATAAAGCCAGGCAGGGGATCTGGGACCATGTCTAGAGTGTGGCAGTGATGGAAAGGCAAGGTAGGCAAGTAGAACGGAATGAGCACATGTCGTATGCCAAGCGTTTTCCTAGACATGGCCACATATTGTTTTAATCTTCAGGGTGACACATAAATAGAAATAAAACGCCCATTTTATAGACTGGCAAAGTGATGCTCAGGGTTCAGAGTTTGGGGTACTAGATACATACAGTGTTGTGATATTGGGTCTTCCTCTTCAAGAGGCTGGATACAGAGTTACTTTTTAACTCTTAACTCAACACCTACTAAAAAGCCCTTCTCTTGATAACTAGGTGTCTACGTCAAGGAATCAGTCAAGGCTGTCTATGCCAGCCTGGTTGTGAACAAAATCTACGGAGTATCAATTAAACAGGGATTTTCTGAGGCTAAAGTAACCCTGGATGAATGAGTACACAGGTGACTGAGTGACTAAAAGTAAGGAGTGGGATATAATTTCTAAATAGCCATCCCCTCACCCAGAAGTTAATTTCTTCCCAAATCCTTTTCTTCCGTTAACTCTCACCCGCCCTTTGTATAGCTTTTCTCATACATACAACAAAAGTTCCCCTTTTGGCTCCACATACTGCCGTCACTTATCTTTCATCTGCAGTGGAATGAGTTATTTTTCAAAACAACATAGTTACTGTAATAGAACAACCATGTGGTTAGGTTAGCACAGAGCATTTTTGTGAAGAATAGACTGACTTTGTTATTATCTATTATATAACCAACATTCATTACCAAAGCCTTGAGTTTACATTTTAGATAATCTGAGCAAAAAATTCAGAAAGGAATTTCTTTATCTATTTTGTCCCTATTTTTAATTGCCCTTATCCCTTTCTAACTGAAACGTGAGCAAGCCTCAGTAGGAGAAAGCATTTACTTTTCTTGATCCCTTTCACTCTAGAAAGAGTTTGCTTTTTAACAGAACACAGGCTCTGAGTTCAGGTCAGTTCATCAGTATCCTTATGATCTGAGGTAGTGATCTTAAATTTAAAAGCCCCAATTTCCTCATGGGAGCAACAAAGACAACCTTGACCAAAATTGTTGCTGGGACAAGCAACTGGGAAGCATGCTTGAGAAAGTCCTCTGTAAATGGTAAAGACCTTTCTTTTGACATGCTGTTCTGATTTATTCTCATTCAACCATTTGTTCACAAAGCAAGAAATATTTCAAGAGTGTCTGCTGTGTGCCGGGCATTGTACTAATTGCAGTGAATGACAACATCTATTAATACTTGTACAGAATTAGAAAAAGAGACTGTGATTTATGTCTTTAGATACTAACAGTTTACAGAAAGAGACAACTGTGAGCTGGCAAATTAACCAGGGACACAAAAAGGGCTATTTATATTGATGTAATGAAGGATATAAATATGTGTTATGATATGAAAGGAAATGAAAGTTTTGACAGAGTGAACAACACAAGATATGTTCAAGGAACATCAGACTTGCTCTGTCACACTTACAGTGATAAAATATGGATCTAAATTATACAGAACACTGAAAATCAAGCCAAGGAACATAGATTTTCTTTTAGTAGGAAATAGTGAGTCTTTGACAATTTTGAGTATAATAATGATACAGTCAGAAGTAGAACTTCCAGAATAGTGGTGTGAGAAGCTCAGGGAGCTCTTCGCCCAGTAAAGAAACTGATTGACTGAAGACAATTATAAATGATACTTTAAAATGACAACCACTCATCTCTGGAAAATTTAAACTGAGAAATAGTCATTCAAGGACATCTACTACTAACTCTTTGTAAGAACAGTGAGCACCTATGACATCTTAGTTACAATCTACTCCCAACCTTTCCCTTGATCAGTGTAAGAGAAGCTCTGCTTTAGGGAAGGGTGGCCAAGAGATGGGGCTCCCTCTTGCCCCAAGTCCTAGTCTAGGACGACAGTTTCACCCCAGAAGGGGCTGCTGCCCTGTCTCATTCCCACATCCTGTGTTGCAAAGGTCCTTCCAAACCAAAAGGACTGGTGCTTGCCTCTCCTTCCCAACCCCCACTCGTAGGACAGATTCCCTAACCCGAGATATGTCGGGCCAAGAAGACAAGGCCTGAATTGACTCTATATCAGTTCACTCATAGAGAGGAGGATCCATGCCAGAAAGGCAACCTGCAAGAACAGGGGCCACCTCCCCACCTAGTACCCCTGCTGAAGAGTAGAACATCTTTGTGGAAGAAGCAGGCCTGGGTCTCTGGCCGCAGCTTCACTGCCATATGATCTAAGTTCTGCCCTCAAGCTGTGGAGTGGTCATTCAGGCCATAAGATCAGAGAGCTCTGAGGTTCTCTGTTTCTCTAAGGAACCAGATTTCATTTGGAACAGAGCATGGAGAAGTTTGGGCTTCTCGGGTGATGCAGGCGGGTGCCTGCCAATGCAGGAGATGCAAGGGACGTGGGTTCGATCCCTGGTTTTGGAAGATCCCCTGGAGAAGGAAATGGCAATCCACTCCAGTATTCTTGACTGAAAAATCCCATGGACAAAGGAGCCTGGCGGGCTACAGTGCATGGGGCCACAGAGTCAGATATGACTGAGTGCACGCACACACATGGGGAAGTTTATGCCTGAAGGTGTAGTGAACACTGGTGACCTTGGTCCTGAGAAGCTGGGAAAAAATTGATAGCTCCATGATACTGGTAGCAATAAGCAATTCTGAGAGAGAAACAGAGACAGGGAAAGAGACAGCTAAAAGGAGCCCTGCCAGGGTGAAGTTAGTCTCCAAGTCTGGCAACCCCCATACCCCTACAAAGCGTTGTACATTAATTGGCTTAAACAGTGAAGCAATCTGTGCCCCAGGGCATTGTCAAAAACAGCAGAGCAATCAGCTGGGCATTAGTTGAAGCTAGGAGTTGGAGGTTATAGTGAGGATCCTCAAGACTACCTTCAGCCTCGCAATTCACTAGAGCAAATCGGAGGACTCAGCATACAGTTATATTCAGGGCTGTCATTTATTGCACTGAAAGGTGACAAATCAACAAGCAGCAAAGGGGGATGAGGTGCGGTGCAGAAGAGCCCAGGTGCAAGCTTCCAAAGGTCTTTCCTAGTGGGTCACACAGGAAGCATCAGTCCTCCAGTCCCACGTTGTGGCAACATGTGTGAAAGTTATCTAGCAGGGCAGTTCATTAGAGACTGGTTTTTATTGGAGGCTAGGCACTCTGCCTAGCTTGTGTAAAAAGTCCTGATTCCCCAAAGGAAAGCAGGAGTTCAGCACAAAACACAGCCTTTGTGCAAAGAGTTTAGGCACAGTGAGCCATTCTTATCATTTAGTAATGATGGAAACCCTCCCTCAATGCCAAGCTTCCCAAGGTGAATTCCATCACCATTAAAGCTGCTAAAAATAATGTAATCAAAACTGAACTTCAGAAAGGTTAATGCAAACTGGTAGTGCAGTGTAAGAGCACCAGAATAGAGAAGAACTAAACAGAAGAGAGTTAGGGGGCTTCCGCATTAGTCCAGTCAGGAAGAACTAAGGAGCTGAAGGACAGAGGAAGATAATCCTCATTTACTGAGCATTAATTGTCCATATGTCATGCTTGATAATGACACAAACCTTCATTCTCAATCTTCTTCTCCATTACTCCACTTCATGTACCCTGTACTACAGCTAAACTCAATTTGCCCCAAACTCACATGGTAATAATAGGAACAGAGAAGAAGATCACTATGAAAATGCAGTTAGTTTTACTTTTTCCAATTTCTACCCACAGATTGTACTTAATTATTAAATAATTTTAAAAAACAAAACATTACCAAGTATTAGGATAGGCTAAATCTTCTGCAATAGTGTTCAAACTTTCAGTCAGTTTCAGTTCAGTCACTTAGTCATGTCTGACTTTTTGCAAACTTTAACTTGCATAAGTTTTTAACATATAGAGTTCTGGGCCCTAGCCTCAGAGATTCTGGTTCAGTATTCTGCGGTAGGGCCCTAGAATTTGCATTTCTAATAAGCTCTTTGCTGAAGCTGATGCTCTTGGTCCAGGCATCACATCTTGAGAACACGTGTTATTTTAACACTATGCTCCACATCCCTGTGGTTTGCCACAGCAAAGGGTCATTTGTCATACATGCAACTAGCCCTTCACAGGGTGGGGTGAAGGTGCAGTAGGGTGAGGTCTATGCTCCATAGTCACTCAGGGACACAGGCTGGACTCCAGCTGCGTAGCTATACCACTAGAACCCAGCACATCCTGGGTTGTCAGAGCAGGGGGAGAGCCATGGCGATCTCTCAGCCAAGCCACTCTCTCCTGTTTGACCTAGAAGTGACACGTGTCATGTCTATTCAGGGCCTATTGGCCAGAATTAGGCACGTGACCCCTGAAGTCTCCAGTCCTCCCAGGATGAGAAGACTGTCAGTGAGCTACAATTCTCTAAGGAAGGAATGATGTGTTTAGAGTAACTACATTTAGCTGACTGAATTAGATTTGAGCAAACTCTGGGAGATGGTGAAAGACAGGAAAGTCTGGCATGCTGCAGTCCATGGGGTCCCAAAGAGCTGAACATTACTGAATGACTGAACAACAGCTGAAGTCAGTGTTTTATGGGACACAAATAATCTCCCTACATACAAAACTGCTGGCCTTCTGATCTTACAGTGGCTGACTGGAATATAGTTATATAAATATTAGCTCTTTACAGTAGTTAAAAATAAAAGTGTGAAACTGGCATAAGGATAAACATATAAACCAAGGGAATATAACAGAGGGCCCAGGAAACAAACTCTTGCACGTCTGGTCAAATGATTTTCTCCAAAACTTGCCAAAACCATTCAAGGGGGAAGGAATAGTCTCTTCAACAGGTAGTGCTGGGAAAACTGGAAATCCACAATTAAGAAAAATGAAGTTAGATCCTTACTTTACATTAGATACAAAAACTACATCAAAATGGATTAAAACCTAAATTTAAGAGTTAAAACTGTTAAACTCTTAGGTGAAAACATGGCAAATCTTCACAACCTTTAATTTGGCAGTTGTTCCTTAAAAATAACGTTAAAAGCACAGGCAACAGCAACAACAACAACAAAAACTAGATAAATTTGACTTCATTAAAATAAAAAAAGTCTTTTGTACATCATATCAAGAGAGTAAAAAGACAACCCACACAATGGAAAAAAATAATTGAAAATCTTAAGTCTAACAAACGTTTAATACCCAGAATATGTATTAAAGAAAAAAACTCATACAACTCAACAATAGAGAGATAAACATCCCAACTAAAAGAACATGGAGAGACTTGAATAGATACTTCTTGAAAGAAGATATATAAATGACCAAAAGATCTGAACATTATTCATTAGCACAGTACAAATCAAATTCACGGTGAAGTATCACTTCATACCCACTAGGATGACAAACAAATGAAATCCAGAAAGTAACAAGTGTTCCTGAAATATGGAGAAATTAGAACCCATGTACATTTATTGTTGGAGATGTAAAATATACAGTTGCTATTGAAAACTGTTGACCATCCCTCAAAAAGCTCAAACTAGAGAAGTACCATTCCATCTAGCAGTTACAAAAAATTGAAAAACAGGGACTCCAGCAGAAGCATGTATGTCAATGTTTATTCAGGCATTATTCACAACAGTTGAAAAGAGGAAATAGCCTAAGGCTCTATCAGCAGATAAATAGAGAGACAAAATGTTGTATATACATACAGTGGAATATTATTCAGTCTTAAAAAGGAATAAAGTTCTCAAACCTACTACAATATGGATAAACTTTGAAAATATGCTAAGAGAAATAAGCCAAACACAAAAGGATAAACACTATATAATTTTACTTATAAGAAATATTTAGAATAGGCACATTCATAGAAACAGAAAGGAGATTGGTGGTTGCAGCAAGGAATAATAGGGAATTATTACTTAATAGGTAGAGAGTATCTTCTTAACGTAATGAATAATTCTGAAGATCTTGATGATGGTTTCACACACTGTGAAAATAATGCCACTGGATCGTACACTTAAAATGGTTAAAATGGCAAACTTTATTACATATATAAATATATGTATATATCACAATAAAAAAGAAACAAACACTAATGTTATAGTACCTATTTATCATAATAAAAAATATAATCTCATTTCTAAAAGAGTATCTAAACTGTGTATGGCATAATATATACCAGAACGTAGATCATACTATCAAGTAATAGGAGAAATTATCTTCTATTTATCTTATTATCTATTATCATTAATAAAATCAGTTATTCTATTCCTTGCCTCATTGATATTTAATGACATCATTAAATTATCATTTACTTTTAGCTTAAGGTTTTTTTGAGAAATACCAGATGGAGTCAAGTGAAATGGTTATGAACACAGACCTTGTAGCTGGAATTCTCTGGATTTGAATCTGAACTCTACCATTCGTTACTAAAGTTATCTTGGGTAAGTTACTTAATTCTCTATGTCTCACTTTCCTCATTTTGAGCTAATAATAGTATCTACCTCTTACATTTTGGAAGGTAGATAAAAAAAAGCACATAAAGCAGTGCTATTTTATGGTAAGTTGCTTCAGTCGTGTCCTACTCTTTGCGACCGTATAGACTGTAGCGCACCAGGCTCCTCTGTCCATGGGATCCTCCAGGCAGTACTGGAGTAGGTTACTATGCCCTCCTCCAGAGGATCTCCCCATCACAGGGATCCAAACCCAAGTCTCATATCTCCTGCATTGGCAGGCAGGTTCTTTACCATGAGTGCCACCCAGGAAGCTCAAGTGCCATATGTGTTTGTCAAATAAAATGTCTCTATACAGTGACTGGCTAATTTAATGTAAAACAGCCTCCGGATTCCCAAAGTAAAGCTGATGTCATGGCCTTAGTGGTTGCATCACATCCCTTTATTTGAAACAAATTTTGTAGAGGTTACTACAGTTTGGCAAGCTTTATAATGGCAGTGATAACGTCACTACATTTGGTGAAGAGAATAAAATGATTAAATTATGTCAAACCATCCCTGCATCTGAGACCCAGAGAAAATACAACTTATTTTAGTCCTTCACACTTAGACAGATGAAAAATGATGTCCAAATCTCTCCTCTCAGGGGCAGGGAGGGTGAACTGCAGTCCTCCTGAGGGGTTTCTCAGGATAGGGACTGAAGAAGGAGCCTTGACGTAGAAATCACCGTTTCACCAGCTACAGCTGGGCAAGATGCTAACCTCCAATTAGCCAAATCTACCAGGTGGGAGTCGAGAGGGGTGGCCATGATGTCAAGAGCCAGAAAAGTGAGCCTGAGAAGAACAAGTCAACAGTTAACAGGAACGGAGAAGGCAATGGCACCCCACTCCTCCAGTGTTCTTGCCTGGAGAGTCCCAGGGACGTGGGAGCCTGGTGGGCTGCAGTCCATGGGGTCGCAAAGAGTCGGACACGACTGAGCGACTTCACTTTCACTTTTCACTTTCATGCATTGAAGAAGGAAATGGCAACCCACTCCAGTGTTCTTGCCTGGAGAATCCCAGGGACGGGGGAGCCTGGTGGGCTGCCGTCTCTGGGGTCGCAGAGAGTCGGACACGACTGAAGTGACTTAGCAGCAGCAGCAGCAGCTGACAGGAAGAGGTCTGGGTAAACTGCCTATAATATTATTGTTGTCTAAAACTTGCTTTAATGTGCAAACCACAGTCCTGGAACTAGAAGGCAGATGGGGTCATTTGTTCATTCTACAAGCTGTTTAGACATATATTGGAGCCCTGCTCTGAATGTCGCACTACGTGTGAAATGAGATGTAGACCCTTCAGACGCAGCAATGCACTGTGGCTAAAGAGGAAAAAAAAATCTTTCAGACTTAGGAGGGACCCCAGGGAACTCGAACATTATTGCTGTTGTTTTTAAAAGGAAGTGAAAAAGGATACCAAATATTTCTTGCATGATGTCCCAGCAAGGAAATTCTTACACCTAGTTTAAAAGAAAGAAAGAAAAGAGGGAAGATTAAATCAACTTGGGAATAAAGCTCTTTTGACCTGGTGACTTATTGAAGCCAAAAGTCACTTCCCTTGATGGTCGTTGAGACGCCTTGTTTGTACTCACTTGATCCCTGGTCTCTTTTACTCTGCCCCCAACTCCCATTTGCCTGAAAACAGTTAAAAGGCGAGCCAGTAAATCAGGAAGTCTCCAAACCCAGCAGGGTTCAGTTTACAGTACTACGGGGTTAGGGCTGCAAACTGGAGTCGTCTAATTCCATTTTCAAAGCTGAACATCTAATGGTGGATTATCATTAATGACAGACAGCATCGTGTCAAAAGGTTGTGTTGGGTTCCAGACCTTTTCATGCTTTAAATTCCTATGTTTAATCAAAGGTTAACCAAATCATTGCTGGTAGCAAACTGTGGTTTCGAGGTACTGTGGGTGGCCTGTCTTTGCCCCTGAATCAGCCATTGCTGATAAGAAAAAGAATATTCAGATAGGCACATTCCTGGAATCTTACCACTTTATAAAAACTACAACAACCAGCTCCTGAGAAATTGGGCAGGAAAGGCTATGGCTTTTTATCTTTAATTGGGAATGGATTTGATTATTTGAGTATGTGATTACTGAATTGTTAAAATTTTTTTTAATTTGTTTGGTCAAACAGAAATGTGTCCAACATGCATGCCTGCTAATTTACTTCAGTTGTGTCTGATTCTTTGCTACTCTATGGACTGTAGCATATATTAATATATTTTTTTAAATTTCCCACTTCCTTCCCAGACCTTACTTCAGCTGCTTCTCCAAGTCACTGGTAACTCTTTGCTGGGCCTCCACAGACTTGTGAAATTAGGAGAAAGTTCCTTAAGTTAGTACAGCTGATGATAGATACAACATTCCTTATTATGCTTGTTTGGTCAGTCACTCAGTCATGTCTGATTCTTTTTGACCACATGGACTGCAGGTCACCAGGCTCCTCTGTCCTTGGGATTGCCATTCCCTTCTCCAGAGGATCTTCCTGACCCAGGGATCAAACTCAGACCTCTGGCATTGCAGACCTATTCTTTACTGTCTGAGCCACCAGGGAAACCCCTTATTATGCTTGTTCTTACTTAGCCAAAAGTCCAAGAAGCAATTTGGCTTCCTTATTATGGTTTGCTTAGTAGGCAGCGATATAGGAGTCTGAATTATTTGAAGCAGCAAGAACTAAAGATGAAATTTTCCTAAATATGACGTAGCTGGAGGTGTTTTAATTTTATATAGGTAAGGAGGCTATAAACAGTGGCTCTCAAACTTCAGACTGCCTAAAAATCACCAGGCTGCATCTTAGAAATGTGGAGTCCTAGTTTGAAGCCCCGGGGAGCTATTTAATCTGCCCCTTTGTTTCACAGATGCAGAAATAGGGATGCAGGAGTCAGAGCCAAGCCCTGTGCCCCAGGGCACCAGCCGGTCAGCAGAACTGGGACTGGAGTCCAGCTTCTGATGACTGTCTGAGGTGGGTAAGTATTCAGCATTGACTGCAACAAAGTTTCTGTCCTGAGCCTAGACAGACACAGAAACAGAGCCTTCAGTTCATTGTGATAATGTTACATTAGCAGGAGAAACAAAGGGCTTTGGGACCAAGGAGGGAGTAAGTGCTGGCTCCGCTGAGGAATGTTGAGGGTGGGCTTGGAAGAAAAGGTGGAGTTTGCCAAAATTTGTGCAGTGCCATCACACAAGATCCTAGGAATGACCGTACAAAAGCACGGGTGCTTTACAGGGTTTGGTGCAGTCAGGCGGCTCTGAAAATTGTACATTGCCTATAATCCTCAGTGTGGGGCTTGGGCTGTGGGCCAGAGCTAAGGCTGAACACGGCTGGGGAAGTGCGTTCGGAACAGACCGTAAAGAACCTTGTAAGATATTCTAAGGAGCTGTGGTTGCATACCGTAGGTGAGTCATTCTCCCCTTTAGCACGCTGGAGAATCACCTGGATGGCTCTTTAAACCAAGCACTCAGGGCCCTCCCCACTCTCCCTCTCAGGGTTTCTGGTTAAGCAGGGCTGCATGGGGGGTGTGGCAGGGAGCACCAGGAGAACCTGCGTATTTAACAGGCTCCCAGGTGAGGCTAGTGCTACAGCTTAGACCCAGCAACCATCTGCTGTGGGTGTTCAAAAGCCAGAAGCAGTTTAGAAAAATAAAGTGCATGATAGCATTTACATTGTAGAAAGAAAATCCAAGTTGGGATAGAGAAATTAGGGTGTGCTGGTTACTGTGAAAAAAGAGGCCATACCGTCTATTTATTGCCACTTATCATGTGCTGTGTTCTGAGGTAAGAGCTGTTTCTAGCTTTTATTTAACATGCACTTAAACTAGACAACTGCTGAGTCTTAAGCATACCGCTTAAGTTAGATCAGGCTGAGTGTTAGAATCATGGCTAATAGCCTTGCAAGCAGAGGAACAGCTCTAGTTTGGTGTTCAGTGCTGGGACAGGCTGTTGGCTGCTGGTGTGGTGGAATATTTCCACTGGAGTGGATGGAGTTTGGGCACAGCTGGCCCTTCATCAGCTGTTGTGTGAGAAGGGACACTGGTCCCCCTCCACCTCTTCTGGGCTCCAGTGGTCCTCTAAGTCAGGAAGTTTAGCTGCCTCTATTAGACCTCACCCTTCAAATTGTAGAGGCAAATCACCAGGACCCAGCTTAAAATATGAGCTCCTCGTCCCATGTTTCCAAGTTCTCCTTGATCTGGAGTGTTAGCTCCCACAACTGTGGAATGTACACCATTTATTTGTGAGAGCCCTGGTTATCTTACCAGACCTCACAGGTGCCATTTTTAGTCTAATCTTCATGTCATTTCTCATACGAGTAAAGCTTTTCTCCTTCTCTTTCAAGACAAATCCTACCCATCCTTCAAAGCCCAGTTCAGAGGACTCCTCCTTGAGCCCTCCCTGTATTTTCCATTATGAAATCCTGTAGCCGCAATTGACATGTAATTCACCATTTAGTCCTTTATTATGCCTATTTCTGGTCCCTGCTTAGTGTTGCTTTATCGGTTTTAGTTTCTCAGCCAGACTGCTGACTCTTCAAAGTCATTTCCTGTGCTAACCAGGAAATTAGTTGAGGTGCTCTGCCCAGGATAGGGAAATCCCATTCTGGAGTGCTGATCCATAATATCAATCTATGATGTCAGGGAAAGCAAATGCACTTAAAACTTGAATCAAACATAAGTTATAAGTGGCATAGTAGATATTGCATCAAATTATCTCAGATAAAAAAAATAGAGCAGCTTGTTCACTGGGCTTTCAGTTCAGTTCAGTTGCTCAGTCGTGTCCGACTCTTTGCGACCCCATGAATCGCAGCACACCAGGCCTCCCTGTCCATCACCAACTCCTGGAGTTCACTCAGACTCACGTCCATCGAGTCAGTGATGCCATCCAGCCATCTCATCCTTGGTCATCCCCTTCTCCTCCTGCCCCCAATCCCTCCCAACATCAGAGTCTTTTCCAATGAGTCAACTTTTCGCATCAGGTGACCAAAGTACTGGAGTTTCAGCTTTAGCATCATTCCTTCCAAAGAAATCCCAGGGTTGATCTCCTTCAGAATGGACTGGTTGGATCTCCTTGCAGTCCAAGGGACTCTCAAGAGTCTTCTCCAACACCACCAACTTTATCTCAGTATTTCTTATGCTCTAAGCTCCTCTTTCCCAACAAGACATCTGATGTCCCCTCTGCCTGGTATTTATTCCTTCCCCACTTACACCTTCTCCTGGACTATGCTCCCCCACAAACTAGATCTGTTGAATGTCCTCTCAGCATCCTCCATCTTTCCTTTTTTTTCCATCCATCACAGTTTGAAGTTACACATGTGTCAGTGTGATTTTTCAATTAACCCCACTAGTCTGGCAGCACCTTGAAGGCAGGAAGAAGGTTTCGACCCCTTTGTATCTTCAGCTTATAGCACAAAGCCTAGGCATATAAGGTATTATGTATGTATTTCTTGAATTAAAAAACGTGAGCAAAAAATTTTTATAAATTAAAGTAACTAAATGTGTCTGGTGTACTTGCCATTCACACAGGTCTGTGGTAACATTTTCATTTTCTGTGGGCACATCTCTCTTCTTGCAGGCATCTGTCTTCTTTTGTTTTTGGTTTAGCTGCTAGTTTCTAAAATGCAAGCGTCTAGCCATAAGAAGGGGCAGGATTAGTGTAGACACTGAATCTTGAAGCTCCAGAAATGTGTCCTCTGCAGTCTCACCCCAGCCTTCCTATCCCCGTGTCCTGGACCACCTCCAGCTTGGCTTGACTCCTGGGTGACATGGCTCCCAGAACCCCCTCTCCTTGGCAGACTCCTGCGGGCTTCCAGATACAACGGCGGCATCTTGCAGATCATTCCCAGATCTACCTTTCTAAGCCAACCTTCCTACTCCTCCTGTCCAGACCTATACTTACAAGCTTTCAGATGTTTTTGCCCACATATTTCACAGCCTACAAACCTATCATCATAGAGACAAACATAATACTTGCTTTAGCCCCCTAGGCTGTGCTATCTTTTTTGTCTTCATTGGCAGTAAGACAGTCACAGTTTTGCAATTCTCACAGGCAGCCAAAGCGAGGATCATCGTAAATATTTCTCTTGGTTCATTTTCGTCTTCTGTATTTTGTCCATAGTATTTACAACATGTCCACACTCACTAGAAAAGAAGAAATCCATGCTTTGCTAATCACATAGAGGAATTACAATAACACCTCCCCTTTCTTTTGTCCACTTAATTTATACTGATTTTTATGTTCACACTAATGAGGTTGTCAAAGATTCTAACATGATTAATGTGTAGAGAAACACAGTTTCTCTACAGAATATTACAAGCTCTTAAAAAATGAATGTCTTCAAAGATGCTACATGTGTCTCCTTATTTGCACTCTGTCTTCCTCTGCCTGACTCCCGCAATCAAGATAGAAACTGGCTTTCCTTCAGCCCTTTTTATTCTCTTTCATTACCTCTATACTTTCTTTAATGGCATCCTGAAATCTGGTGCAATCATTTCTTCGAAGAAGCTCAAGAATTGAATATAGTAGCCTACTTGCTCCAAACTATGCTATGACACTATGGCAGAAAGTGAAGAAGAACTAAAGCGCCTCTTGATGAAAGTGAAAGAAGAGAGTGAAAAAGTTGGCTTAAAGCTCAACATTCTGAAAACTAAGATCATGGCATCTTGTCCCATCACTTCATGGCAGATAGATGGGGAAACAATGGAAACAGTGAGAAACTTTATTTTGGGGGGCTCCAAAATCACTGCAGATGGGGATTGCAGCCATAAAATTGAAAGATGCTTGCTCCTTGGAAGAAAAGTTATGACCAACCTAGACAGCATATTAACAAGCAGAGACTATTTTGCCAACAAAGGTTCATCTAGTCAAGGCTATGGTTTTTCCAGTAGTCATGTACAGATGTGAGAGTTGAACTATAAAGAAAGCTGAACGCCGAGGAATTGATGCTTTTGAACTGTGGTGTTGGAGAAGACTCTTAAGAGCCCCTTGGACTGCAAGGAGATCTAACCAATCCATCCTAAAGGAAATAAGTCCTGAATATTCATTGGAAGGACTGATGCTGAAGCTGAAACTCCAATACTTTGTCCACCTGATGAGAACTGACTCATTGTAAAAACCCTGGTGCTGGGAGAGATTGAGGGCAGCAGGAGAAGGAGATGACAGAGGACAAGATGGTTGGATGGCATCACCGACTCGATGGACATGAGTTTGAGTGAGCTCTGGGGGATGGCAAAGGACAGGGAGGCCTGGCATGCCACAGTCCATGGCGTTGCAAACAGCGGGACATGACTGAGTGACTGAACAACACTTGAAACACCAATCTTAAAATGGTTGGGAAGCATGTTAATTATTTCCAACTTGTTATTAATAATCAACCTAGATTAACCATCCCTATGTTTAGCTGAAGTCTTTATTTAGATTCTGACTGAAACAGTCTTTAAATTCTGTGGGGGTAAAAAAGAATCGTGGACCGAACAGTCTAAAATGTTAGTATCTTGAGATAATGAGAAAATGAATTATGACAAAAATAGTTTTCCTTCCCATTTCCTTTTGTGTCCTGGCATCTCTCATGATCTTTGATGCATAATAAGTGCTAAATAAATATTTGTAAAACGAATAAATTAACATGAACACGATACATAAAAAGCTGTAGCATGTGTTCCTACCGATTCCAAAGTATGCAGTGTTCTCAATAAAATACGCTATAGTTTAATTTCTGAGTTTTGGAAACAGCCCTGAAGATGCAGCCAGAATACATCATTTAAACTGTGTTTTGAAAATATCATTTATGTTTCATTTTAGAAGAATGGAATTTCTAATTTATTTCCCAGAGTCTTATAAAAGGGTGGTATTGATTATGATGCTCTATTTATACTTTGGAATCTCTCTAAGGTTTAAATTCAGCTTGAAAGCAGGGTCATGAATCTGTTCCTGAGTAAGTATAAGGCAAAGTCGCTATAATCAGATAACTTTAGTATTCACAGTAAAAAATAAAAATAACATTGAAGTCATTTTAGGTAGACAGTTTGGGATGGCTCCCCTGAGTCCCCTTAAGTAATTTTACATTCTGAGATCCCCGAAACCTTGATTGATGCATTGATAAATGCTTTCTTCTGTTTTAGATAACAAAGCACCAATGACCTAAACTAAAGCCAAGTTTTGCCTTTAAAAAAATATCCTCCAGTGAATGTCAGGCTATATCAAAGCTTAAAGTCACACTGCAGTGCATATCATGAATATTGTGCTGATCATAAATTTTGACTCTAAGTCCAGATCTTATAATGACAAGTCTGCTATCAAACAGTTATATTGTGGGTGAGAACTCTCTGAAGACTGACTGCAGGGATTACAAGGTCAGCCTTGGCTCCAGTGAATTCCATAAACTTGTGAATAAGAAGTCCTTATTTCTTCAGGATTTCAAGTGTCATGATAAGGAATGGAATATGTCAATAACCTTGAATCTGTAGGTTTCCTGTCTTAGGTGTCTGGATTTGATCACATCTCAGGTAATAGTTTTGCCTTATAATTATTTAAGGTGAATCATTTGGAGACATGGATGGCTACAGTGACTCAGTAACATTTGAAGTTAGTTGGAGCTCAAGTGAATTCATTAGTTTTAATCTACTATTTTGATTAATATGGTGGCGCCAGTGGTAAAAATCCACCTGCCAGTGCAGGAGACATAAGAGATGTGGGTTCAATCCCTGGGTCAGGAAGATCCCCTGGAAACGGAAATGGCAAAAGGACACTCCAGGATCCTTGGCTGAAAAATCCCATAGACAGAGGAGCCTGGTGGGCTACAGTCCATGGGGTCGCAAAGGGTCAGACATGACAGAAGCGACTTAGCACAAGTGAATTCATTAGATTCAATCTACTATTTTGATGAATATCAGTCCTAGAATAACTAGAAAGACTCTTGGAGTAGGAAATGGCAACCTGCTTCAGTATTCTTGCCTGGAAAATTCCATGGATGGAGGACCCTGGCGGGCTACAGTCCATGGAGTTGCAAAGAGTTGGACACTGACTGAGCGAGTACCTATTGCAGAATAACCAATCACAAATTAGTCGATTTGGAGCACTTCCTTGATTGTTCATGTTACTGTCATGATTGTTTGCTTCCAACTGTTCTTTCAAAAGGGAGCTTTAGCTGATGCTGAACATCCAGTCTAATCCGAAATAAGGAAGTGCACAAAAGCTTTCTGTGTCTCAGTTCTCTCACTACAAGTGCTATTATCCCGAACCTAAGTGTAACGGGGTCCACAGCCACTTGAGTGGCGTCCTCCTCGGCTTGTGCGGCTGACTCAGCCTCACCCGTTGGCACAAGTACTCGATCCTTCTTGTCTCTGTGTCCTCTGCCTTCAGTGCCGTAACTTTTCTGACAGTCTCCGCTCCAGGGGGCCAATCCCTTTATTTTCAGTTTCCTGACCCTTTTAGCTATTTGTATTACTCTTTATTTCATGTGTCATTGGCCTGTCTCTCATTCTCAAACAGGCAGAAACAATGTGTTTTTTTTTTTTTTTCCTGGCATTTCACCCAGAGCCAGCTGCAATACTCAGTGTACAGTAGATACTCCAGATGAGTGAAGGGACATCAGTGCAATTTGGGAAAACCTTTCAATAGCATTATCCTACCTCTTCAAAAACTCCTTTTTTTTTTGGTTAACCCTTCAAACCAACTTTTAGGCTACTTGAAAACAAACAGTAACATGAATTATTATGTTTACATCCTCCCGCCCTCCTTTCTGATCATCATTTGCAAGAGGAAACTTTCTGGAAGTATATTGCCCAAGTGCAAACACATGGAGAAAAAAGGAAGAAATTCAGGAAGATGACTCATCCTCACGCTAACGATTTGGGATTGGTCTTATTGATTAATGGTCATAATTTTTTATGTAGTGCTGATATTAAAAGAGATTGTTTAGTTAAGACACCTAGTAATAAGTTATTCTATTGATAAGGCTGTGAAAGTAAGAAGCTGGGAAATAGTGCCTATTTAGTGCTATGGGTTAGACTTTTCTACCTAAATCATTTCTGAAATAATCTAAATGTGTGGAAGGCTAGTTGCTCTTCTGTAAGTCTGATACTATTGTTTCTAAGAGCTGGTAGCAAAACAGAAGCAGGCTGCTGAAGTAGGTGAAGCTGAAACCAAAGGCTTCGGCACCACACCTGTTAATCACTGAAATGAAAGGCCAGTTCAAACACTGCTGGTCGTCAAAAACTGCTTGTGTTACCACAAATTCACTTATGACTCTCTTGGGAGCAACACTGCTGTGAAACCTACAGAATTAGAAACCACCCCCAAATTCTGCTCAGCAGAGAATGCAAACATTTCACTCAAATGGCACTCTTTTGTCAAATGAGCAGCGGCAGGGAAATTGATGAGGGTGCTAATTATTCTTGAAAGAGCCAGAGAGGAGTGGAGAACACTCAAAGACTTCACAGTGAAGCTGGGAGTAAGGGGATGAATTTCTCCGAACTTTAAAAGGCATCAAATCCGCAGACAGGGATGTGAATTAGAAACAGGTCTCCTCCTGTATTGCAGTCCTGACATTTCCCTTGTGGATTAAGGCAGTTGGAGTATAAATTTTTGAAAATTGTGAAATTTCCCCTTGTTTCTAACACTGAACTCCTATGCATAATAGGATATAGACCATAACTGCTTTGACTGATCTTTTGTCTTTTGGGGTTTTATAAAAATTAATGTTCTTTCCCCTACATACCAAAAAGGAACACCATGGTAGTTCAAATGGTGAAGGCTTTCAGAGAAAGGCTCAGCTACTCACTATTTAAGCTAATTATGCAAATATTAAATTATCTTGGACTTTCAAAAAGCCAAGTAGAATTTGTTTTTTAACACACAGATGCATCAAAGTTGCAAATCGAAAATTTCAAGAAGAGCTAGAGCAAATTCTTTGACTTAATACACTAAAATTGGCAGCTATTTTAATCTCCATCCATGGGAAAACAAAATATCCTAATTATCTTCTGCATGCCTCTTCAGATAATAAAGAAGATACTAGGAAAGCAAGGACCTGAAGAAGAGAAATACCTTGGGAGAGCAGGAACACATTGCCGGAAGAGGAGACCTTGGGTTCACTCCCCTTATATGTATTTGCATTTTCAATTAGACATGGTTAAATATTGAGAATCTTCCAAGCCTAGAGAAATGAAATTTTATTCTTGGGAAATCAAGTGGCATGACTGGTGTTAAGGATAGAAAAGATTTAAATGTATACCAGAGAAGGATGAGTCACTTGATATCCCAAAAACATACCAGTGAGATAGCAACAGATTTTCAGTGAAAGTTTACCATTTACTGAGCACTCTTGTAGATCTGATGACAACTTGTACTCATCTTTAAATTGCTTATTACTCATTAGTAGCATAAGAAACTTGTGGCAATCTTATGAGATCATGTTTAGTTTAAGATACAGCATAGAAAGAGATGTCATGGGAAAGTACGAAGTTAGGAAAACCAATTCTCCATGCTGACAGGGTGAAGAAAACTTATGGTAATTAAACATGCACAGTTACTTGCTTTGCCTAATTGTAGAAACATTCCTACTGGCTAAAGTATGCTTTTCTGCTTTTAAATTGACCCTGAAGTCTTTCATTATTAATTTAATGGGTAGCATAAGCAATCCTGAGAAGTCCTCCCATTTCTTACCTTCTGTGTCACCTCTTGACAATCACAAAGGGTGGTTGGTAGCATCAGACTCAGTTGAGCCCAGTGACTGTAATTTCCTTCTTTTATCCACTTTAAAGTGTTTAATCTACCCTAGGAACTCAGACAGAGCCAGGTATACCCAGAAAAAGGTATTGGTTATTAAAGGAAGCTACCACAGGAATTGTTGTTGCATGACCCCATTTGAAGCGAGGAAATGTGTCCACTCAACTAGGACAGAAAAGACATGTTCTTCCCAGAGGTTTGCCAAAGCTAGTTTTAGGCCGATACATTTGATCTCCATGATTTCCCACAACTGGGGCTGTGGTTCAGTAACGTGGAGTAACACTGTCCTTGGTTTCTGAAAATAAATACAAACTATGGGCACCATCTGGACATGCAGGTGCAACTGAGAATCTTGTTCACCCTGTGCCCATTAAGCCAGGACAGCATGTTCTGTCCAAGGATGCCCAGATCGTGGCTTCAGAGATGCTGCCAAAGGAAGGAAACCTTTTTCCAGGCAGGATGGGTCATTCAAGGGGCTTGTAAATGTTCTGTGGTTATTCAGTTTTACAACCACTACGTCTGGATTACAGGAAATTATTCTAAACTAGGGCAGAAAGCCTATATTAGAAGCAATCCAAATAGCTTCAGAATAAGGATAGGGACTCAAATATTTAAAGAGGTTTTGTCTTTTTATTTCATTTTGTTTTTTTTTACTAGAAAGTTGCTAGATTGGCCAAGCCGAAGCCCATGAAACAGTAGGGTGTGACCACTGTCTTATTGATTGCTGACATTAAAAAAAAAATCTTACATTATATTTATTCTGTTGAAAAGTGTATGCTTAGTCATGTCTAATGCTTTGTGACCCTATGGATTGTAGCCAGCCAGGCTCCTCTGTCCATGGGATTTTCCAGGCAAGAATACTGGAGTGGGTTGCCATTTCCTTCTCCAGGGGATCTTCCCAGCCGAGGGATTGAACTTGCATCTCCTGCATTGGCAGGTGAATTCTTTACCCATATGCCCTTGAAAAGTATACTTGAAAGCTAATTATATGTGTCGGGCTTCTTTTTTTTCCCCCAGCTGTGTCCTAAGCAGGAAATGATAGATTGTTCTCTATTTCCTCGCATGTGAGAAAAGAATTGTCAAGCAAATATTTGGCTCAGAAAATTTCTGCCCAGTTTTATGGGTTCAGGGGAACTTAGATACAGTATAAGAAAGACTCAAAATGAGTGAGGAGAGGGTGGAAGGGCATGTCCTTCAAAGCCTCCCTGTGTGACATACTGGTTATGCATTATCTCTCTTCTGTCGTTTAGATCCTCCCCTCTCGTGTTTTCCTTCCCCTTCTTTGAACTTTGGGCAATAATCAAGCCTCCAGGCTGTGAAGCTTCTTAGAGGTCCCCAGAGACACTGGGGGAGCTGGTAGGTTGAGACTGCCTACCAGCCACCTCATACATTTGCTAGGCTAGTCCATCATCTCAAAATAGCCATGTTCTCAAGACTTTATAGAGGGACAGTCCCCTCTGGTAGAAGAAGATTTTTCTTAAACAAGAATTTTGGAAATTTAAAAAGCATTTCCTCATCAAACCACTTCAGAAGGGTCCAGATTATTCACAGCTTGTATATGATTACAAATGAAGTCTCCTCTCAGTAGGCAGTATCCCAGCTCCAGACCTGCACAAACAAAGCAAAAATAGCACATGCTGTATGATTCCTCTTTTCTGAAAATGACTTCACACCTTCACTGTAATAATATCATCAAAAAATTCCAATGAGCCAAAATAATGAGAGCAAGGGGCTCCATTCCCTCAAACCACGGGCTTGCGAAGTAGAGCTCTATTGGACTCCTTAAAAGGCTTGTGCAGTTTCTCTCCCAATAAGGTTCAAATAGACTGATGTGTAATTCTGAGTAATTCGCCAGCCCTTCTCCCTTTTTATCATAATATGGTTATGTTAATTATTGTCTTTATCTTCAGGGATCTCATTTTGAGCTCAACTAAGTTGTGAAATTATCTATTGACACTTCTCCAATTTCTACTCTAACTTCCTTTATCAGTCTTGGATATATAATGTTTGGCTTGGTGCCCTGTTAATTATAACATCTAATACTTGCAGAGTCCCAGCCAAAGTGTTCACACAGTCTGACATCCAGAGCAACTTAATCCCCACTTTAGGCAAATCTCTCTCCTTGCTGTCCACCACTGATTTGGGGATGAGGAAAGAATGATTGTTCTGCATTTTTTCCTACTATTTTGGCTTTCTTTACTCTCATTTCAAAATTATGCTTCTTTCTCCCCTTTTTATGAAATCAGTGTTTTCTATCACTATTTATTTATTGCATATAAAAGAATTCTGTAAACTAAAAGTTTGATGAAAAAATGCATCCTTCTGCCTATCAAACCACAAGTTATCTTGAGATATAAAAATGTGTATTGTCCTTGGAACTATAGGTTAGAGGAAATACAAGTTAAAACAATAATTTTATATAACTGGGCTTAACAACTTGGCAAAATAAAAAGGATAAATTATTGATGAAGATATAATTGGTATACCCTCTCTAAGAAAAAGCTGGAAATATGTATGAAACATTTTTAAATGCACTTATGTTTTAAGTGGCTTTGCCTTAAAATTTTTATCCTAAGGTTATTATTAAAATCATGGTCAAAAAGATTGATGAACAGATACATTGCTGAACCATAACTTGTTTTATCTTTTTTATTAAAGAAATTTTTTTTAAGTATAGCTGATTTACAATTTTGTATTAGTCTCTGCTGTATAGCAAACTGATTCAGTCATACATATACATATATCCACTCTTTTTTAGGTTCTTTTCTCATACACGTCACCACAGAGTATCAGAGTTCCCTGTGCTATACAATAGGTCCTTACTAGTTATCTATTTTATGTATAGTAATGTGTATGTCGACCCCAATCTCCCAATTTATTCCTCCCCTCCTTTCCCCCTGCTTGTTTTCTACAACTGTGACTCAACTTACGTTTCACAAATAAGTTCACTTTACCATTTTATTAGATTCCACATATAAGCAATAGTATATGGTTATTTGTCTTTCTCTGACTTACTTCACTCAATATGACAGTCTCTGTGTCCATACATATTGTTGCAATGGCATTATTTCATTTTATGTGGCTGAGTAATATCTCATTGTATATATATAAATACCATATCTTCTTTTTTTAATTTTTTTTACTTAACAATATTGTATTGGTTTTGCCATACATCAACATGAATCCGCCATGGGTGTACACGTGTTCCCCATCCTGAACCCCCCTCCCACCTCCTTCCCCATACCATCCCTCTGGGTCATCCCAGTGCACCAGCCCCAAGCATCCTGTATCTCCATTCCTTTGTCAATGGATGTTTAAGATGTATCCATGTCCTGGCTACTGTAAATAGCGCAGCAGTGAATACTGAGGTACATGTATATTTTTGCAATATGATTTTCTCAAGATATATGCCTAGGAGTATGATTGCTGGATGGTATCATAGCTCTATATTTTTAGTTTTTTAAGTAACGTCCATACTGTTCTCTACAGTGGCTATACCAATTTACATTCCCATGAACAGTATAAGAGTAAACCACTAATTGTAATCAAATGTTGTACAATGGGAGATTGATTAAGTAAACTGCCTACATTTATGAAATAAAATGTTATACGGGCATTAAAAATTAGCTTGTATTGCAAAATTCTTATTCTTTTAAGTAAAAATTTAGCAGACTGTAAAATTTTACATATGCAATAAAGATATAACTGTACATAATTTTTATTGAATTGAAAAATTTTGTATCTCTAAAGTTTTGATTTTCAAGTGTCAAGTTTGTGAGTTTTGCATACTCCTCTTACTTGTAGCTGCAGCTTTTAAAAACAAGTTGATCACTTCAGACTTCAAAATGAGGCTAAATGAAATATGTCATATAACATACTATCATAATATGCTTTTTTGAAAACATATTATTAATGTTGCTCTAAAAATAGAAAGCTAAAATAAATTGTTCAAAGAAAATTATTTTCTATTATTGAGTGATTAGGTGTAAAATTTTTTTTTTCCTTTTCAAAATTCTAAGGCTATAATGTTTTGCAGAGTATATATATTTGTTATCTTTCTACAACTAATTCACAAATTTATTAGCCAGGTCTGAAGGTGTTAATGTGTCCTAAAGGCAGACAAACAGAAGTTGCTCTGGGTTAATACTATGGCTCTCTTTAAAGCTGGCAAACTGCCAGCCCCATTCTAACATAACAGGTATAGTAATAAATAAACAACGGACCTTCAATAAAAATTTATTAGTTTCAACAGTTATTCAGTGAGCCTCTATTACATTCCTAACTTTGTCTGATATAGATAGGAAGAGATATAAGAATTATTGCATTCTAAACTCAAAAATTAAGATTTTAACAAAGAATAGGAAGTGGCACAAATGAGAAGAGTAGTAATATCACAGACATATGTGAAGAGATGGCACAAAAGCCAGAGG